>NC_139257.1:15836915-15841915 GCF_977018435.1 Lepisma saccharinum
CAGGGAGTTTCTGGGGATACATTTTATATATTTAAGTTATGTATTATACCGCTGTATTCAAGCCTTATCCAGCAGTTTATTACAATAGGTAAATTACATATATACACAATAAAAAATTAAATAAGCATACTACCTGACAGAACATACTAAGAAGAGCAATTTACGTTGAAATAAAATAATTACAAATTAAAAATTCAATGACAAAACTTATACTAAAAAAAAAACGTCAAGTAAAATTACACGTTATTTTAATAATAAAACATCATTAGATTCAAGCGGAATATGATTGTATTATGATGTAAGAAAATTAACACACGTATTATTGGATGTGAAGTTTCGTTTTAACGATAACACGGAAAAGTTTAGGAAAGCAAAATAAAGTGCTTAAAATGTATTTGGATAGCGTATAAAACCGCACCTGGGTTTTCGGGATCGAAACTAGACTGTGACAGCCTAAACAACTCGCCTCTACGAGAGGTACCTTTTGTATGCAAGGAGACTGTGACCCCTCTGAAATAAGGAGAACACAAACGACATTCAATATTTAACACTTCTATTGACTGGACAGGGCGGGATCATGATAACTATGGCTCGGATAGTTATGCACTAAAAACGCACAATATGCACTAAAAAGTGTAAATGTGCACTTCGAAACCCGTTTAATTTATAAATGTTGTATATTACAAACTATGAAAGATTACATGCCAGGCAATGAATATGCATGATTCTAAAAGCTCACTCGCTACACAGATTTTCTTCAATGAATATGGTTCTGCATTAAATGAAACACAATACATTACAGATCAAGATCATGATTGCATTTGATGTCTCAAATTTTCGAACTTGAAACTCCTGTTTTCAGCTAGAATAGTCTTATATTCAGAAAAACACACGTTCCACTTCGCAAGATACAAGTGGACTGTATTTTAGGGAAACAAAGTCAGACACATCAAGTTCCAGATCATCCACACGTTGTCCATTTGTATGCAGAATTTTGCAAACTTTCACCATTGTTGCATACCAACTGTTCTTTTTCAATACTGCATCCAATTTCTGTACATACACAGGATCTTCAACCTGGGCGAGGACCTCTTTAACGTCTTCTATAATTTTGATGCTTGTTTGAAGATGTAACTTGTACGAAGTTGTTGAAAGAAGAAAGACACATACAAGATAAAGAGAAGAGAAGCAAGGAGAAGGAAAATAAATATAGTATATGCTCGGTGTTTGTTGTGGGTACAAAATATGCACATCATCAACTATTTTTTATATAAATATGCACCTGCATGTGAAATATGCATTTTTAGTTAAAAATCCTTAAATATGCATAATTATCCGAGCCGTAATGATAACTATAGAAAGGATGTTCGTCTTCGCTGATTTGGTAGATAAGGCACGGTCCTGAAATGAAACGTCTTTAGGGAGCGCAACTCCCCGCTTATATCTCTAGCGTAACACCGATATTCAATCTATCAATTGGAGACAACCACTGTTGACTATAACTTTCGGACTACAACTGGGGCTGAGAAATGTTCTCGCGATCTACAGTAGACTCGCGGTTAACCGAGTCCCGATTAACCGGCTAAGTGGTTGGAAAACATCGCCCTTCATAACGCACCCCTGTTTGTTTTCTACTAGTACGTAAGTTGAAGGCAAGTCTTCGTCCGCGCTGCACGTGTTCGTTACATTGTCGGTGTATCCGATTGTTACGGTGGAGTTTAAATCTGTGTGTAGACCTATTCTAAGCGAGTAATGCGGTATGAGTGGAAAAGGAAAAGGTGTGTGTTTCTCTGGAAACAAAATTCAACGCAATAAAAAGGTTGGATAAAGGCGAGGCTATTAAAAAGGTTGCTGCTGATTATGGAGTCAGGAAAGTGACTGTTGGAGATTGGAGACGTAAGCGGAAGGACATTGAAAAGTGGGTGAGTCAAAGTGTGAGGGGGGGGCAGTGGTTTAGCGCAGAAAACGGTGAAGAAAGGTAAATATGAGCAGTCCAAAAAACTATGAAGGAATTTTTGAAAAAGTATTCTTCTCATTTATGTTGCACTAGTAATAAATAATTACTATACAGTTTTCCAGTGTTGTTTCGTCATTTAAGACCTATTAGCATATTATCACCGTATTATCCGAGGTAGTCTTGGTCCCAATTAGTTCGGATAATCGCAAGTCTACTGTATTTAAAGGGGATTCAAATTTCCGATCGTTAAAGCCATCCTGTCGTTAACAGTGCTTTTTGCATAAGGCTGACGTTACGTTATCTCAACTGATTTCCTGTCGATTCCCGTGTCAGCGGAGTTTAAAGTTCCACTAAGGTCGCCGGTGTAATGTACATTGTAACAAGTTACTTCCACCGCTTCAGCTGGGCCCCGTGGCGAAGTCATTAGTCTATCGAGCTCTGACGCCAGGGGTCCTGGGTTCGAATCACGCCAAAAAAGGAGGTAAGTTTTCTGTGTTTCGGAATCGCGAAATAAACAACACCGATTTTCCAATTTCACGCGAAAAACGCCGCGAAATATGCCATATAGACTTTGAATAACATTTCTTCTGGTCAAAAAGAACTAGATAAGCGCTAGTACTGTCATTTGTAGTCTAGCTGGTGAAAGTTCGATTCAAAGGAGATTATCACTCTTGCTGGGGGATCGTCCCAGAAGGGAAGTTTCGTAGGAGCGGGAAAATTTTCAGGGAGAAGCACCTGTTGTGTTTTGCAGAGGGGAAGCATGTATGTGTGTGTGTACACAAAACGGTATTTTGAGGTCGCAGAGGGATTTTTTGGCATTGTTAGGGAAATGTGATATGTATGATTGTGTTCAAAGATTTGGGTGTTATCATTCAATAAACATTTCATATTTAGTGATGAGATGATATAGTTTTCCGAATGGAAGAAATTTGGTCATTTCTCACAAGGTAAACCATATTTATTTTTGTCATTAAAACTAAATTTTTTCTTAATTTTCCAGAACTAGAACAATGTGATAATTTTAAGCATAGAAGGTACTTTAAAAATCCATGTAAAAATACCCTAACACCGATTTAACATTAATAACATCGAATTTTGCATTAAACCGCGAAAAATAACATCGAATTGCAGTATAAAATCACATCGAAATGTAGGTACAAGTAAAACGAAAGCTTCGCGTTCCTACCTATTATTTCTAAAACGGGAAATGGCAGAAATTGTAGAGGAGTTAGTTTTGGGTGTGTAGTCACGAGTCTTTAGAATAGTTTCAGATAATAAGTACGGAATATCAAGTTTTGCATTCATTAATACTAATACAGGTTAGGCAACGTTAACCATTAGGCTACCTGGTTTCTTCTTGTTTAAATGGGGGTCCGAAGCGCTGAAATATACCCCCACCTGGAATGAAACATTTGCTTACAAGACCACGTAGTTACCCTGTATTATATATAGGGACGTCACCCGTAGGTAGCACTATTGAACATCCAGAAGGCGTCATAATTTTTTTTTCGTCCTTCAGGGAAAATGTTTCCTCATTGCCATCACGTGGATCCAACAGGGAAGTGATGATGAGAACTCCGTCTCCAAGACAACCGGTTACATGACTGCATCACATAACGCCATCCCCATACGGCTTCTGGTCACTTAGCACCTCCATTGTTAGTTCCCTGGCTCTTAAGGGGTTTGTTACGGAGTATCATCGAGTTGCGGAGGACAGGGGGAGCATACAAAGGGGGAAATTGCTTGTTAGGAAGTTTCATCAAATAAAATGGCGAGGATTTTGAACGCACGTTTACGTTCAAAAGGGTGTTAGTTAGGCAACGTCTCCTCACCTCACAACAGCCTCGAATACGTTTCGTAAGTGTTGGTCTTTGTGTATCCGTCTAGGATCTTCATTACAGTGGCGCAGTCAGGGATTTTTCTTTGGCGGAGTGAAAGGTTGGTGGCTGGACAATTGCGATGGCGGACAATTGCGATATGATGGACAATTGCGATGAACACAGTTAGAAGTTAAAGGGCGGATGGACAATTGCGATGACATTTTAAATCTTCTATGAAATTGAAGGGTGACTTAACACCCCGTACAATACCTCTTACAGAGAATTATATGAAATATTGATATTTTCGGCTTGGAATTTGGTTCAATCAAGTTTTTGAACAAGGGCTAGAGCCAACAGACCACCAGTGTCAAGTTATAAAGATCTTGGTGTTCAGTTTGAAGAAAATATCAGTTTCAGAAAACACATCGACAGAATTGTAGCAGAAGGGTACCGAAACCTAGGGTTTATAATGAGAATGGGACACGACTTTAAGAAGTTAGAAACATTCCAAACGCTATACAATATCTACGTAAGGTCGAAATTGGAATACGCGTATATCGTCTGGTCCCCACAAAACCTAAATGAAACCAGCAGAATAGAGAATGTACGAAGCAAGTTCCTTCAATTCCTAGGACTGAAAAGAGACGGCGTTTACCCCAAATATACTCCTTATCATACCCTAAAAGAATACTTCAATGTACAATCCCTAGGCGATAGAAGAAACATACATCAGTTACTATTCTTACATAAACTTTTAAACAACTCATTAGACTCCTCTCAGCTGCTCTCAGAAATACCTTTTTATGTACCATATAATAAGGTAAGACCACTTAAAGAGTTGTTTCAAGTACCGAGAGCTCAAACAAAGTCAGCCAATGCTGCACCCACTCGGAGAATGTGTAGGTTATGTAACGAAATTGCAAAAGACATATGATAAGATAGACATCTTCCAAAGTTTTCGAAAATTCAAAAGGGAAACAGAAACTTATTTCCAAAGCCAGACTTAACTTTGTTTATTAGTTCAGTCTCTTTATGTACAGGGGAAAGAGTCCATCCTTTTTTTTCTTTTTTCTTTTGTGTTATTTACTAATTACTGTCATTACATCTATATATGTCATCGTTTATATATAAGGTGAAGCACATATGTTTTTCCTTGATTATTTTCTTGGTTATCATGTGTCATCTAACCCAAGCTGTCAGGTTAATACTTTATACTTCTCTTT
>NC_139257.1:15846915-16198557 GCF_977018435.1 Lepisma saccharinum
TCTTGGAACATTGATGGGCTTCATTTATTCTACGCACACACTCATACACGAACTGATACGCCGTCCTCCGTGGCGGAGTGGTTATCACAGCGCGCTACGATGGCAGGGCTTCCGGGTTCGAATCATTTTCAGTGTTCCTTCATCAGTTTTATCAAGTCATCACTCAAGACAACATCCCTAGCGAAGTGGTTAGGACAGCGCGCTACAACGCTAGGGGTCCCGAGTTCGAATCCTGGCCCGGGCATGGATGTTCTTCGTGACTGTTCCTGCACCAATTTCATCATATCATCACTCATCCTCATCGTCGTGATTAGCCAGAAGAGGCAGAAAAGCGACGTAAAATAGCATAATTAAATCAATCAAACCCTCACCGATACACACTCACTCACACACTCAATGATACATACGCACACACTCTTCCCCCTCTCACTCTCACACACATAAACACAAACAATCTCATTCTCACACCCTTCACACACAATCGCACTAACTCACACAGACACACACACGCAACGCACACTAGTTTTGCTCAGGAAATTCAATTCAGGACCAATAATATATTGTAAGTCAATACATACAACCTTACACCGAGTATATTTTGTTTCATTATAAACTTATGTGGATGAAGACACCTCATGCATGTGTTAGAAATATCTGACAAAGTGAAATTCATTTCCTATTTTTAAATTTCGATTCCTTGTCTTGATCTCATCTCAAGAAGAGAGCCTACCGACTTATACATATCTCCACTCTCATGTAATAAGTAGTGTTGGGCAATATATCGTTCGGACGAAATATCGCGATATTGGAAATATATCGTCCAGGCGATATCAACTAGACGACATATCGTCACGATATTTTATCGATATATATCGTGTCGGCGATATATCGTCACGATATTTTAGTGATATATATCGTGTGGGCGATATATCGTCACGATATTTTAGCGATATATATCATGTCGGCGATATATCGTCACGATATTTAGCGATACATATTGTGGATACGATATATCGCCGATATCGTGTTTCGAAAAAATATCGTATCGTATCGCCTGACGATATTTTCTTGATATTTGGCGATATATATCGTGTTGGCGATATATCGTCACGATGTTGTAGCGATATATATCGTGTGGCCGATATATCCTAACGATATTTTAGCGATATATATCGTGTCGGCGATATATCGTTACGATATTTAGCGATATATATCGTGGATACGATATATCGCCGATATCGTGTTCCGAAAAAAATATCGTATCGTATCGCCTGACGATATTTTCTTGACGATATTTGGCTATATATATCGTGTTGGCGATATATCGTCACGATGTTGTAGCGATATATATCGTGTGACCGATATATCCTCACGATATTTTAGCGATATATATCGTGTCGGCGATATATTGTCACGATATTTTAGTGATATATCGTGTGGGCGATATATCATCACGATATTTTAGCGATATATATTTTGGAGACGACATATCGCCGATATCATGATTCGGAAAAAATATCGTATCGTATCGCCTGTAACGATATTTTCTTGACGATATGTGGCGATATATATCGTGTTGGCGATATCTTGCAATTTTACCTATCATCCTCTTCCCTGTCTTCTCTCAATTTCCCTTCGTCGTTCAATCTCTCTCTCTCTCTCTCTCTCTCTCTCTCTCTCCTTCATCTCATCTATCTTCCTCTCCATCCATCACGCTGTATCTATTCTTACCTTCCCCCTCTCTTTCTATCTTTTATTTCTCTCCAATCACCCATTTCTTTTCTTCTCTTTTTCTCTTTCTCTAACTCTCTCTCCCTCCTTCCTTTCCTGTACCTTCTTCTGCATTCATCACTCCATCTCTTTCAACCTTCTTTCCTCTCTCTTTTCTTTCCCTCCCCTCAAATTATTTTCTTCTCTGCCTCTCTCTTCTTATCCTTGCTCTTTACCTCTCTCTTTTTCTCTTTCACTATCTTTCCAGTCTATCCTCCATTTCCTTCTCTACTCTTCCCTCTCATCTTCCGTCGTTTCGTCCTTCTCTTCTCTCATCTTCCTCCATCCTTGTTTCTCCTTCCTATATCCTCCTCATCGTCTCTCTCTTTCCTTCTCCCTTTTTATTTTATCGTTATTTACAAAACTGAGGCTAAACCACCGGGCACTGACACCTGGGGATCCTTACAAGCGACAGTCTCTCCTCCCGCTAAGCGACCAATTTTCCCGCCGGCTGCGTTCCTTCTCCAAGAAGCGAAATATTAGCAACTTCCTCCCAGTTATTTCCAGACTCACCTTTCTCATTTCGGGACAAGCGAAAGGGAAGAACAACCTTTAAATTAAATGGCATTAGAATTTACAAACTCTCTATCCGGAGGCTCCATCGCCGCTGTTAATTAGCAGAGGGCGGTCCCTTTGAGGCCGGTGCGGTGAGATGAAACGTGATTAAAGGACGCCCGAAAGCAGGGGATGATTCTTGCAAAACTTTCCCCAGCTTCTGGAGCAGCTTTAAATTAAAGAGAAGAAATTTTTCTCCTCGTCTTCCACAAATATGGTTACTCTAACGAAACTTCCTCATCCCTCCACAGGATTTAACCACTCTTTCATGATTTCTTCATGCCGCATAATGTACACAGTAATGCTAATGACGTCGTTAGGTAATATTGCATATACGTTCTTGTTTTATACCGTCATCCGTAAATGGCCGAGGATTAGCCATAAAAATGGTCTAAAATATGCAGACAGAACGTAATAAAATCTACAAAATAGGCAGGAAAACTGAACTAGACTTCTCCAAAATGGACAACAAATGCAATTAATAATCTCTAAAATGGTCTGACAGAGAGGTACTACTCAAATCTCTAAATTGGGGAGGAATCAGAAGTAATATTCTCTAAAATAGTCAGACAGAGAGGTACCCAAAGCTCTAAAATGGGGAGAAAAAAGAAGTAATATTATCTAAAATGGTCAGACAGAGAGGTACCCAAATCTCTAAAATGGGAAGGAAAAAGAAGTAATATTCTCTAAACTGGTCAGACAGAGAGGTACCCAAATCTCTAAAATGGGAGGAAACAGAAGTAATATTCTCTAAAATAGTCAGACAGAGAGGTACCCAAATCTCTAAAATGGGGAATCAAAAGAAGTAATATTATCTAAAATGGGAGGAAACAGAAGGGATATAATGGCCAGACAGAGAGGTACCCAAATCTCTAAAATGGGGAGGAAACAGA
Source organism: Lepisma saccharinum (assembly GCF_977018435.1). Taxonomy (NCBI): domain Eukaryota; kingdom Metazoa; phylum Arthropoda; class Insecta; order Zygentoma; family Lepismatidae; genus Lepisma; species Lepisma saccharinum. The sequence continues at coordinate 15,850,134 of NC_139257.1, forward strand.
AGTAATATTCTCTAAAATGGTCAGACAGAGAGGTACCCAAATCTCTAAAACGGGGAGAAAACAGAAGTAATATTCTCTAAAATGGTCAGACAGAGTGGTACCCAAATCTCTAAAATGGGGAGGAAAAAGAAGTAATATTATCTAAAATGGGAGGAAACAGAAGTAATATTCTCTAAAATGGTCAGACAGAGAGGTACCCAAATCTCTAAAACGGGGAGAAAACAGAAGTAATATTCCCTAAAATGATCAGACAGAGAGGTACCTAAATCTCTAAAATGGGGAGGAAAAAGAAGTAATATTCTCTAAAATAGTCAGACAGAGAGGTACCCAAATCTCTAAAATGGGGAGAAAAAAGAAGTAATATTATCTAAAATGGGAGGAAACAGAAGGGATAGTCTCTATAATGGCCAGACAGAGAGGTACCCAAATCTCTAAAATGGGGAGGAAACAGAAGTAATATTCTCTAAAATGGTCAGACAGAGAGGTACCCAAATCTCTAAAATGGGAGGAAAGAGAAGTAATATTCTCTAAAATAGTCAGACAGAGAGGTACCCAAATCTCTAAAATGGGGAGAAAAAAGAAGTAATATTATCTAAAATGGGAGGAAACAGAAGGGATAGTCTCCATAATGGCCAGACAGAGAGGTACCCAAATCTCTAAAATGGGGAGGAAACAGAAGTAATATTCTCTAAAATGGTCAGACAGAGAGGTACCCAAATCTCTAAAATGGGAGGAAACAGAAGTAATATTCTCTAAAATAGTCAGACAGAGAGGTACCCAAATCTCTAAAATGGGGAGGAAAAAGAAGTAATATTATCTAAAATGGGAGGAAACAGAAGGGATAGTCTCTATAATGGCCAGACAGAGAGGTACCCAAATCTCTAAAATGGGGAGGAAACAGAAGTAATATTCTCTAAAATGGTCAGACAGAGTGGTACCCAAATCTCTAAAATGGGGAGGAAAAAGAAGTAATATTATCTAAAATGGGAGGAAACAGAAGTAATATTCTCTAAAATGGTCAGACAGAGAGGTACCCAAATCTCTAAAACGGGGAGAAAACAGAAGTAATATTCTCTAAAATGGTCAGACAGAGTGGTACCCAAATCTCTAAAATGGGGAGGAAAAAGAAGTAATATTATCTAAAATGGGAGGAAACAGAAGGGATAGTCTCTATAATGGCCAGACAGAGAGGTACCCAAATCTCTAAAATGGGGAGGAAACAGAAGTAATATTCCCTAAAATGATCAGACAGAGAGGTACCCAAATCTCTAAAATGGGGAGGAAAAAGAAGTAATATTCTCTAAAATAGTCAGACAGAGAGGTACCCAAATCTCTAAAATGGAGAGGAAAAAGAAGTAATATTATCTAAAATGGGAGGAAACAGAAGGGATAGTCTCTATAATGGCCAGACAGAGAGGTACCCAAATCTCTAAAATGGGGAGGAAACAGAAGTAATATTCTCTAAAATGGTCGGACAGAGAGGTACCCAAATCTCTAAAATGGGAGGAAACAGAAGTAATATTCTCTAAAATAGTCAGACAGAGAGGTACCCAAATCTCTAAAATGGGGAGGAAAAAGAAGTAATATTATCTAAAATGGGAGGAAACAGAAGGGATAGTCTCTATAATGGCCAGACAGAGAGGTACCCAAATCTCTAAAATGGGGAGGAAACAGAAGTAATATTCTCTAAAATGATCGGACAGAGAGGTACCCAAATCTCTAAAATGGGGAGGAAACAGAAGGAATATTCTCTAAAATCGGCAAACAGAAAGGTACTAAATATCTTTAAAATGGGTAGGAAACAGAAGGAATATTCTCTAAAATGGTCAGACAGAGAGGTACCCATGTATCTTAACTGGGGAGGAAACAGAAGGCATATTCTCTAAAATGGCCAGACAGAAAGGTACTAAATATCTCTAAAATGGGCAGGAAACGGAAGTAATATTCTCTAAAATGGGCGAGAGGTACAAAAATTTCTAACATGGACAGAAAACTTAACTAGCTTTCTCTAAAACAGGCAGTAAAATGTTAGCGAAAATATTTAAAATGAGGAGGAAACAAGTATAATATTCTTGAAAATGGTCTGACAAAAGTTTCGAAGATGTACGGCAGTGTTGGAGTGCAACTTTTGAAGTTTGAATTTCTCTTTAAACGTGGCGTTACAAAACTTTTATGTGCACAACTTTGATATTATGAAATTGAATTTTCGTTCTTGTTGCACTCTAAGTTGATGGAGCTGAGGTCGACCATATTCTTATTTTGAGAGTAGAAGGTTTCGTTTCTTGTTTAATAATAATCCATGTCACTTTTATTTTCTCACTTAAGACTAATCTAACGCATCTAAAGGTAACTTTGTATTAGTTTTAACTTGGCAGGTGTATAGAGGGGCCCATAGGAATAAATACGTGTTTTTGTGTTTCAGCTAAAAAAAACTGTTTTATGGGACAACCCCCTCCCCTCAAATGTCAAGATGAAGACAAATTGACGCGGGGATCTGACCCCTGTGTCCCCCTCCGATTTCCATGAAACTTGGCAGGTGTATAGAGGAGCCCAAAGGAAGAAGTATGTGTTTTTGTGTTTCAGCTATAAAGTGGGGATCTGACCCCGAAACCACGTAAATATGGCATAGGAAGAAACCAAATTTCATGGAAATCGGAGGGGGACACAGGGGTCGGATCCCCACATCAATTTGTCCTCATCTTGACATTTGAGGCGGGTTTTGCCCCCTAAAACAGTTTTTTTTTAGCCAAAACAAAAAAAAACACGTATTTCTTCCTTTGAGCCCCTCTATACTCCTGCAAAGTTTCATGGAAATCGGAGGGGGACACAGGGGTCAGATCCCCACTTGAATTTGTCCTCATCTTGACATTTGAGGGGAGTTGCCCCCTAGAACAGTTTTTAGTCGAAACAAAAAAAAAAAACACGAATTTCTTCCTTTGGGCCCCTCTATACACCTGCCAAGTTTGATGGAAATCGGAGGGGGACACTTAGATAACCTCCCTTGTAAGTAAAACAAAAGCCTTCAGATTACCAGGTCAAATTTAAATTTTGTTAACTGTTTTAATTTGCAAATTTGAAATTGAAACCTGTAAATAATTCTTTGGTTTTCATTAGCAGTTTAAAAGCGTAAATTATACGAAACTACGACGCAAAACAAATTTTAATTGTTATAAGTTTTTTTTTTATTCCAGAGTACTTTTCAACAGTACTGTCAATTTTGTAAATAAAGAGGTTTTCCTATTAAAATGTTAAGATACTTTTGAATCACCTTGTATATGGGTATCACCAGTGCGGTCACGTGATTAGCGAGGTGTGAAGTTGGCAAAAACCACGCATAATCTCATTCTCCGTTTTACCCAATTATGACGTGAAAAAAAGCCGATGCCTGTCTGCAGATATTTGTCACGGTCGAGCAGCCGTTTTTCGCCCCTTCTCGAAGCGGGAAGCAGAGAATTAGCTCTCGATGCGCTTCGTGACAGCTATCAGAGTAAAACGTCCACGCGGATTAATACATGGTCGTTTGCTCTTTCATTGTCTGTTAATGGATTCTGCGTGCGACTCGTGCATCCACGGAATGTAATTCAAAAATTCGTTTCCACGTTGCAGCTGGCTGGAGATGTTTCATACAGAGCACTGCGCAGATCGGGACAAAGTAAATCAGTTTCGAAATTGATTGTATCTTCAATTTTCCTTGTTATTTAGCTTTATCGCTTCGCAATCAATATTTTGGCCAGTTAATTTATTTTGGCCATTTTCTGTCACCCAACGGCAGGTTGATTTAAATCGAAATTTCAATCACTAAAATATTTATAGAATAATGTACATAATGTTCTTGTAGATATCAGAATCACTTTTGGTTAAAGTACATTAATCTCGTGATGATTTAATAGTGTTTATTAGGGTTTAAGATAGGAAAATAAAGGAAACAAAATATATGTACTGATAGTGTGAAGCTCATACGAAAGGAAATGTAGACACACATTTCTTTTGATTTAAAATTCAATATTTTTTCAGGCAAAAATAGCAAACATTTTGTGTAGAAAAATATACGAAATACTAGTCATGGTAAACTATAAATAGTGTCGTTATCATTAAACTGTAACAAAACATGGCAGCTGATATTTTTCAAACTATCATCAAAATATCTCCAAAATTCAGCTACAAGATAAAAATATTTAATTTAATATTTTAAGTTACAATTATGGAGTACATTCAGTTTTATTTTGACTGGAAGAAGTGCTACTGGAATTATTATAGTTTCATTAGCACATTCAACAAACATATCCACAATAGTTACAGTATCAGAAACAGAAAAAAATGTATATTTAAGTATATTTTTATTTGCTTTAATCAAACTGTTCAAATATTTTACAGGGACGTTTGGTTGAAAAAGACTCTCTATAAAAAACCTATATCTATATGTATGGTGCCAAACAACAAGAATGATTTATTTAATAAAAATCATAATTTTGTATCCACCTTGCCCAACGGTCTTTATATAGCTCGGTACTTTATGAGTCCCATTAATCGGACTTCTCAGATTGTATAGGCGAGGAGCTGCAATACCTTTCATTACATTACCTTTTATGTGTACAAGATTTTTTAACATTTATCTACTCGTAGTGAGTTCTCATGTACCTAGGTACATAGTTACATCTCACACGTAACGCAGCAGTATGGTTCCCAAACAATATATACACTGGCATCACGTTCAGCACAGCAAAGGGAAATACCAATCCATGTTAAAACCAAGGAACATTCCACATCATTTATATATCTTATTAGGTTACAATACAAAGGTTACTCTTAATCAGATTTTCCTAAAAATACGTCATATTACACTCTTCAACAGTAAAAATGTATATTAAATGAAATTATAACACCATTAAGCCTTGTTTCCATGATATGAAAAACACAATATGCTGACCAAGGCAGAAATTTATTTTATTATAAAACATACACTAAAAAAGGAAAAAGAGCGTTGGATAGAGAGTCCAACCACATTCTAGATTAAAGAAAATACTTGTATGTTTAGCCTTTTAGCTGAAAGTACAGTTGACAAGGGAAAGCCACCTGCTAGAATGTTCCAGAACAACTTTCTAATAATCTGGAGGGGAGTAATGTTTGTATGTCCCGATTTCGTTCATTTCTTACACAAAAGTTAATGAGCTTCTCTTGCATATGTAATTTTTTTTATGGAATATAATCTCAAAAAGTTTTTTCTTCTTCTTTCTATTGCAAACTCGTAGTTGCGCTGTCGGCCACCAGGAGGCAGTTTAGTCACAGTGCGAAAAATGGCTGCCACTGGACAGCAGAAAGCGTTCTGTATTCTCGATTTTCATACCAATAAGTCTGTCGTGCTTGTCCCGTGGTATTTCCAAACAAGATTTGGTGTTGAACCATCTTCTGGCAAGTCTAGAACTCTGTATTCAACAGAAAACTGTCTGGCGAGTCTCACGGGAACATCTTGACATGAAGCCGTATCGTCTACAGCCGGTGCAAGCTCTGAAACCGAAAGACTTGGGATTGAGGGCGTCTTTCTCTTGAAAAGTTACAACAGTGCATGGACCAGAAAAGTCACATGCTGTTTTGCAATATGAACGTGATTCTCCAAAATTGAATGTCTTTTGTGCCATTTCGAACAGGAAGGTTTATGGATCCTGACATGCTAGGAAGAGTGTGGCAGGAACTTGATTATAGACTAGATATGTGCCGTGTAACACCTGGATCGCACATGGAATATTTATAATATGCCAGGAAAAACCTTTTGAGTGTTTCTATCTGTGTGTGCAATCTCAGTCATTTACGTATCATTACAATGAAATAAATAGACACTGAAATCGGGAACATGATTTTGACTTACGCTGTATATATTGTCCTGTTTTGTACCTTGTTACATTTGTACTTGGTACAGAGTCTGAAGAAGACCTCGCTAGAAGGTTGAAACGTTACGTTTAGTTTATGTTTTATAATAAAATAAATTTCTGCCTTGGTCAGCATATTGAATTTTTCATTAAATGAAAGTAGTCAATTCTTATCGGTTTGGTCGTGCTGATTAGTGTTGTAGCCTGTACGCTTAAATGCAATCCTTTTTTCTCAATTTCAACCCCTAAGTGCAGCACACACTTTGCCGAGAGACAACTCTCTGCTGGCCATCCCCTCCCACAAGACAATGTTTTATGGAAATTCCTTAACGGTCACTGGTACCAGAGCGTGGAACGACCTCCCCAATGACAAGAAACTCTTCTTCTCTCGGCCAATTCAAATCAAAATTAAGAAATTATCTTCTGGAGTCAACTTACCAGTACTGAAAGCAGGGAAATAAAATTAAACCTTTGTGTAAACTTGTAGGACCAACACCCACCGACGTTTTCTGTAATTGGAGTATGTTTGTTGTGTGTGTGTGTTTATGTTTTTACTTTTCTTAGTGTGTATGTATTTTTCTGTTGTTTTCTTTTTTTCTTTTATTTTTCTTGTGTTTTTCTTTTTTGGTATCTTAATGTTTTTAGTTTTTATATATTTCACAAACAGTTAGCTATAAAAATTAATTTATAAAATGTAAATTAGAGATGGTTAAGTGGAAGAAAAGGCTTGTGCCTTATCTTGGCCATCCAAAACAAGGAATAAATAAATAAAATATTAGTTCATTGATTGATTGAATTAAAAGTTTTGGGTGCGTCAGCACTTAATGCCATTTTGCACCCTTCTATGTATACGGAGAAATGTCCCCTTATCTAAAATTCTGACTGAAAAAGTTAAAATAAGAAGTGTAAAAAGTCCCTTGGGAAAAATTAAAAGTGCAAGGCTGTATGAAGACCTGCACAAAAAAAGCACAACCCATTAACTTCCCTGTGAAATTTTCTGACCAAATGGTTTCCCGTTCTGTGTATTTTTTTCTGAGTTTGCGTAGTAATATTTTTAAGTGGCTACTGTTTCAGCACAATTCATCCGAGTATCATGGTTCATACGTCTTTCTCTTCAGAATAGAACAGGTTTTCAAATGGTACCACGCAAATGTCCCTCCGAAAAATCCCTTTTGGTAACTTTGGGGCCCTCTGGACCGGCCCTGGTTATAGGTACCCGATTATAATCTACGTTGAAAAATATTATGATCTGTACGTAATGTGTCCGCCAAGTTTCATTGCAATATCTTCAATAGGTATGAAGGATAAGAGAAACAATATTTCGCAATACTGTTTGACAATACTATTAGAAACTCACAAACTCAAAAACCAACAATAAATCACCAACAGTTCAAATAACGCAACACCAAAAAAAATGTACATAAAACAACTGACTAAACGTAGCACACAAACAAACTCACGTTTGCACTTTGTCAGCATAACACAAACACAGTTTACTTTCCTCTGAACTTCTTCTTTTTCTTCTTTGTCGGCACTGAAAATCGTGACTAAATAAAAGGTCGTTGTTTCTTCAATAGCAAAACATATGTTTCACCAACAGAAAACGTATTATTCCGTTCAACACAGGCTACTTCAGTCAGAGATGTTCGCGGGCGTAACATTACGCCCAACACACAATAAGCTATGGTGACCAAGGGCGTAATATTACGCCGAACACAGGGACGGGGTTAAAAATCCAAAATGTACAAAAAGCTTTCTCACAGACGGTGGAAGAAACCAACTCGTCGCAATAATCTAAAAAAAACATTCGATAAAATTCTGTTATCACCCAACAGGGAAGACAAACAGCTGGGAAGATTAAAAGTCTGTCTGGGGATAGCAAATAAGAATATGCCGAACACTTAAAAGAACTTGTACTCGGCGGTAGGGACGTGTGTGGTGGGTCACTATTTATATTTTGAGCCTTGGCAACACTGATTGAAGTTAGGCGCGATTTGACGTTTGCACGGAATCGTCTGGCATTATTGACCATAACGTACTTCAAATGTTTTGGCAATAGCTTCATTTGTGTTGTTTATGTTGCCTTGGAGATTGCGCGACAACAATAAAATGGAATTAACTCGTGAACATTTTCGTGCGATGATTTTTTACGATTTTCGACGTGGATTACCAAGACAAGAGTGCATCGATCAACTTACTTCCACATTTGGCGATGAAGCCCCATAATTTTGCCACTGTGAAACGCTGGTATAACGAATTTAATCGTGGCCGCCATTCGGTTACCGACGAGATTCGCGAAGGTCGTCCAAAATCAGTTGTTGTTCAAGAAAACATTGATGCTGTGCAAAACCTAATACTGCAAGATCGTCATGTGACATACTGTGAGATTGAGGCAACCATAGGCATTAGTTCCACCAGCATACATAAAATATTACATGATCATTTAGCTGTGAGAAAGGTATGTTCTCGTTGGATCCCACACAATTTGACAAAAACTCAAAAAGACGCTCGCGTCAATTGGTGCAAACAAATGCTCAATAAATACAATCGTGGTGCTTCAAAAGACGTATATAAGATTGTAACAGGTGACGAATCATGGATATATGCATATGAGCCGGAACGTAAACAGCAGTCGACTGTATGGGTGTTTCAAGATGAACCCAATCCAACAAAAGTTGTTCGCACTCGAAGCACATCGAAACAAATGGTCGCCTGTTTTTTCGGGAAAACTGGTCATGTGGCAACTGTGCCTTTAGAGGAACGTAGAACGGTCAACTCTGAATGGTACACAACAATTTGTTTGCCAGATGTCTTCGGTCAAATACGGAAAACAAACAAACGCCGTCGGATCATTCTTCATCAAGACAATGCCAGCTGTCACACATCTCGTCTAACAACCGACTTTATGAACAGTCAAAAAATCGAATTGATGGGTCATCCGCCGTACAGTCCTGATTTGGCACCCAATGACTTCTTCTTGTTCCCGAATGTCAAGAATAAATTGCGTGGACAACGATTTTCGTCGGCGGAAGACGCCGTTGATGCGTTCAAAAACCATATTATGGAGGTGTCTCAAGAAGATTGGAAAAACTGCTTTGACAAATGGTTCGAACGAATGCAAAAGTGTATTGACCATAAAGGAGAATACTTCGAAAAACAATAAAGCAGTTTTCAATGCCAAATTCCCGTTTTTTCATTGTTAGGCTCAAAATATAAATAGTGACCCTCGTTAGCGTGAAGCTTGTTCCCCGTTTCCGCATCCTACTCGGCCTGCAAAGAACGAAACACATTCTGCAGGTCGCTAGCTGCCAGCAGGTGGAATATTTATTTGTTTTGAAAATGCCTGTTTTATTACAATGTGCATCTTTTATGCCAATCATGGATATATCATAGTCATCAGTATTCTACCAGGAATTACATAATTTGTAGAAATTAGTTGATTTCATTAATGTTAAGGGAAACACAATCAAAAGATAAAGAAAACATGATCTCCACTTAAGAATTCACGAAACTTAGAACATACACTAAAAATTGTGAGACTACAGCACTAATTGTAGCTCATCTACAGTAAAGTAAAATTAACTAGATTTTTGGTACCTTTAAAAGGTAACTTTCCAAATTGGTTTATTAGGAGCGCCGTGAACATCTCTTGTAATACAAGAGTCTATAATGGCCAATTGAATGGTAAGGGTTTTATTCAGAACTTTGTTTAACTATGAGAAGTTTCCTTGTTAGCAGGTACAGAAGGATGGTCCTAATTCACAGTCTGGTCGTCACCGCCACGCACCTTTGCTCAGCGGGGCTTATGAGTTCATCAACGTCTTCGCAGAGGTGGCTGGATAACCGTGCTCCTAACAACATTACAGCATCCCTGTAAAGCCCGCGAGTTGCTTACGCTGCAAATTAGCCTTCTCCCAGAAAGGCTGTTCTGTGAAGCGTACGGGATCCCTGAGTCTTTGTGATGTTGTCGGAATTTGACACCGAGTGCATCTCGTCATTGCCACTCTGCCAAGGATTCCAAAACCAGAGGGAACTAGATTGTATGAAACGACGACACGAGGTATAAAATCGAAAAGAAAAATAAGGTATGAGAATGGCAAGGTAAGGCAAAGCTCCCTCAACTCATTGCTTTGATTGGTTAATTGATTGAGTTAATAATAGACGTGCTTCAGTTACAACCGTACTTGGTAAGGAGAAAGGACACGCTCTTCTTTCAATTTACACCCCCCCCCACACACACATATTTAAATATATAGATACAGGTTAATTCAAAAAGAATGGTGCAACTTTACAGTTATTATGACGTTACTATTAATGATAGAAAATCAGACAAGACATCAATATAAAGAAGAACTGTGGAAGTTTTACTCACATGACTCACATGATAAAGATTCAACATGGGAACTACGTGTAACGCGGAAATGGTCCAAACGATAATCAAGTACTTGCTATGCACGAGACAGCAAGACGGTTTCGAAGGCACTAACAATTCGCAGTTGTAACTTTGGCAAATCTTTCGAAAGGGTGACACATATGCATTACTACCGAAAAGCATGCGGGAATGTCTTTGGACCATTGTGATTGAATCAGTTCTCGATAGCTCCAACACACAATACGCCTTCTACTGGTCATTAGACATTTTGCGACACTGGCGATCCAGGTGGAGCATCAGCTAAGCAGAGTGAGCCCGCTAAATGGGAATAAAACTTCCAGAGTTCTTTATATTGATGCCTTGTCTGATTTTCTATCATAAATAGTAACGTCGTAATAACTGTGTAAAGTTGCACCATTCATTTTGAATTACCCTGTATATATATAAATAAATATGTGTGTGTAAATTGAAGGATGAAAGGCCAGAGAGAGAGATAGTGTGTATGTATGTCTCTCTCTCTCTCTCTCTCTCTCTCTCTCTCTCCCTCTCTCTCTAGTAAAGGAATATGTGTGTGTGTGTGTGTGTGTGTGTGTGTGTGTTTGTTTTATTCAACTTCGCTTTTCCGCCACTTTTGGCTAATCGCGAATATGATGAGTGGTGATAATATTAAATGGAAGAAGGGACAATCACAAACTTATTGAGATGACACAATAATCCACAGAGGATTATGCTGGTTGTGAGTCCGGACGGTCCCGCACCGTTGCTGTTTGTTCTGAGGCGTCCGGCTAGGGGAGACGCGCGAGTTCGTGTCTCCTGGGGGAAACTTTTCTCTGAGATTTGGGACTAGTGGCTGCCCACCATCGAGAGGAAATTGGCGAGCTACGAGTGAGTAGCGTAAACCGGTCGTGGAAACTTTTCTTTTTACCTTTGGACTTACAACTTCCTCTGACACTTCTTGAGCCTTTTAACGAATTTTTAAAATGGAAAAATGCCAGTTCCACACTTGAAACAGCCCAGTGCCTCTTAGGTCACAGTTGGAACAAAAATTCAACATGATTAAAGTCGTGTCCGAAGTGTATCTAGTAACAAAAGTGTGGCTTATTTTTTATATAGGGGAATCAGGGGCTAGTTGAGTTATGAGAACGAACTTGCCCTTCGCGCATGCGCATTTTGTGGAGGAAGAAATGTTCTAGATTGTTGGTGCACGCGATCTGATAACAGTTATAGGAAAGAATAATTGTTGTTTTCAGACCAGGCGAGTAAAATTTGAAGAATTTATTTTGAAGTGACTGGCGACTAGGACAAGTAACTGTCGTTGACTATGTTGCTATTAATGATACACATGTACTTTCACCTGTAAAAGAATAACATGTACTTTCACCTGTAAAAGAATAACAGCTATGTTTACAATGAGATTCATGTTGAAGACATTTTCGTCCTTTTGTTAAGTAAAGTGGGTGAGGGGTAAGTTGCAACAGGCATATGAAGATGACGGTAGGGAGTGGGTGCAGTGTATAGAGTGTGACGAGTGGGCACATTTCAAAAAATATGCGAAAGAAGATCCGTTTTATGTTTGTCATCATTGTTTCTCAGATTAAAGAAAGTTTTTTTTTCGTTTGTATACTCCTTTATCTACATTTGTAAACCACAAATATGCTAAATTCAGGTCAAGGCCTACTTGAAGTTTAAAATATTGTTACAATGTCAACATATGTTGAACAGTTTCTAACATAATATTCATGTCGTTTTTTGTATCATTTGTTAAATAAATTAAGATTTACGTTCTTACTTTCATTTATGTTTCCATGTGTTGCAACAAAAGTTAGGTGTTTGGAAATTTTAAATTTCCAAGAAAAGTACATGAGTTTCGAGGTTCTCAAATTTTCTTTGCAAGTGGAATGTATCCCGCCTTCAACTACAAAGTTTCGTGAACGTATGTTGAAAAGCAAAAATTGTACAATTTTTTGAAGTTGAAAATTTTAAAATTGTTGCAACTAGCCCCCGCCTGCCCTATATACTGTACAATTCTTAACCTTCGTCAATTTATTATACAATTATTAACTTGATCTAAATTTCAAATTCAAATTTCAAAACACTGTCTTAAAAATTTAGGAATACCACTAATCTGCGTATACTTGTTAGTACTCCTCGCCATCCTTTTCTATACAAAACAAAAACATATTTTTTGTTCCGTTCAACACCTTCCAGGTTCATTTACATACTAAAAAAATGTCATTAAACCTTCCTGCCTCAGCCTTTTAAGCTTGGCGTTGGTTTTATGGTTCCATCTCTCCACAGAATGATTTGTCCTGTGGTTCCTGTTGAAGCAGTTTCACATCTCCTTTGGCACACGAATGAAAGTCAGATTACGTCGACAGACTGAAAGGGTGAAATGATCTTGTAGCTAGTCCAATCAGTTGCCTCTCTAAGTCTCCACCCTTATTTCAGATTTTTGTTCAATGTGTTCGCAATTAGGACATGGAATTATTTCTCATTTCTATGTGTTCGCAATTAGGAAACAACCCTACAACAAATCAGTCGTGCGAACTCGAGTATATGTGTGTGGAAGAGCGGGGGCAAAAAACTCAAACAGTCACGAACGTGTCTTTCACCAAGAATCCCCCTCCGCCCCGTTGCATATGCTTCCATGTCTTTTAAAGCACAGATCACGTCTGGAGGTCAGATTATGGCATGAATTTTTCACGTGGCGAAAATTGAATTTCTGAACAGAACCCGCACGAATAAGGAAACAAGAAAGTTAGGAGAAAGTTATCAAAGAGGAGGTGACGAAGGGAAAATGAAGAAAGAAAGTTGACCGTCAGGAGTCAGGAGCTAAAGATTTAGGGGATGAAGCTTATTTATTCCCGTCTACGTTTGTAAATACGCCGCGAGGCACTTTCGGGTTGTGAGGCCTGTCATAACCACGAGAAAGTTTCGAGGAATGAAAAATCTACCAACATAGAGAAAAGTTAATTTTATGAACGGATAAGTCACTGTTACTTGTAATTAGAGTGCTGCAAGAAAGTTATTTCGCTCGAGCGCTAAATAGGTCTGTGGCAGTGGGCCCTCAAATATGGATCGTGAAGTGAAAGACGCTTGTAAATTTAAACTTAATCATATATATATATATATATATATATATATATATATATATAATTGGATGTGTATATTTGTTTGTTCCGGCATAACTCTCGAACGCCTGGAGCAATTTCAACCAAACTTGGTACACGTATCACTTGCAATCTGAAAAAAATATTTGGGGCAAGACACCCCTGACACCCCTAGGGGTGGGGTGGGAAGGGGTGACGTAAAATAATCCAGAACCACCGATATTAAATTCCGCACAAACAGACATCCGTGACTCTATGCAATCCGCACAACGATAGTGTTTCTCGGGTTGTCTAACATTCAGGCTGTGTTGAGAATGGAATCCATAGTTTTCGTGACACTCCCAATGCGGTTCAACTCCAAGTTCATCACCTATCGGCATGGGGGGTGAGAGGGGGTGAAAAATAAAATGCCACGAATGACCTAGATTAGTGTCGAATCCATAGTTTTCGGAGTCGCTAAGCTAATTGCTGACATTCACGACGACATTTAAAATTAGTTACATTTTACACTATAGTTAGAATTCATTATTTTCCTGTCTAATACAAGATTGGGATAAATAAATACCCGGGCAACGTCGGGTAATTAGCTAGTTGTAATATATTTCCATATTAAAAACACTAAGTTATTGACCAAGGCAGTTTATTAAGATATAAAAACACTTAACATGTAACGTTTCAACCCTGTATCAGGGTATTTAAAATTTTAGTTTAGTTCTTCGTCTGAGGAAGATCCTGATACAGGGTTGAAACGTTACATGTTAATGTTTGTTTTTCTTAATAAACTGGCTTGGTCAGTAACTTAGTGTTTTTGAAACTTAAGTGAACATAGTCGTCATTTCCATGTTAAAATATAGTTTAGTCTGTCTTACCAATACACAGTGATATATGGAAATGAAATAGATGATTGTGGGCTGAAACTGCCAGGCCAGATATTTTAGATACGATTATTGTCACGGGGTCATTCCACATCAAATCATCCAGGCCATGTCACTCACCATCTCCGATTTTGATGAAATTCGGTATACTTATACAACTTTTGATGCTGATTACAAAAATGACAACTTTTTTGAGATTGGTGAAAGGGTTCAGAAGTTACACGTTTTTTAAAAATCTCCGTGTACGCCACTTGCGACTCCACTTTGAATGACGCGCATTACGTTTGCCGTAGAAACTTCAAGTTTGTTTTATTTTGCTCAGGATAGTGTAAACTTTCATTTAAATAAGATTGCAGATCAGTGTATCAATAACCATGTATTTTATGTATAGTTCCATGTATTTTTTTAGAAAAATAAATTATTAACTTCAAGAGCGAATTTCGTGCAATGCCCCCTTTCAATTTCCACCAAATTTTATATACAGGTAGCTCAGAGTGTGTACTAATGCTTGATGGAAAACTTGGGATGGACGGATCAGAGACAGGGTGATAAAAAAATAATTTGCATTAAAAGTTAATCTTATTAGAAATGCTTATGTATTTAGCACAAAGTTTGAAGTACAATGTGTTTTGAGGTATAATATTCAAAATTTCTGTTCACTATGTGTGAAGGTAAGCATAGGCGTAACCTGGGGGGCAAAGGGAATAAGCATTTGCCCCCTCCAAAATTTATAGATTAATTAAAAATTACAAGTTAAATATATTTTGTGAACAAACAAAAAATAGAGTAATTATTGTGATTTTTCAAATGTATTTAGCATATAATCTTTGACACTATTTTTATGGGATGGAAAACTTTGTCATTCTCTCAACCCAAAGATCGTTCCCAAGTTACACCCATGAAGATAGTACCTAATAATACTTACTCTATTGTACTCTATGCATTGCCAAAATTTCATGCACTATAAATTGTGCCGTTGACATTTTCTGTTCCCAACTGTAAAAGAAATATATATGTACCTTCTCTGGATGCTACCTAAAAGGATTTTCTTAAAATTGCTGGCCCGGCAAGGAAGCTATGCTTTGTTGCATACTAACTTCATCCACGCTTTACTTCAATTCATATCTAATTGTATGTGAAAACTTCAGTGTTTTAGGTGGACTGTCGAGCTAGGAAAAAGTCATTGTCGAAGGAGTGGATCTTTGAATCTTGTTGAACTTGGAATGGAGGAGAAAGAAATAGGTGCAATGACACCATATTTAAAATACCGTGGTCAGCATACAAATGAGTTCTTAATTAAAATCGTTCAAGCAAAGTTGACTCTGTGTTTCATCATTTATTTGCAGTAGTAATGTAAATACGTACAGTGTCTCTCAAAAGTTTTAGGACAACGACATTTAAAACTAGGCAACCCAATTTACACAAGGTGTTGGTGGGTTGCGTGTAGAGTTAGGCTCAATTTCAGGGTTGCCACATGCACAATAAATATTTATAAAATACGCGAAAGAAATAAAAACAAGTATTAGTGTATAAAAAGTATTAAAAATATCAATATTAAATCGCAAGTGACAAAATTCTTTCTGAAAGAAAAATAATAGGTTTTCTAGCATTTCATCGCTGACGAGTCTACAGAAAGGAGGAGAGGTGAGAGAAAACGAGAGGTGACAAATGACAGGAGAAAGAGAAAGCGAGAGGAGAAGAGGAAAAGTAGAGGAGAGAAGAAAGAGAGGATAGACGAGGAGAGGAGATGTAGTGAGGAGAATGGAAAAATACTCTAGGAGAGATGAGGAAAATGGAGCAAAGAAGAGAAAAGAGAAGGAAAACGAGATGAGAGGAGAGTGGAGAGTACAGTAAAGGAGAGAAAAAGGGAAGAACGAAAAGAAGAGGAGAAAAGTGCGTGGAGTCGGAAATCTAAGACAGGAAAGGAGATACGAGGAGTGGAGATGAGTGGGATGGAGATAAGATGGGAGAAAAGTAGGGAAGGCGATATGAGATAAAAGCAGAGCAGAAGGAGGGGAGAGAAGAAGGAGAAGGAGAAGAGAAGAGCAGAAGGGACTGAAGAGAAGAGGTAGTTGCAGAAAATATCGTCTCAGCGTCAAGAATTGATGCATTGGTCAAATTATCGACATGAAACATTCAATAACATTTTGAAATGTATTGGAGAATGTATTAAATCGGCGCGAAATGCCTTTTGGCTTAGTTCAGAGCAAGGTAAAATCTTCCATGTAAGATCTTTGATTTTACCTGCGATTATACCACTAAAAACATGAATGTAATTTTAATATTTATAAGAATTATCCAATTTTTGTCCAATTCTCGGTTCGTTGAGATGGAGATTGTGTAATTTAATATTTCCCCTCCCCCCATCGTTAATTCCAAACTGAATCATTCCGTTTCACACGGGGTGAACAATGAACACAATGGAATAGGTCTAAAACTTACGAAAATTTTCTGCCACCGGAAGGGTTTGAACCTATGACCATCAGATTGACAGTCCTGAACGTTAAACACTACACTACAAGCTTTCGCTCCTGAAAGTAAGTAGAAGGAGCTGACCAATGTGAAATGTAGATGCAACTCTCCTCCTACATGTAATGTGCAAACAATACTTTTTTGTAACAAAGAAAACGAAAGTAGTACGACTCGGAGAAAACATTTAATGGAGAATTGCACATAATGAGAACTTTTCATTCGATATTTGCGGAGGTATCCTTGCATTGAACTCGAGTGGGAAAAGGGGTAAAATTAGTATGTCCTGAATTGCCACAAATATAAATAGTTATTTCATTAATATTTGTCAATGTCTTTGAAGCAGTACACAATTATCGTTAAAGTATTATAATTCACGATCTTATACATGAAAATATCTCTTTGAACGTGTGTCAATTCATTTTTTTAATTTTTTTTTTATAAATTCCATTTGCAGAATAATGTAGCTACTATACACTGCTATTACAATTAATGTTACCATGCTCTTGTTTGTAATAAAAGGAGAATTAAAAGAAGAACACCTCCTAAGGAGGATCGAACCTGGGACCACAATCAATGCTTTCAAGAACTCTAACCAATACACTACGCCCTTTGCTTCCCTTGGAGTAACAGTTCTTAATTATTCTGTTGCGTCAATATTGTAAACGTTATCCTGCAAAAAGAAGTTCAATGCTCTGATATAGCTCTGTACTTCTAGAATTACTCTATACACATGCATTTGAAAATTAACTCTGAATTTATTTCTTCGTTGGTAGTATAGCTAAGCTTGTGAATACATTTTATTTGTAATTTTATAACGGTTACATGAACATCTAGGAAATAGTTCCTTATAATAACCTCAGGTTGACCAAGTTGCCAATACAAACAAATGGAATACAGATTGTCTTCGAGCTTACATTGTTAAAAAGGAGCGGGTACGCGTATTACTATCCTAATACTTATTCAATAAGGTTTCTTGGTTGTCAGAAATTATTACTTAAACTATTGCATGTTGAGCTAGTGCCCACCTAGCCGCCTCTGATGAAATCTATCATTCTTCAGATTCTCTTTAAAATTCGACTCTGGTCACTTGTAACTTGCTGGGTGCAGACACTGCATCGACAGTGGTTTGCGATAAGAAGCGGCCTTGAATAGCGTGAGTGAGTCACTTTGAACGCGAGCAAGCTACGCTACCAAGCTTGTCTGCCTTTGAAAACCAAGTCATTTTTTTTTCACCGTTTCCGAACGCGATTGCTATTGTAGAAGTATATATTTTCACAAAAGGGCAAGAAAGAAAATTAGACCAATGTTCTCCCGTCGTTTAAAACCAAATATTATCTATTAAACGAAAAGTTCACGATTGTCAATAAACCTATCTGAGCATAAGGTGGATGTAAATAATAAATTTAATACAAAGATTCTCCAAAATTTCTCTCCCACTGTCTACGTCACTAACGTCAGGCCAGTATCCGGGGGGGAATATTTAAATGTGAACCTATCAATAACTACGAAAATAACATCGTCGATTTTAGAAATGTGTAAACATTTCAATTTTTTTTTACATAAATGAATCTGTTTCTTGCGCAAAAGTCTTCAGGCTGCATATTGGATGGTTTTAGTTTTATAATGCAAGGCTAGCAGACGTCCGATTCACCGATTTAGTCAGGACAGTGCGCTACTTTCAATCCCTGACCCGACTTTTTCGAACTGCAATCGTGATGCGAGAATGTCTCTTTGTTATTGTTGTTTTCTTAACTCACAATTAGACATGTTCTTTATTGTAATAATAATTCCTAGTACGCAACATTTAATTTATAAATATATTATTTTCTAAACATAGAATTATCATGACTTAGGGTCTGGCACTCCCTCAAAGAAATTCTGCGTACTGGCCTGGTCTACGTCAATGACAGAAATGCAAGCAATACTTTTATTTATATTTAACTCAATGAAAGGAATGTGGAAGAATTTAAAAGAAATACGAAAGAGCGGAACTACTGTTGCTCTACTATAAAAATTGTTGTCCTTCGAGGAAGAAAAATAAGAAGGATTTACTCCAGCACCTTAACACAGTGTCCCACGAGTCTCTCTTGACTATTACTGTCAAGTGTGAAGAATAAAATTTTCCGCCTGTTTACGTCTAACGTTGCGCAGATTTGGTAGTTCGCAAACGGTGTAATTATTTCGTGTTACCTTACGCAACAGCAAATACATTTCATAAGACTGTTCTGAACACCAGACTTGCGTCAGTAAACAAGCATTTCGTCTGTTGCAGTATCACAGGAAAAGAACATCGTCCTGCAATGTTCAAGCCTCTAGATATTTTTCATTAATAATGTCTAATCACAATAATAAGTTAGAAGAAATAACTTGCATTTTCACAACTACCAATATTCTCGTTTTTCTTCATCACTTCGAACATTATTTCTCGAAGATATCTGCTATACTACACGAAAGCAATCCAAAATTAAAGTAAAAGATCAACCACATGTATACCCAGCTTCATTTACAATATTGGAGAGACAGAATACTTAAATATTGTTGTTTCAATCGAAAGAAAGGGCGTGATGTAGTGGTTAGAGTTCTTGAAAGCATTGATTGTGGTCCCAGGTTCGATCCTCCTTAGGAGGTGTTCTTTTTTTAATTCTCCTTTTATTACAAACAAGAGCATGGTAACATTAATTGTAATAGCAGTGTATAGTAGCTACATTATTCTGCAAATGGAATTTATAAAAAAAAAATTAAAAAATGAATTGACACACGTTCAAAGAGATATTTTCATGTATAAGATCGTGAATTATAATACTTTAACGATAATTGTGTACTGCTTCAAAGACATTGACAAATATTAATGAAATAACTATTTATATTTGTGGCAATTCAGGACATACTAATTTTACCCCTTTTCCCACTCGAGTTCAATGCAAGGATACCTCCGCAAATATCGAATGAAAAGTTCTCATTATGTGCAATTCTCCATTAAATGTTTTCTCCGAGTCGTACTACTTTCGTTTTCTTTGTTACAAAAAAGTATTGTTTGCACATTACATGTAGGAGGAGAGTTGCATCTACATTTCACATTGGTCAGCTCCTTCTACTTACTTTCAGGAGCGAAAGCTTGTAGTGTAGTGTTTAACGTTCAGGACTGTCAATCTGATGGTCATAGGTTCAAACCCTTCCGGTGGCAGAAAATTTTCGTAAGTTTTAGACCTATTCCATTGTGTTCATTGTTCACCCCGTGTGAAACGGAATGATTCAGTTTGGAATTAACGATGGGGGGAGGGGAAATATTAAATTACACAATCTCCATCTCAACGAACCGAGAATTGGACAAAAATTGGATAATTCTTATAAATATTAAAATTACATTCATGTTTTTAGTGGTATAATCGCAGGTAAAATCAAAGATCTTACATGGAAGATTTTACCTTGCTCTGAACTAAGCCAAAAGGCATTTCGCGCCGATTTAATACATTCTCCAATACATTTCAAAATGTTATTGAATGTTTCATGTCGATAATTTGACCAATGCATCAATTCTTGACGCTGAGACGATATTTTCTGCAACTACCTCTTCTCTTCAGTCCCTTCTGCTCTTCTCTTCTCCTTCTCCTTCTTCTCTCCCCTCCTTCTGCTCTGCTTTTATCTCATATCGCCTTCCCTACTTTTCTCCCATCTTATCTCCATCCCACTCATCTCCACTCCTCGTATCTCCTTTCCTGTCTTAGATTTCCGACTCCACGCACTTTTCTCCTCTTCTTTTCGTTCTTCCCTTTTTCTCTCCTTTACTGTACTCTCCACTCTCCTCTCATCTCGTTTTCCTTCTCTTTTCTCTTCTTTGCTCCATTTTCCTCATCTCTCCTAGAATATTTTTCCATTCTCCTCACTACATCTCCTCTCCTCGTCTATCCTCTCTTTCTTCTCTCCTCTACTTTTCCTCTTCTCCTCTCGCTTTCTCTTTCTCCTGTCATTTGTCACCTCTCGTTTTCTCTCACCTCTCCTCCTTTCTGTAGACTCGTCAGCGATGAAATGCTAGAAAACCTATTATTTTTCTTTCAGAAAGAATTTTGTCACTTGCGATTTAATATTGATATTTTTAATACTTTTTATACACTAATACTTGTTTTTATTTCTTTCGCGTATTTTATAAATATTTATTGTGCATGTGGCAACCCTGAAATTGAGCCTAACTCTACACGCAACCCACCAACACCTTGTGTAAATTGGGTTGCCTAGTTTAAAATGTCGTTGTCCTAAAACTTTTGAGAGACACTGTACATGAAGACATATTATGTACTAGGAACGCAATTTGTAATTTTTACACAAATCAATGATCATTAACTGTAAGTTTCATTCACAGTAACTGTAAAGTAACTCACAGTTACTTTTCAAAGTACCAGTAACTGTAACTGAGTTACTTTTTAAATAAGTAACTGTAACTCGGTTACTTGTAAAAGTAACTTACCGAACACTGTAAATAGCCTGTAGCCTAAGTTCAAAATAGTGCATACTTAATCTTCCTGGTGCTGTTATATAAGCAATAGCTGACACATTATACTGCAGGTTGTTGTCATTTCACCTTACGTGATTACTAAGAAATTTACGCCTCTAATACTATTTCTACGGAATTGGTACTTCATTGCTGAACTTGTTACTTCATACTGTAGATGTCTATACAAGTCTTCTAAGTGTTCCAACCACCCCATCACAAGGAGATTTTCTGTGGTATGTGGCAAAAAAAGCTCCATTTGGAAAAACTTCAATCAGCACAAATGTGTATTATTAATTCTTACTTCATATTACGTATCCCCGTGAAGAGTAGCAAAAAAAAATTCCATATTGAGATAAAATGCACAAAAATAATGTTCTTGAAGAAAATTTGCTAGATTTGGGAATGCTAATGATGATGATTATAATTTTTTTAAAAATTGAAGACAGTTGAAACTAACTTAGATACAGTAGAACCTTCGATTTTACGTTGTTCAGGGGACCAAGCTGAGAAAACTTAAATGCGAGAAAATGTAAAACCGAGGAACATTTCTTCGCAATTTGCTATGTTGGGACCACCAAGATTGAATGTAAAATGCAGGAAAATGTAAAATCGAGGAACTTGAAATCGGGGTTCCACTGCAATTATTATTTGTAAATTTTAATTAATCTATAACTTTTTGAGGGGAAAATGTTCCCTTTGCCCCGGCCAGGTTACGCCTATGCTTACCTTCACACATAGTGAACAGAAATTTTGAATATTATACTTCAAAACATATTATACTTCAGACTTTGTGCTAAATACAAAAGTCAGAGATTTCTATGTGAGTACAGATGTGTGCTCATTTACAATAAAAGCGGTTTAAAACTTACAGGAAGGGAGGGCGAAGCATCTTAAGAATAGCGAAGAATGCAAACAAGAAAAAGGAAAACAGAGAAGAGGAAGGTATTTTCTACGAAGTGAAATGTAAAGAATGTCAGAGTGTGTACATAGGAGAGACGAAAAAGAGGCTGAAAGACAGGTTGAAACAACATAGGGATGATGTACGACTTAAGAGAGAGAGAAATGTGATATTTGAACACACGAGAGAAGTAGGATATGACATAGAGTGGGATGAGGCTAAGCAGATAGGAAGGGAGAAGAGAATACTGTGAGAAAATGGAAGGAAGGTGAAGAAGACACAATGAACTGGAGTGGGGGACTGAAGATAAACAAATAATGGAGTGGAAAGGACAAGAGCGAAAGAGGAGAGAAGAAGGAAGAGGAATGAAGAAAGAAAGAAGAACGTGAGATAAAATGTCCAACCACTTTCCAGATGAAAGGAAATGTTTATCCAAATCGCCGTCAGGTGAAAGTACAGATGACAAGGGAAGGCCACCTGCTGGAATGTTCTAGAGAGAAAACAACTTTCTAATAATCTTGTGTCTGGAGGGGAGTGATTTTAGTGTATATATATATCTTCCTGTTTTGCACCTTGTTTCATATGTACTGGGTGCAGAGTCTTAAGAAGACCTTGCTAGAAGGTTGAAACGTTACGTTTAGTTTATGTTTTAAAATAAAATAAACTTTCTGCCTTGGTCAGCATATTGAGTTTTTCAATAAAAGTGTTAAAACATGAACTTCATAATCTCGCGCTAATCACATTCTAGGAAAGAAGGTGTAATTAAAGTTGAATAAAGGCTTTCATCCACCCACAGATTCCCTCAGGTCACGGGGAGGAATTTAAAAACAGAAAAATCGACAAGTATAAATTAGTTAACGCGATTAATCGTACATAGACCCCGCGTAATTGGATTTCTTAATTGGGTTCTGTTCTTACATTGGTTTCCCATCAGAGGAGATTCACGCAAACCCAGATCATCTCGCGGGAACAAAAAGGGTCGTGATAGCGTTAGAACCCTTCAGGGGACAGCTAAATTCATGTTGGCATAGGTGGGCCTTGTAGGCGTCTCAGATTCTTTACCGTGGAATAGTTTCGCCGAGTTTGAAAACTCGTATAGGCCGCAATGTTTTTACCCTAAATTGGATGAAATATGAAGTTCTGCTTGACATTAAAAAAGTCAGGGGCGGTTACTGATATTGTTGCAGTGTTGCACAACGATCGGATATTTTACCATGAAATTTATTTTTTTTTGTTAGAATTTTTTTCATTTTTTCCTATTAAATATATTGAACATAAAGAAATATTTTTACCCTCAATTGCTTCAAAAAATCTCATTCCATTATGATCTGTTAAAAAGAAGAAGGTAACCTGCTAAATTTCACGGTATATGAATAGATTCATAGGTGGTCGTTGCAGCGCAACAGCAACACCCTGATTTCTACAGCGCGTGCTATTTCAGTGAGGTTCAATGCTGGTTTTCCTATCCCCGTGGTTCAGTCCGCAGGTCGTTGCAGACAACCTGCAACAAACTCTTAGATGCTTATTGTTGTATACTCCGTTAGAGAGCAGGATGTAAGGTCTTCGGATCTTTCTTACTGTCCTACGCAGTGGATCTAACTAACTAACTCTCTAGCCTTCTTAAACCCGAAAGTTCATGGCTGCAGCAACACAGGCATTCCATCTGTCCCTATGTTGAGGAAGATCTATATACTCTTTTCCATCCCTATCGATTTCCTTTAGGTCCATCTCAACGTTGTTCCTCCATCTTCGTCTTGGCCTTCCTACAGGTGTCTTACCATCAGGTTTCCCAACAAGAATCCTGTAAACTCCTCTTTCCTCTCCCATTCGTGCCACATGGCCTGCCCCCCTAAGTCTTCTTAATTTAATTATTCTAATAGCAGTGGATCAACAGACAAAATGTCCACGTTGGGCAAATATATATCGTAACATACCCTTCGGTTTGTGGGATCGAACTGAGTGATGCCGCTCATTCATCCTTGATGGTAGAGCAAGGCGCTTCTCATGGTTAGCCTGACGGTAAAGCGCAAGAGGTACTAACTACACACTTAAATGCAAAACACAATACTCGAATTTAAACCCCTACAGACTGGATCAGCATGTTGAAAGGAAATACCTGTCTCTTGCTGTGGAAGTGTTCCTTCGAGTGTTGAACCACGGATCGCTTAATTGAACGAAGTGTCCATTTACCTCTCTCCTCCCAGACATTTATTCCGATCGAATTTACTCCGTAATTCCGACTCAGTTATCTCTAGACTTTTCCTTAATTGTGATCGTTTACACCTGTTTGCAATGATGGCGATCAAGGAAGCTCGGCAATGTCTGACAAGACATTCCTTAGATGATTGTTCCTGAGTGGAAATGTGATGGCTAAATGTCTGCGATTTTAGAGATCGTTGTACGTTAAATTTAAGAGATTCTACAGATCGTTACGATATGAATAAATTTGGTCTTGTGGGAAATCTTAACCAAATTTACTAACCTTACCACCAATGTATATAAAATGGATAAGTACTGAATTATCAGTTAGTATTACTAGCGATTATTGAATTTTTAAATTTTATTATACAGTGTGGCTCAATAAGTCACTTAACACCCCCAGTACAAGGCCACTGCGGCATGGAACGTGAAAATGGCGATGACCAATCGTTTCCTGGCCAAGGGGGAACCACATTGACGTCACCCGCATGGTCGGCAGCCATCTTGATGTCCGCCATCAACTTCAGAAATTTAAATGGGAAGGGGGTCGTGCGACATATAAAAATGGGCTAGAATTTCACCAGGAAAACAACTGAGACATTCGTTTTCACCTAACTTTAAATTTAAAGGCGATTCTCGCATGGGAATCTTAGGTAAACCACTTAGGTAAACATTGGTGGTGAAAATGGTATCTATTCCTGTTAATACCAGTTTCTGTATGCATTGCAACTTGCTTGTAGGAAAAGGCTTCTTATGGTCTAAGTTGAATGTTAATAGGGGACAGTATTATGCTCCGTTAATCTAAAAATATACGCGTGCGAGCGAATATCCTTAGGGGCAAATTCTTGAGAAAAGGTACAAATTCATACAATCCTGAGTTGAATAATAATTCCTTCATATTGTAAATTTGGTTATTATCATGTGACCTGCGTAAAGGAATATCGGTATCGCTCATAGTCTTGAGTATGGTATTGTCATAATTATTTGTTGAAACATATCACTTAATGTTTGATAGTTGTGAAATCGCAGGCATGTAATTGTAGTTCATGGCCTACTTGAAGGATAAACAATGTCCGTTATAAGGTTGTATTTGACATTGCCATAATTGCTTGTTGTTAAATAAACATCTATTGTTGACTCATGATTTTGCGATTTAAACCTTATGATTTTTTTAGTGTGTAGATTGTATACATATATCTGTGATTATACGGCGCACGCTTTTAGAAGGAACATGAGTTCGGCCAATACCCAGCCAGTGCTACTGCGTTGTTGCCAAACTAACTGCTAGCGCAAGGGAAGGATAGAAAATTCGCGATGTGTCCATTATTTTGATAATGCATGCACAGTATATATGAGTACAGTGAAATAATATAGTGAATATTTCTCCACAGGATTATAATATCATATCACTGTAGCATATACGAGAAACCCATACCTGAAAGAAGCTTGAAGGTATTTATTCATCACCGCTTTCGTCGTCTTCCTCGGTCTCCGTGTCACTGATTTCACTCATTTCCGAGACACTCTCCTGGAGGTTAATGATTAGATTTTCACCCTTGGTGCCTGTACTACTGGTGCTAGGTTTTGAGAGTGACATTATTTAAAATAAAAAGAACACACGGAACACACACTATTGCATGAAAGGGCTGTATTTATGTTTACACAAACTGCTCTTTGTGGCCCACGAGTGAACGATAAGCGAATAATATTACACCGGCCTTGCTACGAAAACGCTGAACTCAAACTGACCCAGACTTTCAATGTTCGAGAACGCTCAGAACAATGAAGGGTCATTGTTTATATCGAGGCGAATTTAACACCCACAGTTTTCCCTAGACACAACAACTCAGCTGCGTCAATACGGTGACAACGAAGAAAACTGGCGAAAGGAAATGAAAGGTGATGTTTCCCTTGTTTCTTCAAGGAACGATAACTCCGGCTGTAGGCGACGGAAATTCATGGGACTTGGACAGTCAGGTTCAAAATGTCTTTCCCCATCTTATGATGAACCTTAAACTGGCGAGTTTTATGAAAACTTCTTGTGCGCAAGAAAATTACAGAACACGCTTTTAACTTCCGCGCCGCAGTCTCCTAACTGTACAACGTTGCACTCATGCCATTGGCTGATCGCCACGCACACCCTCTGCGTGGCCCCGCCCGATATCGCTTCTAAAAGCGTGCGTCGTATAATGCTAATGTTCCTTTTCAGTCAAGGAGTGTACGTTTCGCTCTGGTCAATAAGGGTTATTTCCATGCTTGGGGAAAAGGTTTAGGGGATAGGATAGCTGAAACAATAGGTTAGGGCATATTTATGTTGTATGATGGCAGCCTGGGGGCGTTGGGGGAATGTGGTATAAAAGGGGGAGCCGGAAGGAAGGCGATTCTGTTAAGAAGTAGATGTACATGAGGGGATTGACTGATTGAAAAAGGTGAACATTGATAACTTGATTTCACTGTAGTCCAATTGTCATCGCTACCAGTGCTACCGATTGCAGTTCTAGGGTTTTCTGTAAAATTTTAGTCCTGTTGCACCGGATATCGATAATCTGATATTCAGTTCCTCGATGCCAGTTTCATAGGATTTTGGATCTTATTTGAGTTTCGAATTCCCAGGGGCATTTCTTAGGATCTCGAAACCCAGTTTGAACTTGCGCTTCATACTCACACGGCCTCAGCCTCCGAAATCCAACTCACCCTCGGCCTCGCACGACCTCAGCCTCCGGACTCCATCTCGGCCTCCGTCCTCAAACGACCTCAGCCTCCGAATTGCAACTCGGCCCCGGCCTCACACCGCCTCAGCCTCGCAAGGCTCCTGGAGGCCGAGGCCTGGCCTCCGGAGGTTGGACATCTCTAGTCATCCCAGATCTTTCTGGCAAAGATGGATTACAAAGACCAACTCTACAACAAGATCTTTTATTCTTTTAAACCTCCGAACACACGGGGTTGTGCTCCGACGTGGCAACGGCACGAACTTCTGTCACCCGGCTAATTTCATGGCAGTGCGTTTGTAAAATGGTCGCCTCCCTTCAGCTTTTTTTTTCCTGTCGACATAACTACGTTCTGCATCCTCTACATGAAATACCAAAAGGATTCCGAACGTCCCACCATTCAATCAGGCACTGCCTGTTAGCTTTATCCTAGAAAAATGCAACCCACTTCACACGGAAGAGCGAACTACGAGTGGACCCACTTCCCACGATGCTTTGAACGAGACAGGTGCGTTTGAAAAAAATCCTCTTTCATGAATTCCCACGGAGCCCTTAAACATTCCGCCAGTATCCATGGAAGTAGCACAATTGTTGACAAGCGGCAACAAATGGATTCGAAAATCACACGATGAATGCTTCACAACAATAGAACACTCGAATCGACAGCGATCGAGGACGATTCCCATTCAAGTACGAGGAATCTGCAAGGGATTATGGAGAATTCCAAATACACCGTGGGTACGGAGTTTTACAGTACCTAGGCATACTGTGATTCACTCCAGAAAATTCGCCATCTGATTTGTTTTCCCACGTGAATTAAAGCCCGGTGTTCTTTACAGGAATACTTCTGCGTAGTAACGATTCCATTGAAAGTCAAAGTGACAGGACTGCAAGATAAAAACGGTAGACAGATAGACTCCAAACGTTGAAAGAGAAGCTATAGAATAAGAAACAATCTTCGACTTCATGCGTCGAATCAAACTTCAGCCACACCATTCCAATCCGACCATTAGTAGAATTGGATTGCGAAATTCACGACGACACACATACCAGGTGGTTATAATTAAAGTGACGGTGTTCAGAGTGGTACAGCACGGGCTGTAATGAGAGTAGCAGTCTGAAACTTCGTAGATATGATAATGAAGCAATGCGCTCGCGAATTATGCAAAAAAAAGAAATAGTTCCAATTCTCGCCACCAGGGTAAAAAATGGCGCTGTAAGCAGTCAAAACTTGGTATAGTTACAGGAAAAACACTATAAATCGCAGAAAACAATACTCTTTGTAATAAAATATCTCTACAATTTCACTATTCGAATTACATGAACATTACTAAAGGAAAAGGCAACAAACGTCACCAACAACAACCAGGGAGCTCACACAATGGTTAGGCAATGTCACCGACTTTGACGTCAGAGTTACGGAAAATTCCACGTTTTGACTGCTTACAGCGCCATTTTTTACCCTGGTGGCGAGAATTGGAACTATTTTTTTTTTTGCATAATTCGCGAGCGCATTGCTTCATTAGCATATCTACGAAGTTTCAGACTGCTACTCTCATTACAGCCCGTGCTGTACCACTCTGAACACCGTCACTTTAATTATAACCACCTTGTATATATTGAAACGTATAAGTATTATACGTTGATATTAACGAGGTATTCAGTGGTTGTATTTTATATAATAATAATAAGTGAATAATGCTCAGCGATGAACGATGAGACTCGCTGAAGTACACAGCGACACAACGACAATATTTCACAGCACAGAGGAATAAAACCACATTACTGCCGTAGATGAAATGAAAGGATTTATTCTTTATTTGTTACAATTATAACGTAAATATACTCTGACCAAATGTAAGGATTTCGCCTGATGTTATCGTTGTCTTGGCTCAACTATAACACATAACCTCAATGCGTGGCTATCGGCTGTCGCATAGGCCTAACTTATGCCCCGAACTACCACACCAAGAGGTATGTAATAATAACCGAGCCAATATTTGCTCTTATCCCTTTATTCCAAATTAGTCTTTGGGCTAACTTTATTAGCTAACGAAGAATGGTGGCAGTATTGTACATAGCATCAATTAATGGCTATCGGCGTAGCTATGGTCGCATAGGCCTAGCTTGCGCCCCGAACTACTACACCAAGAGTTATGTACAACATCGAGCAGTTCTTTTGAGTTTAATTTCTGTCAGCGATCTGCGGCGAATGTTCATTTCTCATGCGAAATCCTCGCTTTTATAATTTTCAAGATCACAGATTAAAGACAGATGAATCACTTACTAATTACGAAAGCATGCTACAAACAAAACTGACATCTACAAAGTTCAGATTCCAAATTCACACAATGCAGTTTCTCAAATATAAAGATACATTGAATTACTCAAAGTAGAACATAAAATACAATAAATATTAAACAAGAGATATACACTACAAACAAGGTGCAATTTACAAGTAATAACGCAAAAGTTACGCTTTCTTTCACAAGAGAATATATCAGTGACATATTTCCAAGTGGTGACGTCACAAAAATATGGAGCATGTCAATATAAGCTTCCAAGGATAAACGACAAATAAAAGAACATATAAAACTATCTAGAACTGCTAAATCTTATCCTGCCATGAGAGGAAAACAAGGAAATCCAAACCGCAACAGTTACGGAGAGGAATATATTAACATAATTAAAATCCTACATGTCATCAGTACAATGAAAATAATGAGTCAGAGCCCAACAATGGCTGACACTCAAATACAAACACAATCCGCCAAGATGATGACTTGACTTGAAAAGGGCGTATATATTGGGTGGTCGAGAGGGTCCGGACCACACCACCCGAAATAACTTAACAAGAACGAAAATTAAATAAGGAAAAGATACTTGTTAGCAGTACAATGAAAGGTTTATATATTTACACCGAACGTATTGGAAGGTAAGGATTATATTGCGATCATACGGCTTTGAATGACACTACTACTACTAATATGCATAAAATTCTAATCAAGATCTTTACTTTTCGTCAATTGGATCTAATTCTAGTTTGCTATTCAATAAATATTCAATTCTTTATGTATTTAACATTAATCTTCTTGCCAGGTCGCTTGTTTTCATACAAATTTTAGCGATCTTAACTGCACTTAAGCTAGATATTGAGAATGTGCTCTTACATCTCTATTCCTATTCTTTTAACCTATTCATGTAATCATAACACTACAATATTACTTAATTTACATATTTTAAGTATTATTATTTTAATTTAAACATTTATATTATTATTGTTAACTAACTAACTCTCTATCCTGGTGCTACGTCCCCGGCTAGGAGTATAAGCACTCTTCTACACCCAGGGCTTGCTGGGTTTAAGTAATAGTCTTAATATCGCATAATTAACAATTTATTAACAGCAATAGCTTTACTAGCAACTAGTTCACAACACACGGACACGTTTAAAAGACACTTCCACGAAGATACTTAGTTTACACAAACCTTACAGGGGCCACTGTTTGGTAAATTTCTCGTATCGGACAAACGGATTTCGTCAAATTTACAGGAGAAATTACTTACCGAATGCAGTTTCTTTATAGTTGTGGAAGTTCGGGGAAGTGTTTTCTCGCATCGTTCATTCAATTTTGCCGGTTAATCATCTATTTTTCGATATAAATGTGTGACCGTTGCACGAGAGCTCTTGCATTCATTTACTTCCAGGTGGATGTAGCCTGTGCGTGATGACGTAATCCGGGCCAGTGTTTCCAAATATACGTTTATGTAACTGGTCACACGTTTAAATACGTATGATCAGTTGAACGTGATCAACGTTTTGAAAATGACGTATGCAGGATGCGCGGATGCTAAATTGAACGAAAGGAGTGCTAATGGAATCGAACCTAACAGGCCTAACCTAACCTAGTAGGCATACCTCGTCCCCGTGATGGTCCGTGGGGCTATCGTGAGTTTTTGGGCTAACGTCAATGGTTTTTGGGGCTACCCGTGCATGGTTTGTGGGAAATAAGGAACAACAGTAAGTACTCGTTAATGTAGTTAACGTAACATTCTGCATTGCGGAACATTTCTTTAGGTGAAATAATGAATTTGTAACGAAAATAATGTATATTTCTTACATTAACGAGTACTTACTGTTGTTCTTTATTTCTCTCAAACCATCCACGGGTAGCCCCAAAAACCATTGACGTTAGCCTAAAAATTCACGATAGCCCCACGGACCATCACGGGGACGAGGTGTGCCTACTAGGTTAGGTTAGGCCTGTTAGGTTAGGTTCCATTAGCACTCCTTTCGTCCAATTTAGCATATACGGACAACGTCGGCTTCTAGCAGCAGCAAAAACGTGTATTGTGCTCTCGTGCAGAAAGCAAATAGCGGCAGCAGCAATAGCTCGTCGGAAATAGATTTTCGTAGAAAACCACATGCATTCGCATTAAAATGGATCAAAACTACATTCCCGAACACATTTCCGACATTCCTCCTCACCGGTAAATAATGAGCAATTGTGCCGATCGCGGATAGTGTAAAAGTATATAGGATAAACTCGAGAAAGTATGAGCCCCCCTCAGGCAGATTTGGCTACACTTAAAACTAGCTGAAGATGTGCATATGAGCTTATTGCTCAAGTGTGGTACTCTGTCTAACCCAAGAGTTTTGTAAAAATGCCCTCGGGAATTTCCCGTGAAATGATGAGCCCTCTCAGATTGATTTGCCTACACTTACAAAAGCTACATCTGTGAGATTGTTGTCCATAAGCTTGTTAAAAATATGCCCCTCTTGATATTTTTTTTGGCTACACCTAAAACTAAGCCAAAAATGCTCATAAGAGCCACCCACATACACCCACACCCACCACCACCCACCCACACCCACACATATTTACTTCCGGTCCACTTCCGGTCCACTTCCGGTTTAAGTTCAATTGGACACCAGGCCCAACTTGCATATCTAATACTAAGACAATGTAATATGCAGAGGCCTTCTAGAATTGCTCTGTGACTCTCTCATTTCTTACATCATAAACATATGATTTTTCACCTATAAGAATAACACTACATATAGTGTCATCAGGGAGTGTATCGTGGAATTCACAGATAATTTTAATGTTTGTCCTGTCATTAACCACAACTTGTTTCCTTTTTGAAGTGTTGATGACAAACATGGGTCTCTGTGCTTTGAATTCATCTGGTGTGTAATACATGTCAGTATTGCCAGTAGCGACCCTTTTGTATGCTGTAAATGCTTCATATAATTTAAGAAAATCATCCTTGAACATGTCTAAATTATAATTTTCTCTAGGAAACACCTCATTTCTGCCATTTTTAAGATATATGTTCTTGATGTTGCAGCTATCAAACTTACTTGAATTTTTTTCCTGATTATTGTGTCTTCCAGTCTGAAACAGTACCACCACAAAATCTGGCATGTCATACTGTATACTGGAGAATGAACTTGTAGCATCAAATTCATAATAGCTACCAGTGGCAGGCTTCTGCACACGTTGATATGTATAAAATTGTAAAGGCACCTGTGGATTTTTTAGTATGTCTGCTTTGTATTTAAGAGCATAACTAGCTTCATATTCAACAACTGGAATTCTTAGCTCCATAGTCTGAATAAGGCACTTGCCTTCATCAGGTAGGGTATTAGGCAGAGCTTCCCCAGTATAATTTAATGAACTGTACCTCATCAAAGCATTATTATCATTGGCAGCTCTTCTAAATGTAATTCTTAAACCACCCTTCCACATAATATATTTGTAATCTGAGAAGAATCCTGGCAACAGGCGCATGGGGAACAGCACTGTGTGGTTCTTAGATAATATCTTATCACCAGCCTCAAATCCACCTATTTTGTAGTAAGAAGCCTCGGTTGTGGATAATTTTAGTGTGGCCAAAGCTGTAGAGGTAATGCCAGGGTAATCTACTCTGTTTATAACAACACCATGTTTTCTGATCTCAATTTCAGAGAACAGATGTGGCACAAAATTGTCTACCAATCTTATATTTGAATTTGCCGGATAATCTGTACCATCGAGCTTTACAACATCAAATTTGATGTATAGATCTGCTCTGTGGGGGTGTATAAAGCCATCCCCTACATCAAGATCAACCTCAATCTCTGTGTTGGGTTGATTTAAATTTGCAAAGGTTCTCCTGTTTGGGGGGAATGATTGTAGCTCATAACTCTCAATATTTTCCATTTTTTTTTGTATGTATTTTTATTTAAATATTATTCTCTATGATTGCAGTTGTTGTGGCTCCAGCAAAATCAACTAATTCTTCTTTTTCATTAGTGACCATCAACTCAATGTAATCTAAGTAGTATAGGTGGCCGGGTTCTAAGCCCGAAAATGGGGCTCGGTGGGGCTCGCCTTAATGGATTTCTCTCGTAAGGCATGAGCCCCATTTTCTCGCAGTGTTGCCAGCCTCTTGCTTGAAAAAATCATCAAGGTTTTTTTTTCTGGTCTAACCTAACCTCAAGCAAGGAGCTGGCAACACTGCTTGCGGCTTGCCTTAATGGTCTGCTCTTGTAAGGCATAAGCTCTATTTTCTCGCAGTGTGGCCAATACCTTACTCGAAAAAATCACCAAGGTTTTTTGGTCTAATCTAACCTAAAGCAAGGAACTGACAACACTGCTTGAGGCTTGCCTTACAGTGCATAAAGCAAGGTTGCCAACCTACTGGTATTTTTGCCATAGCCTTTTACAAAAAAAAACAGAGGAGAGAGAGAGAGGGGGGGAAGAGTTAAACAACCGACAATGCTGCCAACACCTACCTACAGCTTTTTTTTTTTTTACTTGGCAAGGGTTTAGCCAATTTATACACTGGCGCAACATACACACACTGGGCAAGGAGAGCCGACAACAAACACACACTGCCGTAAAAAAAGAGAGATGGATGGATGGCAACACAGTATGTGTGTGCGTGTGTGTGTATAATATGTAGCATTATTAACTAGAGTGTGTTGGCAACCCACCTGCAACTAAAAAAAGATAGAGATACCAACATTGCTGTAAGATAAAGAGAGAGACCTAGAGCTGGCAACAGTGGTGAGCGAATATGCATTATTTCCAAGTCCCGGGCGCCAATGTATATTGTGACCTTTGTAAACCTCTCTCGCGGGAACGATGTGCTGCACACACACACACACGTACGTACTTCTCTTTATTTCTGTATTGTGATGCAAACACATCTAGAAAAACTACAATTTTGTTCCCTCTCCTCTCTGTGTGTGCTATCAATGTTGACACAATGACGCAAATTCAACAATACGTAGGCCTTGGGACGACGGAAGTTACACAACGGCGAGCCTCGTCAGTACACCTACCCACAACATCCGGAGCGTGCAAGTACATAATAGCGGGCTGCTTGGGCGTATACAATTTGTTTTGTTTATATTTCGTTTCAGAGCGAGCGAGATGCTCTGAAGATTATTAGATATCCGGAGCGTACAGGCACACAACGGCGAGCTGGGGTGGAAGATCGTCTGCACATCCGGAGCGTACAGG
This sequence comes from Lepisma saccharinum, assembly GCF_977018435.1. Classification (NCBI taxonomy): domain Eukaryota; kingdom Metazoa; phylum Arthropoda; class Insecta; order Zygentoma; family Lepismatidae; genus Lepisma; species Lepisma saccharinum. The sequence continues at coordinate 15,884,635 of NC_139257.1, forward strand.
TACATAATAGCGGGCTGCTTGGGCGTTAACGTGGCTCCGCCGGATGCAATACACATGATGCTTAGGTTACAACAGGTTGTTAACATTAGCTCTGGGGAAGAATGTTCTAGAGAAGATTGTCTCGGATTTCTATTGGTCCACGTTGCGTTGGCTAATATTTTATTTTTGACCTCATTAGAAAACTGTATAAAACTTAAAGCGCTGGTGTAGAAAGTTTTTGTTTGATTTTGAACGTCAGTGAAGAGCATTTCTGCAGTATTTTCCAAAAGTAAGTAACTTTGTTTCTTAGCTTGCATGAGTTGGCTTTGATTTATAAATATGGTATTGCTTTTGTTGAGTTGATTCTTGAACCTAGCAAAACAGATATAAAAGATTGTGGAAGGAAGGTAACTTCTTGAAAAAAACCAGACAGCTCTTATGTATTGTGGAAGAAAATATACTCACAAAACATACAAAAAGAAAAAAAAATATAGAAGATGTTTCATGTCTCTCTCTGCTTTGATATATTTGAAGCATGCATCTTGGTAGCTGGAATATTTTTTTTCCTCCATGTACCGTTGTTGATAGGTAGGAAATATGTGTGCGGGGCATATTTCAAAAATAAATGTGTTAAATTGTTAGAGGAACGCAAAAAAAATGGAGGAGAGTTGCGTGTTTTTGACATCTAGTGGAAGTACTGATTGATTGATTGAGTTGGTGTTTTTAAGTCCACTTTATGCACGTAAGGTTAATCGGGACTGGACCTACAGTTTCAAGAACCACTTATGCCTCCACCGGGTATCGAACCCTTGATTACAAGACAACAACGTTATCGCTGCGCCATCGCAGAAGCTGGTGGAAGTACTGATTGATTTGATGTTTTAAGTCTATTTTATGTACAGTAAGGCTAATCGGGACTGGACCTACAGTTTCAAGAACCACTTGTGCGGGTATCGAACCCGAGATCTCTTGATTACAATGCTATCGCTGCGCCATCGCAAAGGCTAGTGGAAGTACATAGTTATTCGAATCTTATTTATTTAAAATATTTCGTTTTTTTTTATGCACGCTTATTGATTTTTAAACCTAAAGTTAAATAAAATCCGGCAATTATATCCAAATATACTTATGGCTACAACGAGCATTCGCAAAAAAAAAATGGCTTGAGATTTTTTTTTTTGCTACGTAAACAAAATGGTCGACATGCCAAATATGAACAGGCTATATAGATTTGAGAGATGGATAGAAAAAAAAAAAGTTAATTAAAATTTAATTTCATGATTGCAACACGGAACTTAATGATTGATTGATTGATTGATTTAGTTTATTTGAACTTCGCGTTTTTGTGCCTCTTGACTAATTTGCGAAGATGGGGATGAGTGATGAAATTGATGAAAATGGATATTCACAAACAACCATACCCGACCGGGATTTGAACCCGGGACCCTTGGCGTCGTAGCGTGATGTGTTAACCACTCGGCCACAGGGTCGGGCAAGTACTGGTATATACATAGACCAAAGTTACATGGTTCTAGGTCTCATAGGAGTCGAGAAAATCAATGTCTTGGAAAACGTCTTAAGATTTTTGTCTTAATCTTTAAGAAAGTCGACTTCCGGTATCTCAAGATGTTACTTCCGGTCTGTCAAGAAAATTTTCTTAAGACAAAAATCTTAAGACGTTTTCCAAGATATTGATTTTCTCGGCTCCTAATTGAGCTAGGATGATGATTTTAGGTTTGTTGGATAGGATTCGACGAAAACTATTCGACTAGCAAATAAAATCGATTCCACCCCCTCAAGTTTTGGAAATACAGACAATTTTTTTATTTTTTGAGAAACTTGATTTGCCGGCTTAGTTTTTACTCTAATTCGAAAATTTTAATGATATTTGATAAAAAATTGAAGGTACTCTGCAACCTATTGGAAACATAATGATTAGTGCTTACTGTTTTCGAGTTATTTTAAATTAAAATTTCAAGATGTAATTTCTAAGTTGTTTTGTAACTCGTAAAGTATGGGTCGTAGAAAACCTATTCTTGTTTTATCTGCTATTGCCCGACAAATACTATAAACACAAATAAATTTTTTAAAAAAAAATGGAGATCGAAAATAATTTTGTTTTCTGAAAATAAAAAAATATGTATATGGAAAAAAATACGATTGTGTATTTTTTATGATGTATGTTTGCATGTAAAAAATAAGTATACCTGAAAGTTTTAGAATTTCAAAATAGCTATATATATATATTTGCTATTATATTAGCCAAAACAAAAAGAATATATATAAACAAGAAGATTTTCATAGTTTCACACCTCTACTAGAATGGTAGAAAAATATACTAGTGGGCAATAAAATCTGAAGAAGATTCGTGTCTAGCAAAAATAAGCTAAATAGAATTACACATGCATACAATATTTATTGTGCTTTTTCTATCTACAATCATATTTTTCTTATATATTTTTTTTATAGGGTTGATTAAAGCACATATTTGAGGAAGACAACACCACCCATATATAAATAAACCCCTTAAACTAACACCAATTAGAATTAGCTTGCAAAATTTTTCTCATAAGGCATTTTTGTTTTATAAACACACTACCACTAACAGATCACATATAAATAAACATACCCCGAAAAATAAAAAAATGCGCTCCATGAAAAGTTGCCATGTTTGCAAAAAAACCATATCAGTAGTGCAGGTGGCCGGGTTCTGAAACCGAAAATGAGGCTCGGTGAGGCTCGCCTTAATGGATTTCTCTCGTAAGGCATGAGCCTCATTTTCTCGCAGTGTTGCCAGCTCACCCCAAGAATATTTCACCATGTGATATTTTACAGGCGAAGCTAACCTACAAATGGGAGTTGGCAACACTGGCAACATCAATTGCGGTTTAGTGTTGCCAACTCACCTCAAGAATATTTCACCATGTGATATTTTACAGGCAAAGCTAACCTACAGAGTAGTACAGTGTCCCGGGTTCAACGCCCGAAAATGGCGCTCGGTGGCGCTCGCAGTGTTGCTAACTCCTCACTTGAAAAAATCACCAAGGTTTTTGTTTTTGGGTATAACCTAACCTCAAGCAAGGAGTTGGCAACGCTTGAGGCTTTCTCGCAGTGTTGCCAACTCACTCCAAGAATATTTCACCATGTGATATTTTACAGGCGAAGCTAACCTACAAATGGGAGTTGGCAACACTGATTAGTGGAGGTGCACGGGTTCTGCAACATCAATTGGCAATCAGTGTTGCCAACTCACCTCAAGAATATTTCACCATGTGATATTTTACAGGCGAAGCTAACCTACGAATGGGAGTTGGTAATACTGGCAACATTAATTGGCGATCAGTGTTGCCAACTCACCTCAAGAATATTTCACTATGTGATATTTGACAGGCGAAGCTAACCTACGAATGGGAGTTGGCAACACTGACTAGTGGAGGTAGCCGGGTTCACCAGCATCAATTGGCGATCAGTGTTGCCAACTCACCCCAAGAATATTTCACCATGTGATATTTTACAAGCGAAGCTAACCTACGAATGGGAGTTAGCAACACTAGCAACATCAATTGCGGTTCAGTGTTGCCAACTCACCCCAAGAATATTTCACTATGTGATATTTGACAGACGAAGCTAACCTACGAATAAGAGTTAGCAACACTGATTAGTGTAATCAGCTCAGTTGAGCGCCATCAATTGGCGATCAGTGTTGCCAACTCACCCCAAGAATATTTCACCATATGATATTTTACAAGCAAAGATAACCTACGAATGGGAGTTGGCAACATTGACTAGTGGAGGTGCACGGGTTCACCACCATCAATTGCGGTTCAGTGTTGCCAACTCACCCCAAGAATATTCCACTATGTGATATTTGACAGACGAAGCTAACCTACGAATGGGAGTTGGCAACACTGACTAGTGTAATCAACCCGGTTCTGCGCCATCAATTGCGGTTCAGTGTTGCCAACTCACCCCAAGAATATTTTACCATGTGATATTTTATTTCCAAGTCCCGGGGACACCAATGTATATCGTGACTTTTGTAAACCTCTCTCGGGAACGATGTGCCACACACGCGCGCGCGCGCCTATCGGCAGATTACGTTTCGCGTATTTATTCGTTGCGCTGACACAGCGTGATGAGTAAATAATGCATTTTCTCATTTCTGAAGTACGAATGCACTTTATCGTAATCTTCCAAGTCCCGGGGGACACTAATGTTTGTATATCGTGACCTTTGTAAACCTCTCTCGGGAACGATGTGCCACACACACGCGCGCGCGTGCTGGCGCCTCTTATTATTTTTGTATTGTGACTCAAGCAAACAAACAAATAATTTTTTTTATTTTTTTAGGATTCCTAGCCTCTAACCTCGCCAGGGTGCGTGGTGCCCAACCCAAAAAGGTTCTAACGGCTGTGGTTATGGATAACCACACCTCTGTAGAGTTTTCATGTGTTTTTTTTTTCTCTCAAACTTCCATGAAACTCTACAGAGGACCTCCGTAATGCATGCAACGTGTACTAACGACTCTAGTGTTATTTGATGTTGTAATATTTTTGGATATAGAGTTTTATTGTGAGATATGTTTATTATAATATTTTTGATGAAGATGGAGAATGTGTGTGTTATAAAAACTAAAGTTGCATGCTTTTTTTTTCTAGTGTGTGTGTGTGCTTGATGTTCGACAGCATCTGTAACGATAAAAAAAGAATTTTATTGTTAATTTTCTCATGTAAAAACAACAAAATTTTGTGCAAATTCTGATTGTCTCGTGCTATAGTGCAAAAAAACTGATGAAAAAAAGATATTGTAACTGATAATTGGTGAAATTGACATTGTAACTGATCTGAACTAGAGAAATTCGTATTATTATTGTGCTAGCACAAAATTTTTATTGTAACTGATTGTGCAAGAAAAAGATGTTAAACCTGTTAAAACTGCTCTGTGACCCTCTCGTTCTTCACGTCGTACGCGAAAGACTTCTCTGCAATCAGGATGACGCTGCACACGGTGTCATCGGGCAAGGCTTCGTGGAACTCGCAGACGATTTTGATGTTGGTGCGATCGTTGACCACCACCTGCTTCCTCTTCGTCGTGTTGATGACGAACATCGGCCTGCGGATTTTGAATTCGCTGGGCGTGTAGTACATGTCCACGTTTCCCTCGGTCACGCGCTTGTAAGCCGTGTAAGCTTCGTAAAGTTTGAGGTAATCGTCTTTGGTCATGTCGAGGTTGTAATTCTCGCGCGGGAACACTTCGTTGCGTCCATTCTTCAGATAAATGTTCTTGATCTTGCAGTCGTCGAACTTGCTGGAATCTTTTTCCTGGTTGTTATCGCGCCCGGTCTGAAAGAGTACCACGACGAAATCTGGCATGTCGAACTGTATGTTGTTGAACTGAGTCGTCACGTCGAATTCCATGTGACTTCCCGACGCCAACTTCTGTACGCACTGGTAACCGTGAAAGTGAATCGGCACCTGCGGACTCTTCAAGATCTCCGCTTTGTACTTGAGGGCGTAGTTCGTCTCGTATTCCACGATCGGCATTCTCAATTCCATGCTTCGGATGACGCACTTGGCTGCTTCGGGTAATGTGTTGGCTATCGGCGTGCCGTCGGCGTTCAAGTTGGTGTATCGCATCAGTGCGCCGTTGTCGTTGGCCGCTCTTCGAAACGTGACGCGCAATCCCCCCTTCCACATGATCTCCTTGTAGTCCGAGAAGAATCCCGGCAGCAGACGCAAGGGAAAGAGAACCGTGTGACTTCTAGTCGATATTTTGGTCCCTGCTTCGAATCCTCCCGCCTGGTAGTATGCTGCGTCCGTTTTGGATAATTTCAAAGTTCCCACTGCCGTCGACGTGATGCCTGGATAGTCTATTCTGTCTATGACGGTGTTGTGTTTCCTCACCTCCACCTGCGAGAACAGGTGAGGCACGAAGTTGTCCACGAGTTTCAAATTTGCATTGGGTGGAAACGCTTCTCCGCTTTCTTTCTTCACTACGTCGAATTGAAGGTAGAGGTCCGCTCTGTGAGGATGAACAAACCCGTCCCCTACGTCCACGTCGTATTCGATCTCCCTGTTCGCTTCGTTGAGATTAGCGAACGTGCGACGGTTCGGAGGGAAAGATTGCAATTCGTAACTTTCGATTTGTTCCATTTTTACTATGTATGGTTATTTATTATACGTTGATCTCCACGATGGCCGTCGTAGTGGCACCTGCGAAATCCACCACCTCGTCTTTCTCGTTCGTCACTACCAACTCTATGTCGTCTATGCGGTTGCGACATACTGGAAAATAGATCGGCGAAGAGGGCGTGTAAATGATCGGTTCCATGAATTCGGAATTGGGTTTGAATGTGGCGATGATTCCCGTCTGCTTGTGACTTCCCAGCAACTCCCCGTCCGAAGATTTAGTGATCATGCCTTCCGCCACGTTACAGTGAACGTTCAGAGTCTCTATGGCCAGAAATTTAGGAATGTTGGTTGCCGTGTGTTTGATGCCAGCTTCGATTTTTGTGTTGTTCTCGAAACCTAAAAGTTCTCCCATGGTGCCCAGGTCTACGGTCTCCGTCGCCGACAGGATTTCCACTCTGTGCGTGACCGAATTTTGAGAAAGGTACGTGCCTTTGGGTAATTGAGCTTGCAAAGTGGAAAGATTGTATTGACCTGGCGTGACGACGATGTGTTCGCTTCCGACGCTAATTTTGTTGTTGTGATGCGTGACGTTAGGTATGAGGTACATGCTGTAGAATGCACGCAAAGCTACGGATTTAGGATAGACGATGTCGTCGTGCAGCGTGAGTTTCAGGATCGAAGATTCGCTCGTGAGATGGAACACGCCCATCGTGTTTCAGGTTCCACAATGCTTTCTGAAAATGTTCCACCGACGGGTTATTTATTTTAGACATGTATGCGAGAACGGAAAGGCAAAGGTGGCCGCAGTTAACATCGGTGAAACCCTGGATGCGTTTGTCATTGTAGTAGAGGTTGGCAACACTGAGATACTTCACCAACCTGGCAGGTGGTGTGCCACCGAACGAATCGAAAACAAATGCTTTGTTATCGTTAATTTTGAGGTAGCATATCCAATGTGTACCAGGATTTTTGTAATTGTCCAGGTTGACTACGCCATACTCTTTTTTCTTCACAGCAGTGGGTAGAGAATCGGACATGAAAACACCCCTGAAGTTCTTTATTCCCAACAGTTCGATTAGAGATTCAATATCGAAGTTGGACAGGGCTTCTTCTTTTTTTATATTTCTTCAAAGCATCGAGGTTGCTTTTTTGCTTTTTGGTTATACCTTTCCCCTTCTTCTCCATAGCCAGATTGTGACGTTTTTGTTCTTCCAGTTCCGCCTTGTTCTTCTTCGAGTCGATGACGGTTTTCGCGATGGCGGCGCTTCCGCCGGCCAAACTTCCAACGGCCCCCAATGCTGCCAGGATGGCCGGGATGCTGAATATGAAACCTCCGATTTTTTGCTGTTTCCGCGAACGCTGCAAGCGTCTCAATTGAGGTGTGCTGAGAAGTAATTTCATTCCGTGTCCTTTCGTCAAGCAAGAACGTTTCTTCTCGCGTTGTTTCTTGGTGAGTAACCCATCGAGGGCACCTAGATTTTTCAGATTGGAGTATGGTATCTGGTACACGACACCCTTGGGCTTCATGTTGATGCTCTATATGTTATCTTCACGGTATGTTATTTATATATATGTTCTGAGATTTTTTTTGTTTTGTGTAATTTTTTTCGGTATGTTATTTATATATAAATGTTCTGAGATTTTTTTTGTTCCGTGTAATTTTTTTTTCAAGGATATACTCCGCGCAGAGCCCTTACACAAATTCTATTACGTGCTTTGTTTTCTTACCAAGAAGTTCCTTTGTACCCTTGTACACGATTTGAGTTTTGTTCTCGATTAAAATAGCTAGCTTCTCGTCGGATAACATGTTAGCGTATCGATCTGGTAAAAATAGACTGTATTGTGCGTTGAGCAACAGACGCGCCTTGGGACCATACTGGGTAGAAACAATTGAACCGGAAGTTATCGTGTAAGGTTTGTCCACTTCCAATTCCTGAATTTTTACATACTCTACTGACAAATTTAGCATTTGTTTTAATGCTTGGAGGTCACTCATTTTTTCAGTCGTCATATTAAAAAGAAATTTTCAGTGTGTGTGTTAGAGAAATTTAATTTCTTTTCACAATGTGTGTTATTTATATATACACTGAAGATTATTTTTTTTCACGATGTGTGTTATTTTATATATATTTTTTTTTTCACGAGATTTTTGTATCGAAGATTTTTTTTGTCTGTGTTAGAGGAAGAAAGTTTGTGCTTCGGAAAATGCGATGATGTGTGTGATGATATCTTCCGTCTCTTGTTTCGACTTATGCCAATCATCTGTGAATCGTCTTCTCCCCTGCCTCGCCTCATGCAGTTCATCTAACCTATTGTTTAATTTTTCCCCTGCGGCCGAAAAAAGAGTGTCGAGATCGTCGCACCTCATGCCGCTAATTTCCCGAAGATAATCCTTGACAGCCATTTCACAAGGGATGCGAAATTCCGGCGTTGATCTCGCTATGATCAAAAATTTTCTTATATCCTCACAATCTCCGTTTACTGCATGTTTGAATATTTTACACAGTAGTTCGTGTGGCAAGTCGGTTATACCAGACATGATGTTTTTTTTACTGTATGTTATTTATATACCCCACCCAAGTTTTTGTTTTGTGTTCATGGCTATGGTGGTGCCCAGTGCCGCAACTCTTTCTCCCAGCGATGCGTCTCTGCTGACGAATCTTTCGAAAGCTGCGTGCTCTAATTTTCTGTCTGCTTCGTGACGTGCATCTAGATCGGTGCGAGTGGTGTTGTAGGCGATGTCGTGATCTTTGCATGCGGCGTCCAACGGATTTACACCCTTGTCTCCTCTCTCCAATCTTTTCTCGAGTTTGGTACCCGGTCCGCAGTACTGGTAGCCGGGTAAATGCATCTCGAAAGGTAACTTGTTGATGATGTCGTTCACGAGTCCCTTTCCTTCGACCATGTTCCAGAATCTCGGAGGCAGCGTGTTGATAATTTTGATGAGGTAACCTATGCCCTTGTCGTCGTTCACGATGAAGTTGGAAAGTTTGGCGCTGATCATGTCCACAATTCCTACCTTCTCGTTGTAGAAATTACGATTGCCTGCATTCTCCTCTCCTGCAATAACCAACAATCGGTCTATGAGCTTGCGCACGTCGTCCACCCAAACGAACTCTTTGGGTAGGGTGTTGTAGAGTTTGACGCCGCTGCCTGTTTTGACCTGGTTCCATATCGGCTTGATGAGATTTCTGTACTTCTCGCCGCTGCTCGATTTCACCCTATTCTGCGAGGCGTCGTTGTTCTGGTACAAGGCATCCGTCATGATCAAAATTTCCTTGTAACTCTGGTAATCTTCGTCGGTGTAATCTTTCGGCTGCTTTTTGGCAACGAGTTCCCACAGTCCCACCGTACCCGGATACCTGTTCCAACTATTCTTCTCGCCTAAATTAACTTTAATGTCGTTGCCTTCGAAGGTCACCTTCGATTTTCCAATCTTCCAAACCACACCGCCGCCCTCGTTGCTCTCCATGCTCGGATACAATCCGAACACTTCATCCTTGTCGAATTTCCCCGTGCTCAGGTAGTCTCGTGCCAAAGGTCCCAACTCGATCTTATCCAAAGACGACGACGTGCTACCTATGGCTTGACGTCGTGCCGGTACGTCCTTCAGTTCGAACGGCGTCGAAGGAATGCTCGAAATAGGCGTGGGTACGGCGTAACTTTTAGCTGCAAGTGGTACGAGTTCGTTGATCAAATTTTTATTTTGTTCCGTGACGCCTTTAATTTCTTTACCTAGATCGCTGATGGCGTCGATCACAGGTTGATCTTGACGTTTCTTCTCTTCGTAGAATCCGCGATTCTCGGATTTCCAACCTTTGAAGCGTTTCGCGAGGTAATCGCGGAGCTTGAGATTTTCGTCTTCGATTTTTCGTTTCGTCATAACGTTATTTATACACGTCGTTTCTCACAACGTTGCAACGTTTAGAAAGTCGTTGATTTTGTTTCTGTATTTTCCGTCGTTGGGTTTCCTTGTCATGTCGATCGTTGCGAATCCGAAATCGTCACTGTTCCAACAGTGGGAGCAGCGTTCCGAAAATTGATTGTAGTTCATGTCTCCGCCTACGTAGTCATCGTACGCGTGCTTGAGGTTGGTGTGATCTTGACGAAACAAACATATGAAATTAGCGTTGTCGCGTACTAACTGTTTTGGAATTTTGGAAAACGTTTGAGCTAGGAAGAAGCAATCCATTCCTTTGTGACGACCTTGCGTGAAAAAGTTGCGAATTTCATTTTGATTTTCCAGGATGACATCGTCGAACACAACGACTGAATTTTCACGACAATCGTCGAGTGGTTTTATTTCCGAAGAGAACGTTGCAATGTCCAGACCATCGTACAGTTTCATCAGTTGCTGGTATTTGGATTGCTCCAAACTTTTCGAGAACACGTACAGGTGCCTGTTCTTCCAATCTAACCAATTCGGTGCGAGGAGAAAATTGTCCACGAGCAGTGTCGTTTTCCCACACCCTGAAGGACCTACGATCAGACAGCGGATGCTGTCGGGAAGCAACTCGCCGTTCCTTTTCTTCTTTCGATTTTCCGAATCAGGTAGACGTTTCACGACATTCCACGCACTCATAGAATCACTTCGTTTGAATCGATCCAACTCGTGTCCGGAAGTCCCAGCCATTTCACCAAAAGTTTGTCGCCTCTCTTACGCAAAACTTTTTCGATAAGGTACGTGTCGGGGTATTTAGTTTTAGAGAGTTCCTCCTCGTAGAAGCGCCCCAATAAAATTTCACCGCCACTGTCCTTTATTATATACGTGTGACGGTTTCCGGGTAGAACTCGAACCACGGTAAAAAGTTCCGTGCTCCAGTTTCGTGTGAAACCCCTGTCGAACGTTTGCTTCAATTTACTGACCCTCACCTCGTCTCCAATTTTGTATTTAGGTTTTTTTGTCGTGGGCGTGTACTTTGGACAGTAAACGCTGGAAATTAATCGCTGCTCGTCGGACTTGGTAACGTCAGCTGGCTTCATGCCTATCGTTCCGTGCACCGTATTATTATAGGTATCGACGAGTTCCGGCAGAATGTCGACCCATTTGTAATTTCCCCGAAGCGTGAATCGTTTCCACATGTGTGTTTTCAAGGTTCGATTAAATCTTTCCACGATGCTGGCTTTGATGTGACTGAAAGTCGAATAATGTCGAATGTCATGTTTTTGAATAAACTTTTGGAATACGGCATTGTAAAATTCTTTACCGTTGTCTGTTTGCAAAAACCGTGGTCGTCTGCCGCCGCTTTCGCGAAAAATTGTCTTGAATGCTTCCGTGACGCACGTTCCTGTTTTGGCTTTCAAAGGTAGAGCCCATGCGAATTTCGAAAATGTGTCTATGACTGTGAGGAGGTACTTGTTGCCCTTGTTCAATTTATGTACGTTTTTTAGATTGCCGCTGCTCATCTCCACGAGGTCACTTTGCCAGAGGTCATCGATGCCCTTGGTTACCACCGCCAAACGTTCGTAGTTGCGGCGTGCAGGTTTATGCAATTCTTGGACGATGGCTTGCCTAGACATTTTTTTTAGAGATTACGTTTGAAGAGAAGCACCAGCGTGATGGGATTCAAAGAGGGTGGCACCTCACCTGTGTTTTGAACGATCAGCTTATCGCCGGCACTCACGTCGAAAACGGTAAGATCTTCGTCTTCGTGTATTTCATATACGTTGCGCGTTTCGTTCCAACGTGCCAGAGGAATGTTTCCTGCTTTCTGAACACCACGATTCGATATTAAGGTCATGGTGGGAACGCTAGCTTTTCTGCCGTGAGACCAGTACGAAAATTCGTTTATCTGAATCGTGCCATCGAGGAGAAACTTGTAGTACGGATGATAAGGATGCAACATGTACAGTTTGTTACCTTCGACGAACGTGGAGATTCTCTGTTGATTGGGTACGCTGTTGATTTCGATGGCTTGCAGAGAATGCAGTTTAGCGAATTTAGTATCGACGCTAACGAGGTTGCTGTGAAGCTGTCCCAGTGTATTTTGTACGGGCAACAAATGCTCGACTATGGTATCCGTTACGGTAGAAAATGACGGCTTGATTTTCACTTCCACGTTCAACTGCTTGTAGCTTTCGTTGAGTTCTTGCAACTTGGCACCGAAAGAGGCCAGCGTCGATTCCTGCGTGGATTCCAGCACTCCAACTTGATCTCTGATGTTGACGACGATGTTCTGAAGGTTCTCGACTTGATTCAATTTCGAGCTCTTCTCGGTAAGATCGTTCACGATGCTTCGCATTTCGGTAAACTGCGTGTGAAGGTCGGCGACGCTCTGCGAAGTGGGCAGCGTCGACACCAGCGAAGCAAGTTCGTCTCGAATCTGTTCCACGTTCGCCGTTTCTGTTTCTAGTCGTTTCAGCATACGTGATATGTTCCTTTTCAAAGCGTGCAATTCTTTTGAGGTGGGGAGATTGGCCACCCTACTCTCGAGATCGCTCAATGAATTTTTGATGTCGCTCGAATCGGATAGTGCCGTCACCGCCGATTTCAATTTTTCCAAATCTTCGCTCGAAGGTACGCTTGTCCGTAACGATTCCAAGTCACCCTGTATGTTGTCCAGCACGTGATGAAAATGAGCAAGATTGGATTCGACGTTCAAATTTTCTAAATATTCGATCTTCTGCTGAACCGTGCTTAACGTGTCTTGAATGCTCGTTAACGCGTTCGCTTCAGCGTGAATATTTTTAATTTCTTCGTTGATCAACTCCAGAGACGCCTGAAGCGTAGCGATGGTGGTTTGAATGTGTTCGAAATCTTGATAAGCCTCCAATTGAATTTTTATGTTCGCAACGCTTTTGCCGATGACCTGCAGTTCGTCTGACGATGGTAGGTTCGTCATTGTATCTTCCAAAGTCTGTAACTTGGATTTAATTTCTTCCAACGTGCCGGTGAATTCTTCTTGTAATTTGGAAACAACGACATGCAAGCGTTCTACATCAATATCCTTCACGACAGTTTGAAGTTCAGAGAAATTCTTTTCGATTGCGGAAGTTCGTTCTTCGATTTCGAGTTTCAATTTTTCCAAATCTTCATTTTTCGATTGAAATTGCTGTAATTTGGCCAAATCATTTTGAAGCGAATCCACGCTCAACTGTATATTTTGAACGCTGTCGTAAGAAGGTACGTCGACATAATTTTTTATGAGCGTTTTCAGTTCGGAATCGATTTTCAGAATAGGGTCGAGACATTGCGTTTAGAGCGTAGCGATCTCGGACTCTAAACTTTTGTTTAAGGTCTCCTGCAAAGCGATCAAATCGCTCCTCAACTTTTTAATTCGGACGTCCAACATGAGAATCTCTTCTGCGTGGTCTACACGCTTGGTGTTGCCGAAAATATCGTTAGGCATTTTGGTTAACGGTTATTTATAATAGGATAGACGATTCGTAATTCTACGAAGAGAGAAACGAGTTTGTCGTAATCTCCCAGGAGTTGAACGTAAAGATAATCTCCTGCGGAAACATCGTACGTAATGTTAGAAAGCATCTTGTCGTGCTTGATTCGAAAAATGTTTTTGCCGGTAGATATTTTGATTTCGCCTACGTTTTCCGGATTCACGGTGATTTGAAGTTTCCCACCGATCGGAATTTCGTAAAAATGTAAATTGTTGTTGAAGATGTAAAAAGTTTTGCCGACGTCTTCATCCAATTTCGTCCAAATGCTGTTGAGATGAATGATCAACAGACCGTTGAGTTTAGGTAACACGGAAGGTAAGACTTCATGATCTGGTATGGACGGTGCAGTTTCCATGATGATTTTTTTTTTTAAACCGAACAAGTTCATAGGCATGCTGGTTTATTTGCACTGTGTGCAATTCTTATTTATTTCTAAACGACGATGTCCCCAAGGCAATGTGTGGATTCCACACTCGAGGACGCACCTCTTGTCGTCGTTGGGATCCAGGGCAATCTTCCTCACCTTGTTGGTGGTCAACACATGGTCGACGCTCTGGATGCGCTGTTCTGCTCTTAGAACCGACGACCTGGTTTTGAGGCAATCCACGAAGTCCTCGAATGTGAGATGCTCCCGAACCACCTGTCTGCCGACACCCTTGGCCTTTTTGGTAACGCTGCCCTCGGCTTTGATGGTATAGGCCTTGGCGCGAAGACCTGCAAACTCGAGAATCACGTCTCCGTCCTTCTCATCTTTGAGTTTGCCAGGCTCTTTTTTGTTGCGGGTCAGGATGCCGTACTGGTTCGGCTGGGGATAGCCCGAGGTGTCGAAGAGGTTAACCAAAGATGGAACTGTGGCTATATCCCCGTATGCGTCGGCTGTGCGAACGTGGTACACCAAGCTGTCCGTGTCCGTGTAGAGAAGCGAGATGTTGTGGCCGTAGTGTGGACGTAATATATCGTAGTACGTCTCGAACATGTGGAGCTTGCTCAGATCCAGAACAGTGGCTCCAACGTAGATGGGCTTGGTGAGCCTCACCTCACCTTGCTTCATGTGAATCAGAGCCAGCTGCTCGTTATAGATTGTTCGAGACTTGAACAATGGACTTGCGACAAGCTGACGACATCGCTCTTTCCTCGTCACCAATTTTATGTCCACGCGATTCCGTACATTCTCCATGGTTTTGCCAAACACCGCATTATTCATGAGTTTGAAAAAATCCTTATCAAACTCGGACGTGGCTGCGGTGCGGTGTTTGGTGTTGACTTCGATATATGGGCGCAACCACGGAGAATGCTCGAACTTGAGGATGTGGTGAACTGCGTGGACCGTGACCCCTTGCTGCATCAACCATCGGAGATTCTGGTAGTGCAGGATGTAATTCTTCTTGGGTTCGAAATCCATGACGAGCTTCTTCTGGTTGGAAACGGGTGGACACTTGAACTCGGGTGCAGGGGGGAGATCGCAGAACAAATCCTGCAGCTTCTCGGAGAACTCAAGGTCCACCTCGGCGAAGAACCCATGTTCCGAATCGTCGAAGCTTTCGATGTCGAATTTGGAAGGATCGGCCCACTCGAACCCTCTAAAAGGGAGTGGCTGCATCATGGAGTGCCCGTACAAGTTATTCACGTCCGTGTGCATGATGTAGCTCGACGGTTGGGTGGAGTCGTAGCCAGTAGCCATGTGATGGTTGTTGGCGCGCGCGTGCCGTTGCGACACCTGGACCATTCAACCCCGCACGGCGCGTTCCACAAACAGCACCATGTCTACGTCCGAAAGAAGCTCCAGCTTGATTTTTGTCACCAGAAACATGGCTGACCACGCCAGTCCGGGTAGACTATAAAAGTATGCGGGGTCCAGCTTGTAGATGGTCTTCGCAGTTGCACGAAACACCTGGAACACATCGGCGAGGAGCGTCACATCAAGTCTGAGGTAGGCGTCGTGGTAGTCTCCGAGAGTTCGACAACCTAGCTCGCGCCACATGGACTGGGCGTGATGATATTCTTCGTTGGTAATGTTCGAGCCTCGTAGCTGACTGTAGAACTTCGCCTGGGGAGGTAGCGACGTCTCCGCAAACTTGGTAGAGTCGGTGACGTATTCGTAGGGGTAGACCCCCTTACGCCTGAAGAGACCGGCGTCCAAGTTCGGAAAATTCGCAGAGGTAATAAGCATTTGTTCGTTGCTCAGCTTCCCTGCAAGAGCATCGAGGCTGGCCGGGAGAAACCTCAGAGAGTCGAGGAAGCGAAGCTCGACGGTAGAGTCTGCTCCCGGGATCGACACTAGTTTGCTCACACTGATGTAACGCTCCTCGTTCTGGGCGAGAACGTTAATTCGCATGTCGTCGTACCCAAGATGCTTGATCAGGTGGTGAAAATCGTACCCCGAGCCGTTGTGAAAAAACACAGGGATGAAGCGTGGGTCCCGGGCCATACGGTTGCAATCATTGCACCAAGGACCAACGTACCTACCGTTAAAGTGATCGTGGTGTCGGACTTTACGGTTGTTGGCGGTGTACTCCTCGTCGCAGACAGGGCAAGTGATGGCCTCGTCGTGTCTACGTTGATCATCGGGGGACAGTGGGAGCATAGACTTGGGAGCCAACAGTACCTTCTCTATCTCGATGGCCTCGACAACCATCCTCTCGAGGAAGTGTTTGGCTGCGTCGGGACTACGGTACACGTAGGGCTCGGGGGCGATGTATTGATCTCGTCGCACCACAATGTATGCGAAACTGGATGCCTCGTGGAGTTGGTAAGGGGTGGTAGAGGAAACTTCGGGATCGGGATCGCAAGTAGACAGGGGTTTGAGGAAGGCCTCGAGATCCGCGATGATGATAGCGGGGTGCTCCACCATGGCACCGTACATGTGGAAACGCTCCACGGCGCCAGGTTTGGGTAAGACTATCACCTCAGGCTTGTTGGCATTACAATAAAGTTTGTGGCTAGCGAGCTTCTCGGCAGCGATGTTGCGACCTCTGATGCGCTGGTAATCCTGCTGTTCTCGATTACGAAATGTAGACAAGCACCTGGGACAAACTTCTATGTGGGTTTTGTCTTTGCTCAGCTGGCTCGAAACAAGCCGAGAGAGGGAACGGATGAGGGTGTAATGGTGGCGAGTTTCATCCTTGATGAGCAGAAGGTGAATTTCCTGCGCACCGTCGTCGTCTACGTCGCTCACCCGAATAGGGTACACCACATTTTCGTCGGTGGCGCCATAAACGTTGATAGCCAACCGAGGGTTGTGTGTACGGGCCTCAAACTTGCGAATGTCCGAAAGCGCCACCGGGTAGTCGATCCCAGCCATCGCATCTTCCAGCTCTGGCTCGTAGGGTAGGTAGTGGTTAACTCGGCGTGGTTGGTTTTTCCGGTCGACAGGGTGTAATGCTGCAAGCACCGACCAGAGAAAGCACTTGGCGTCACTGTTTTAAATGTTCAGGACGGCCTTCTTTGCCGCAATGGCAGATGGTAAGCGAACGTAGCTGGAGGCGGAGAGAGGCACAAACTTGCAAAGTTTGACGCGCAGTTCGTGAGGCTCACCACACAACGAACCTCCCGAGCCCTTGGCTTGATGTTCCTCCTGCTTTGCCACCAGCTCCTCGGCAAACTTGTTGTAGATGACCTCGAGGTTGTCGACATCCGCCAGATGCAGCGTCTTCGCCTTGGTGTTGTGGCAGAAGCTGTAAATTTCATCAGACGGCTTCTTGTACCGACAACGTAGCGATGCGTAGAATTTGATGGAGTGCGTTGCAAGCGCATCGCCGAGGATGGAAATAATTTGGGCTTGTACGTTCTCCAAAAAGCTACGCGCGTCGCATGAGTCCTCCGAAGTAAGGGGAAAGTCCTCTAACAAACGCTCGAAAGCAAACTGGTTCGCTTTCGCAACAGTTTTGATGCGCTTGGCGGATAGTGGCGTGTCGGCTTCCGCTTTCCTTTTGGTTGAGCTGGTCGACGGTTGAGCACCAGATGTACTTTCGCTTAGACAAGTAAGCTTATGCTTCTTGGCATACGCAATTGTAATGTGTTTATTGCATCCGGAACACAGTTCGGTGGCAGCCAAATGCTTGCCTGGCACGCAGGTGCGACAATGTCTTGCAAAATTTTTGCTTGATATAGTTCTTTTACACACAGGGCAACTTTTCATGGAGTGCATTTTTTTCGGGGTATGTTTATTTATATGTGATCTGTTGGTGGTAGAGTGTTGTCTTCCTCAAATATGTGCTTTAATCAACCCTATAAAAAAATTAAAAAAATATATAAGAAAAATATGATTGTAGATAGAAAAAAAATAAATATTGTATGCATGTGTAATTCTATTTAGCTTATTTTTGCTAGACACAAATCTTCTTCAGATTTTATTGCCCACTAATATATTTTTCTACCAATCTAATAGAGGTGTGAAACTATGAAAATATTCTAAGACAATCTTCTCTAAAACATTCTTCTCCCAAAGCTAATGTTAACAACCTGTTGTAACCTAAGCATCGTGTGTATTGCATCCGGCGAAGCCACGCTAACGCCCAAGCAGCTTGCTATTATGTACCTGCACGCTCCGGATGTGCTGACGATCTTCCATCCCAGCTCGCTGTTGTGTGCCTGCATGCTCCAGATATCTAATAATCTTCGGGCATCTCGCCCGCTCTGAAACAAAATATAAACAAAACAAATTGTATACGCCCAAGCAGCCCGCTATTATGTACTTGCACACTCCGGATGTTGGGGGTAGGTGTACTGACGAGGCTTGCCGTTGTGTAACTTCCGTCGTCCCAAAGCCTACGTATTGTTGAATTTGCGTTATTGTGTCAACATTGATAGCACACGCAGAGAGGAGAGGGGACAAAATTGTAGTTTTTCTAGATGTGTTTGCGCCATAATACAAAAATAATAAGAGGCGCCAGCACGCGCGCGCGTGTGTGTGGCACATCGTTCCCGAGAGAGGTTTACAAAGGTCACGATATACAAACATTAGTGTCCCCCGGGACTTGGAAGATTACGATAAAGTGCATTCGTACTTCAGAAATGAGAAAATGCATTATTTACTCATCACGCTGTGTCAGCGCAACGAATAAATACGCGAAACGTAATCTGCCGATAGGCGCGCGCGCGCGTGTGTGGCACATCGTTCCCGAGAGAGGTTTACAAAAGTCACGATATACATTGGTGTCCCCGGGACTTGGAAATAAAATATCACATGGTAAAATATTCTTGGGGTGAGTTGGCAACACTGAACCGCAATTGATGGCGCAGAACCGGGTTGATTACACTAGTCAGTGTTGCCAACTCCCATTCGTAGGTTAGCTTCGTCTGTCAAATATCACATAGTGGAATATTCTTGGGGTGAGTTGGCAACACTGAACCGCAATTGATGGTGGTGAACCCGTGCACCTCCACTAGTCAATGTTGCCAACTCCCATTCGTAGGTTATCTTTGCTTGTAAAATATCATATGGTGAAATATTCTTGGGGTGAGTTGGCAACACTGATCGCCAATTGATGGCGCTCAACTGAGCTGATTACACTAATCAGTGTTGCTAACTCTTATTCGTAGGTTAGCTTCGTCTGTCAAATATCACATAGTGAAATATTCTTGGGGTGAGTTGGCAACACTGAACCGCAATTGATGTTGCTAGTGTTGCTAACTCCCATTCGTAGGTTAGCTTCGCTTGTAAAATATCACATGGTGAAATATTCTTGGGGTGAGTTGGCAACACTGATCGCCAATTGATGCTGGTGAACCCGGCTACCTCCACTAGTCAGTGTTGCCAACTCCCATTCGTAGGTTAGCTTCGCCTGTCAAATATCACATAGTGAAATATTCTTGAGGTGAGTTGGCAACACTGATCGCCAATTAATGTTGCCAGTATTACCAACTCCCATTCGTAGGTTAGCTTCGCCTGTAAAATATCACATGGTGAAATATTCTTGAGGTGAGTTGGCAACACTGATTGCCAATTGATGTTGCAGAACCCGTGCACCTCCACTAATCAGTGTTGCCAACTCCCATTTGTAGGTTAGCTTCGCCTGTAAAATATCACATGGTGAAATATTCTTGGAGTGAGTTGGCAACACTGCGAGAAAGCCTCAAGCGTTGCCAACTCCTTGCTTGAGGTTAGGTTATACCCAAAAACAAAAACCTTGGTGATTTTTTCAAGTGAGGAGTTAGCAACACTGCGAGCGCCACCGAGCGCCATTTTCGGGCGTTGAACCCGGGACACTGTACTACTCTGTAGGTTAGCTTTGCCTGTAAAATATCACATGGTGAAATATTCTTGAGGTGAGTTGGCAACACTAAACCGCAATTGATGTTGCCAGTGTTGCCAACTCCCATTTGTAGGTTAGCTTCGCCTGTAAAATATCACATGGTGAAATATTCTTGGGGTGAGCTGGCAACACTGCGAGAAAATGAGGCTCATGCCTTACGAGAGAAATCCATTAAGGCGAGCCTCACCGAGCCTCATTTTCGGTTTCAGAACCCGGCCACCTGCACTACTCATATCAAGCAAACATTTTGCAAGACATTGTCGCACCTGCGTGCCAGGCAAGCATTTGACTGCCACCGAACTGTGTTCCGGATGCAATAAACACATTACAATTGCGTATGCCAAGAAGCATAAGCTTACTTGTCTAAGCAAAAATACATCTGGGGCCCAGCCTTCGACCTCCACCAAGAGGAAGGCAGAAGCAGCCACCATCAATGCACCACCCGCTAAACGCGTCAAGCCTGCGATAAAAGCAGACCGGTCTGCTTTCGGAGGAATATTAGGAGATTACGTCCAATTGTCGGATGTCTCTTGCGATGTTCGTAGCTTTTTAGAGGAGAAGCGAGCAGAGATAGTTTCTATTCTTAGTAATGCACTGGCTACGCACTCCTCCACTAAATTCTACGCATCGCTACGTTGTTGGTACAAGAAGCCGTCTGGTGAAATTTACAGGTTCTGCCACAACACCAAGGCGAAGACGCTGCATCTGGCGGATGTCGACAACCTCGAGGTCATCTACAACAAGTTTGTCGAGGAGCTGCTGGCAAAGCAAGAAGAACATGAAGCTAAGGGTTCGGGGGGTTCGCTGTGTGGCGAGCGTCACGAACTGCGCGTCAAACTTTGCAAGTTTATGCCTCTCTCCGCCTCCAGCTACGTCCCCTTACCACCTGCTATTGCGGCAAAGAAGGCCGTCCTGAACATCCAAAATAAAGATAACAAGTGCTTCGTATGGTGTGTGCTTGCAGCGTTGCACCCTGTCCACTGGAAAAACCATCCACGCCGAGTTAACCACTACCTACCCTACGAGCCAGAGCTGGAAGATGCGATGGCTGGTATCGACTACCCGGTGGCGCTTTCGGACATTCGAAAGTTTGAGACTCGTGCGCGGTTGGCCATCAATGTTTATGGCCTCACCGAAAACAAACATGTGGTTTTCCCTATCCGGGTGAGCGACGTAGACGACGATGGTGCGCAGGAAATTCACCTTCTGCTCATCAAAGACGAAACCCATCACCATTACACCCTCATCCGCTCCCTCTCTCGGCTTGTTTCGAGCCAACGGAGCAAAGACAAAACCCATATAGAAGTTTGTCGCAGGTGCTTGTCTACATTTCGTAATCGAGAACAGCAAGATTACCAGCGCATCAGAGGCCCCAACATCGCTGCCGACAAGCTCGCTAACCACAAGCTCTACTGCAATGCCAACGAGCCTGGGGTGGCAGACTTGCCCGAACCTGGCACCGTGGAGCGTTTCCACATGCACGGTGCCACGGTGGAGCACCCTGCTATCATCATCGCGGATTTCGAGGCCTTCCTCAAACCCCTGTCTATTTGCGATCCCGATCCCGAAGTTTCCTCTACCACCCCTTACCAACTCCACGAGGCATCCAGTTTCGCATACGTTGTGGTGCGACGAGATCAACACATCGCCCCCGAGCCCTATGTGTATCGCGGTCCCGACGCAGCCAAACACTTCCTCGAGAGGATGGTTGTGGAAGCCGACGAGATAGGGAAGTTTCTGTTGACCCCCAAGCCTATGGAATCGCTGTCTTCTGACGACAAAATCAAGCACGAGGAGGCTACTACCTGTCCTGTGTGCACCTGTGAGTTTAGCATCAACAACCGTAAAGTCCATCACCACGATCACTTTAACGGTAGGTACGTTGGTCCTTGGTGCAACGACTGCAACCGCTTGGCCCGGGACCCACGCTTCATCCCTGTGTTTTTTCACAATGGCTCGGGGTACGACTTTCACCACCTGATCAAGCATCTTGGGTACGACGACATGCAAATCAACGTTCTCGCCGAGAACGAGGAGCGTTACATCAGTGTGAGCAAATGGGTTCAAATCCCAGGATTATGCTCTACCGTCGAGCTTCGCTTCCTCGACTCCCTGAGGTCCCTCCCGGCCAGCCTCGATGCCCTGACGAAAAAACTCAGCGACGAGCAAATGCTTATTACCTCTGCGAATTTTCCAAACTTGGACGCCGGTCTCTTCAGGCGTAAGGGGGTCTACCCCTACGAATACGTCACCGACTCTACCAAGTTCGCGGAGACGTCGCTACCTCCCCAGGCGAAGTTCTACAGTCAGCTACGAGGCTCGAACATCACCGACGAAGAATATCACCACGCCCAGTCCATGTGGCGCGAGCTGGGTTGTCGAACTCTCGGAGACTACCACGACGCCTACCTCAGACTTGATGTGACGCTCCTCGCTGACGTGTTCCAGACGTTCCGGGCGACCGCAATGAAGATCTACCACCTGGATCTCGCCTACTTCTATAGTCTCCCCGGACTGGCGTGGTCAGCCATGTTTCTGGTGACGAAAATCGAGCTGGAGCTTCTTTCGGACGTGGACATGATGCTGTTTGTGGAACGCGCTATCCGGGGTGGCATGGTCCAGGTGTCGCAACGGCACGCGCGCGCCAACAACCATCACATGGCTACTGGCTACGACTCCACCCAATCGTCGAGCTACATCATGCACACGGACGTGAATAACTTGTACGGGCACTCCATGATGCAGCCACTCCCTTTTAGAGGGTTCGAGTGGGCTGATCCTTCCAAATTTGACGTTGAAGGTTTCGACGATTCGGAAAGCGGATTTTTCGCCGAGGTGGACCTTGAGTTCTCCGAGAAGCTGCAGGATTTGTTCTGCGATCTTCCCCCTGCACCCGAGTTCAAGTGTCCACCCGATTCCAACCAGACGAAGCTCGTCATGGATTTCGAACCCAAGAAGAATTACGTCCTTCACTACCAGAATCTCCGGTGGTTGATGCAGCGAGGGGTCACGGTCCACGCAGTTCACCGCATCCTCAAGTTCGAGCATTCTCCATGGTTGCGTCCATATATTGAAGTCAACACTGAACACCGCACCGCAGCCACGTCCGAGCTTGATAAGGATTTCTTCAAGCTCATGAATAATGCGGTGTTTGGCAAGACCATGGAGAATGTACGGAATCGCGTGGACATAAAATTGGTGACGAGGAAAGAGCGATGTCGTCAGCTTGTCGCGAGTCCATTGTTCAAGTCTCGAACAATCTACAACGAGCAGCTGGCTCTGATTCACATGAAGCAAGGTGAGGTGAGGCTCACCAAGCCCATCTATGTCGGAGCCACGGTACTGGATCTGAGCAAGCTTCACATGTTCGAGACGTACTACGACATATTACGTCCACACTACGGCCACAACATCTCGCTTCTCTACACGGATACGGACAGCTTGGTGTACCACGTTCGCACAGCCGACGCATACGGGGATATAGCCACAGTTCCATCTTTGGTTAACCTCTTCGACACCTCGGGCTATCCCCAGCCGAACCAGTACGGTATCCTGGCCCACAACAAGAAGGTGCCTGGCAAACTCAAAGATGAGAAGGACGGAGACGTGATTCTTGAGTTTGCAGGTCTTCGCCCCAAGGCCTATACCATCAAAGCCGAGGGCAGCGTTACCAAGAAGGCCAAGGGTGTCGGCAGACAGGTGGTTCGGGAGCATCTCACATTCGAGGACTTCGTCGATTGCCTCAAGACCAGGTCGTCGGTTCTAAGAGCAGAACAGCGCATCCAGAGCGTCGACCATGTGTTGACCACCAACAAAGTGAGGAAGATTGCCCTGGATCCCAACGACGACAAGAGGTGCGTTCTCCAATGTGGAATCCACACACTGCCGTGGGGGCACTATCGCTTAGCAGAAAGCAAAACCTGCAACATATGCCCATCTTCAACAGAAGATTCATAAAAAACAAAAACAAAAAAAAAAAAAAAAAAAATCATTTTGTTAGTTATTACAAAAAAAAACACTGACTGTTATTACAAAAAAAACTTTGACCGTATTCTTAAATAACCAGCATACCTATGAATCTCTTTGGTTTCCGAAAACAAACCAACATGGAGACTGTACACCGCGCGACGACAGATCATGAATTTCTACCTTCCATGTTAACTAAACTCAATGGTCTACTGATTGTTCACCTTAACAGCATTTGGACAAAATTGGATGACGATGTGGGCAAGATGTTTTACATCTTCAACAACAATTTACATTTCTACGAAATTCCGATCGATGGAAAACTTCAAATCATCGTGAATCCGGAAAACGTAGGCGAAATCAAAATATCTACCGGCAAGAACATTTTTCGAATCAAGCACGACAAGATGCTTTCTAACATTACGTACGATGTTTCTGCAGGAGATTGTTTATACGTTGAACTCCTAGAAGATTACGACAAACTTGTTCCTCTCTTCGTAGAATTACGAATCGTCTATCCTATTATAAATAACCGTTAACCAAAATGCCTAACGATATTTTCGGCAACACTAAGCGTGTAGACCACGCAGAAGAGATTCTCATGTTGGACGTCCGAATTAAAAAGTTGAGGAGCGATTTGATCGCTTTGCAGGAGACCTTAAACAAAAGTTTAGAGTCGGAGATCGCTACGCTCCAAACGCAATGTCTCGACCCCATTCTGAAAATCGATTCCGAACTGAAAACGCTCATAAAAAATTATGTCGACGTACCTTCTTACGACAACGTTCAAAATATACAGTTGAGCGTGGATAAGCTTCAAAATGATTTGCTCAAATTGCAGCAATTTCAATCGAAAAATGAAGATTTGGAAAAATTGAAACTCGAAATCGAAGAACGAACTTCGGCAATCGAAAAGAATTTCTCTGAACTTCAAACCGTCGTGAAAGATATTGATGTAGAACGCTTGCATGTTGTTGTTTCCAAATTACAAGAAGAATTCGCCAGCACGTTGGAAGAAATTAAATCCAAGTTACAGACTTTGGAAGATACAATGACGAACCTACCATCGTCAGACGAACTGCAGGTCATCGGCAAAAGCGTCGCGAACATAAAAATTCAATTGGAGGCTTATCAAGATTTCGAACACATTCAAACCACCATCGCTACGCTTCAGGCGTCTCTGGAGTTGATCAACGAAGAAATTAAAAATATTCACGCTGAAGCGAACGCGTTGACGAGCATACAAGACACGTTGAGCACGGTTCAGCAGAAGATCGAATATTTAGAAAATTTGAACGTCGAAACGAATCTTGCTCATTTTCATCACGTACTGGACAACATACAGGGTGACTTGGAATCGTTACGGACGAGTGTACCTTCGAGCGAAGATTTGGAAAAATTGAAAACGGCGGTGACGGCACTATCCGATTCGAGCGACATCAAAAGTTCGTTGAGCGATCTCGAGAGTAGGGTGGCCAATCTCCCCACCTCCAAAGAATTACACGCTTTGAAAAGGAACATATCACGTATGCTAAAACGACTGGAAACAGAAACGGCGAACGTGGAACAGATTCGAGACGAACTTGCTTTGCTGGTGTCGACGCTGCCCACTTCGCAGAGCGTCGCCGACCTTCACACGCAGTTTACCGAGATGCGAAGCATCGTGAACGATCTTACCGAGAAGAGCTCGAAATTGAATCAAGTTGAGAACCTTCAGAGTATTGTCGTCAACATCAGAGATCAAGTTGGAGTGCTGGAATCCACGCAGGAATCGACGCTGGCCTCTTTCGGTGCCAAGTTGCAAGAACTCAACGAAAACTACAAGCAGTTGAACGTGGAAGTGAAAATCAAACCGTCGTTTTCTACAGTAACGGATACCATAGTCGAATATTTGTTGCCCGTACAAAATACACTGGGACAGCTTCACAGCAACCTTGTTAGCGTCGATACTAAATTCGCCAAACTGCATTCTCTGCAAGCCATCGAAATCAACAGCGTACCCAATCAACAGAGAATCTCCACGTTCGTCGAAGGTAACAAACTGTACATGTTGCATCCTTATCATCCGTACTACAAGTTTCTCCTCGATGGCACGATTCAGATAAATGAATTTTCGTACTGGTCTCACGGCAGAAAAGCTAGCGTTCCCACCATGACCTTGATATCGAATCGTGGTGTCCAGAAAGCAGGAAACATTCCTCTGGCACGTTGGAACGAAACGCGCAACATATATGAAATACACGAAGACGAAGATCTTACCGTTTTCGACGTAAGTGCCGGCGATAAGCTGATCATTCAAAACACGAGCGAGGTGCCACCTTATTTGAATCCCATCACGCTGGTGCTTCTCTTCAAACGTAATCTCTAAAAATGTCTAGGCAAGCCATCGTCGAAGAATTGCATAAACCTGCACGCCGCAACTACGAACGTTTGGCGGTGGTAACCAAGGGAATCGATGACCTCTGGCAAAGTGACCTCGTGGAGATGAGTAGCGGCAATCTAAAAAATGTACATAAATTGAACAAGGGCAACAAGTATCTCCTCACCGTCATAGACACGTTTTCGAAATTCGCATGGGCTCTACCTTTGAAAGCCAAAACGGGAACATGCGTCACGGAAGCATTCAAGACAATTTTTCGCGAAAGTGACAAACGACCACGGTTTTTGCAAACAGACAACGGTAAAGAATTTTACAATGCCGTATTCCAAAACTTTATTCAAAAACATGACATTCGACATTATTCAACCTTCAGTCACATCAAAGCCAGCATCGTGGAAAGATTTAATCGAACCTTGAAAACACACATGTGGAAACGATTCACGCTTCGAGGAAATTACAAATGGGTCGACATACTGCCGGAACTCGTCGACACCTATAATGATACGGTACACAGAACGATAGGCATGAAGCCAGCTGACGTTACGAAATCTGACGAGCAGCGTTTAATTTCTACAGTTTACTGTCCAAAGTACACTCCCACGACTACCAAGAAATCAAAATTCAAAATTGGAGACCAGGTGAGGATCAGCAAATTCAAACGCACCTTCGAGAAGGGGTTCACAAAAAATTGGAGCACGGAACTTTTTACGGTGGTTCGAGTTTTACCCGGAAACCGACACACGTATATAATAAAAGATAGTAGCGGCGAGATTTTGAAAGGAAGATTTTACGAAGAGGAACTTTCTAAAACAAAACATCCCGACACGTACCTCATCGAGAAAGTATTGCGTAGGAAAGGCGACAAACTGTTTGTCAAATGGCTGGGACTTCCGGAAAAGAGTTGGATCGACGCGAACGAAGTGATCTTGTGAGTACGTGGAACGTGGTGAAGCGTCTACCGGATTCGGAAAGTCAAACGAAAAAAAAGAACGGCGAGTTGCTTCCCGACAGCATCCGCTGTCTGATCGTAGGTCCTTCGGGGTGTGGGAAAACGACACTGCTCGTGGACAATTTTCTCCTCGCACCGAATTGGTTAGATTGGAAGAACAGGCACCTCTACGTCTTCTCGAAAAGTTTGGAGCAATCTAAATACCAGCAACTGATAAAACTGTACGATGGTTTGGACATTGCAACGTTCGCTTCGGAAATAAAACCACTCGACGATTGTCGTGAAAATTCAGTCGTTGTGTTCGACGATGTCATCCTGGAAAATCAAAATGAAATTCGCAACTTTTTCACGCAAGGTCGTCACAAAGGAATAGATTGCTTCTTCCTAGCTCAAACGTTTTCCAAAATTCCAAAACAGTTAGTACGCGACAACGCTAATTTCATATGTTTGTTTCGTCAAGATCACACCAACCTCAAGCACGCGTACGATGACTACGTAGGCGGAGACATGAACTACAATCAATTTTCGGAACGCTGCTCTTCTTGCTGGAACAGCGACGATTTCGGATTTGCGACGATCGACATGACGAGGAAACCCAACGACGGAAAATACAGAAACAAAATCCACGATTTTCTAAACGTTGTAACGTTGTGAGAAACGACGTGTATAAATAACGTCATGACGAAACGAAAAATCGAAGACGAAAATCTCAAGCTTCGCGATTACCTCGCGAAACGCTTCAAAGGTTGGAAATCCGAGAATCGCGGATTCTACGAAGAGAAGAAACGTCAAGATCAACCTGTGATCGACGCCATCAGCGATCTAGGTAAAGAAATTAAAGGCGTCACGGAACAAAATAAAAATTTGATCAACGAACTCGTACCACTTTCAGCTAAAAGTTACACCGTACCCACGCCCATTTCGAGCATTCCTTCGACGCCGTTCGAACTGAAGGACGTACCGGCACGACGTCGAGCCATAGGTAGCACGCCGTCGTCTTTGGATAAGATCGAGTTGGGACCTTTGGCACGAGACTACCTGAGCACGGGGAAATTCGACAAGGATGAAGTGTTCGGATTGTATCCGAGCATGGAGAGCAACGAAGGCGGCGGTGTGGTTTGGAAGATTGGAAAATCGAAGGTTTGCTTCGAAGGCAACGACATTAAAGTTAATTTAGGCGAGAAGGATAGTTGGAACAGGTATCCGGGTACGGTGGGACTGTGGGAACTCGTTGCCAAAAAGCAGCCGAAAGATTACACCGACGAAGATTACCAGAGTTACAAGGAAATTTTGATCATGACGGATGCCTTATACCAGAACAACGACGCCTCGCAGAATAGGGTGAAATCGAGCAGCGGCGAGAAGTACAGAAATCTCATCAAACCGATTTGGAACCAGGTGAAAACAGGCAGCGGCGTCAAACTCTACAACACCCTGCCCAAAGAGTTTGTGTGGGTGGACGACGTGCGCAAGCTCATAGACCGATTGTTGGTTATTGCAGGAGAGGAGAATGCAGGCAATCGTAATTTCTACAACGAGAAGGTAGGAATTGTGGACATGATCAGCACAAAACTTTCCAACTTCATCGTGAACAACGACAAGGGCATAGGTTACCTCATTAAAATTATCAACACGCTGCCTCCGAGATTCTGGAACGTGGCCGAAGGAAAAGGACTCGTGAACGACATCATCAACAAGTTACCTTTCGAGATGCATTTACCCGGCTACCAGTACTGCGGACCGGGTACCAAACTCGAGAAAAGATTGGAGAGAGGAGACAAGGGTGTGAATCCGTTGGACGCCGCATGCAAAGATCACGACATCGCCTACAACACCACTCGCACCGATCTGGATGCACGTCACGAAGCAGACAGAAAGTTAGAGCACGCAGCTTTCGAAAGATTCGTTAGCAGAGACGCTTCGCTGGGAGAAAGAGTTGCAGCACTGGGCACCACCATCGCCATGAACACGAAACAAAAATTTGGATGGGGTGTGTAGAAATAAAAAAAATTCTCGAACCGTGAAAAAAAATTCTTCAGTATATAAATAACACTACGTAAAAAAAAAAACCTCCAGTTGTGTTTGTCATCTTATAAAAAAATGAGTAAACAATCACTAGACGCCCAAGCATTAAAACAAATGCTAAATTCATCAGTCGAATATGTAAAAATTCAGGAATTGGAAGTGGACAAACCTTACACGATAACTTCCGGTTCAATTGTTTCTACCCAGTATGGTCCCAAGGCGCGTCTGTTGCTCAACGCACAATACAGTCTATTTTTACCAGATCGATACGCTAACATGTTATCCGACGAGAAGCTAGCTATTTTAATCGAGAACAAAACTCGAATCGTGTACAAGGGTACAAAGGAACTTCTTGGTAAGAAAACAAAGCACGTAATAGAATTTGTGTAACGGCTCTGCGCGGAGTATATCCTTGAAAAAAAATTACACGGAACAAAAAAAAATCTCAGAACATTTATATATAAATAACATACCGAAAAAAAATTACACAAAACAAAAAAAATCTCAGAACATATATATAAATAACATACCGTGAAGATAACATATAGAGCATCAACATGAAGCCCAAGGGTGTCGTGTACCAGATACCATACTCCAATCTAAAAAATCTAGGTGCCCTCGATGGGTTACTCACCAAGAAACAACGCGAGAAGAAACGCTCTTGCTTGACGAAAGGACACGGAATGAAATTACTTCTCAGCACACCTCAATTGAGACGCTTGCAGCGTTCGCGATAACAGCTAAAGATCGGAGGTTTCATATTCAGCATCCCAGCCATCCTGGCAGCATTGTGGGCCGTTGGAAGTTTGGCCGGCGGTAGCGCCGCCATCGCGAAAACCGTCATCGACTCGAAGAAGAACAAGGCAGAATTGGAAGAACAGAAACGTCACAACCTGGCTATGGAGAAGAAGGGGAAAGGTATAACCAAAAAACAAAAAAACAACCTCGATGCTTTGAAGAAATATAAAAAAAAGAAGAAGCCCTGTCCAACTTCGATATTGAATCTCTGATCGAACTGTTGGGAATAAAGAACTTCAGGGGTGTTTTCATGTCCGATTCTCTACCCTCTGCTGTGAAAAAAAAAGAGTATGGCGTGGTCAACCTAGACAGTTACAAAAATCCTGGTACACATTGGATATGCTACCTCAAAATTGACGATAACAATGCATTTGTTTTCGATTCGTTCGGTGGCACACCACCTGCCAGGTTGGTGAAGTATCTCAGTGTTGCCAACCTCTACTACAATGACAAACGCATCCAGGGTTTCACCGATGTTAACTGCGGCCACCTATGCCTTTCCGTTCTCGCATACATGTCTAAAATAAATAACCCGTCGGTGGAACATTTTCAGAAAACATTGTGGAATCTTAAACACGATGGGCGTGTTCCATCTCACGAGCGAATCTTCAATCTTGAAACTCACGCTGCACGACGACATCATCTATCCTAAATCCGTAGCTCTGCGTGCATTCTACAGCATGTACCTCATACCTAACGTCACGCAGCACAACAACAAAATTAGCGTCGGAAGCGAACACATCGTCGTCACGCCAGGCCAATACAATCTTTCCACTTTGCAAGCTCAGTTACCCAAAGGCACGTACCTTTCTCAAAATTCGGTCACGCACAGAGTGGAAATCGTGTCGGCGACGGAGACCGTAGACCTGGGCACCATGGGAGAACTTTTAGGTTTCGAGAACAACACCAAACTCGAAGCTGGCATCAAACATACAGCAACCAACATTCCTAAATTTCTAGCCATAGAGACTCTAAACATTCACTGCAACGTGGCGGAAGGCATGATCACGAAATCCTCGGACGGATTGTTAGGAAGTCACAAGCAGACAGGAATCATAGCTACATTCAAACCCAGTTCCGAATTCATGGAACCGATCATCTACACACCCTCTTCGCTGATCTATTTTCCAGTATGCCGCAACCGCATAGACGACATAGAGTTGGTGGTGACAAACGAGAAAGGAGACGTGGTGGATTTCGCAGGTGCAACGACCACTGCCATCGTGGAGATCAACGTATAATAAATAACACGCATAGTGAAAATGGAGCAAATCGAAAGTTACGAATTGCAATCTTTCCCTCCCAACCGTCGCACGTTCGCCAATCTCAACGAAGCGAACAGGGAGATCGAATACGACGTGGACGTAGGCGACGGGTTCGTTCATCCTCACAGAGCGGACCTCTACCTTCAATTCGACGTGGTGAAGAAGGAAAGCGGAGACGCGTTTCCGCCCAATGCAAATTTGATACTCGTGGACAACTTCGTGCCTCACCTGTTCTCGCAGGTGGAGGTGAGGAAACACAACACCGTCATAGACAGAATAGACTATCCAGGCATCACGTCGACAGCAGTGGGAACTTTGAAATTATCCAAAACGGACGCAGCATACTACCAGGCGGGAGGATTCGAAGCGGGGGCCAAAATATCGACTAGAAGTCACACGGTGCTTTTTCCCATGCGTCTGCTGCCGGGATTCTTCTCGGACTACAAGGAGATCATGTGGAAGGGAGGACTGAGGATCACGTTTCGAAGAGCGGCCAACGACAACGACGCACTGATGCGATACACCAACTTGAACGCCGACGGCACGCCGATAGCCAACACATTACCTGAAGCGGCCAAGTGCGTCATCCGGAGCATGGAATTGAGAATGCCGATCGTGGAATACGAAACAAACTACGCCCTCAAGTACAAAGCGGAGATCTTGAAGAGTCCGCAGGTACCGATTCACTTTCACGGTTACCAGTGCGTGCAGAAGATGGCGTCGGGGAGTCACATGGAATTCGACGTGACGACACAGTTCAACAACATACAGTTCGACATGCCAGATTTCGTCGTAGTGCTCTTTCAGACCAGGCGCGATAACAACCAGGAAAAAGATTCCAGCAAGTTCGACGACTGCAAGATGAAGAACGTTTATCTCAAGAACGGTAGGAACGAAGTGTTCCCGCGCGAGAATTACAACCTCGACATGACCAAAGACGATTACCTCAAACTTTACGAAGCTTACACCTCTTTCAAACGCGTGACCGAGGGAAGCATGGACATGTACTACACGCCCAGCGAATTCAAAACCCGCAGACCCATGTTCGTCATCAACACATCTAAGAGAAAGCAGGTGGTGGTCAACGATCGAACCAACATCAAGGTCGTCTGCGAGTTCCACGAAGCCTTGCCCGAGGACACCGTGTGCAGCGTCATCCTGATTGCAGAGAAGTTCTTCGTCCACGACGTGAAGAACGAGAGGGTCACAGAGCAGTTTTAACATGTTTAACATCTTTTCTTGCACAAATAAGAAATTTTTTGTACTAGCACAATCAGTTACAATAGCACAATACGAATTTCACTAGTTCAGATCAGTTACAAATGTCAATTTCATCAGTTATCAGTTACAATATCTTTTTTTTGCACTATAGCACGAGAGACAAATCAGAAAATTTGCACAAAAAAAATTGTTGTTTTTTACACGAGAAAATTAACAATAATTTTTTTTCTTTTTTATCGTTTCAGATGCTGTCGAAACATCAAAAAACACATACACACACACTAGAAAAAAAAGCATGCAACTTTATTTGTAACACACACACATACATTCTCCATCTTCATCAAGAAAATATTATAATAAACATAATTATTTTTATCTATGTCTCACAATAAAACTCTATATCCAAAAATATTACAACATCAAAATAACACTAGAGTCGTTAGTACACGTTGCATGCATTACGGAGGTCCTCTGTAGAGTTTCATGGAAGTTTGAGAAAAAAAACAAAACACGTGAAACTCTACAGAGGTGCGGTTATCTAGAACCGCAGCCATTAGAAAACCTTTTACTTTTTTTGGTTGGGCACCACGCACCCTGGCGAGGTTATAGGGGCCAGGCATCCTAAAAAACAACAATTATTATTTGTTTGTTTGCGTCACAATACGGAAATAAAAATAAGCACGCGCGCGCGTATGCATGTGCAGCACATCGTTTCCGCGAGAGAGGTTTACAAAGATCACGATATACCAGCTCTAGGTCTCTCTCTTTATCTTACAGCAATGTTGGTATCTCTATCTTTTTTTAGTTGCAGGTGGGTTGCCAACACACTCTAGTTAATAATGCTACATATTATACACACACACGCACACACATACTGTGTTGCCATCCATCCATCTCTCTTTTTTTACGGCAGTGTGTGTTTGTTGTCGGCTCTCCTTGCCCAGTGTGTGTATGTTGCGCCAGTGTATAAATTGGCTAAACCCTTGCCAAGTAAAAAAAAAAAAAGCTGTAGGTAGGTGTTGGCAGCATTGTCGGTTTTTTTTTGTAAAAGGCTATGGCAAAAATACCAGTAGGTTGGCAACCTTGCTTTATGCACTGTAAGGCAAGCCTCAAGCAAGGTTGTCAGCTCCTTGCTTTAGGTTAGATTAGACCAAAAAAACCTTGGTGATTTTTTCGTGTAAAGTGTTGGCAACACTGCGAGCACACAAGATTGCCAGCTCCTTGCTTTAGGTTAG
Source organism: Lepisma saccharinum (assembly GCF_977018435.1). Classification (NCBI taxonomy): domain Eukaryota; kingdom Metazoa; phylum Arthropoda; class Insecta; order Zygentoma; family Lepismatidae; genus Lepisma; species Lepisma saccharinum. The sequence goes on from NC_139257.1 coordinate 15,918,233, forward strand.
ATTAGACCAAAAAAAACCTTGGTGATTTTTTCGAGTAAGGTATTGGCCACACTGCGAGAAAATAGAGCTTATGCCTTACAAGAGCAGACCATTAAGGCAAGCCTCAAGCAGTGTTGCCAGCTCCTTGCTTGAGGTTAGGTTAGACCAGAAAAAAAAACCTTGATGATTTTTTCAAGCAAGAGGCTGGCAACACTGCGAGAAAATGGGGCTCATGCCTTACGAGAGAAATCCATTAAGGCGAGCCCCACCGAGCCCCATTTTCGGGCTTAGAACCCGGCCACCTCACCTACTAATCTATTCTATTATGGCACACAGGAAAATATAATATTGGTGATGGAGTGTAGATGATCGGTTCCATAAATTCAGAGTTAGGTTTGAATGTTGCAATGATGCCAGTTTGTTTGTGAGTGCCTATGCCATCTGATTTGGTGATCATACCCTCGGCCACATTACAGTGAATATTCAGAGTTTCTATAGCTAAGAATTTAGGTATATTAATAGCAGTGTGTTTGATGGCTGGTTCAAGTTTTGTGTTGTTCTCAAAGCCTAACAGCTCTCCTATAGTACCCAGATCCACTGTCTCTGTAGCAGACACAATCTCTACTCTGTGAGTGACAGAATTTTGAGTTAACACTATACCTCTGGGTAACTGAGCATTTAGAGTAGATAGATTATATTGCCCTGGAGTGATGACAAATTTTTGATCCCCAACTGCAATTGTGTTGTTGTGGTGTGTAAAATTAGGGATCAAGTACATGCCATAAAATGCTCTGAGAGCTATTGTTTTGGGATACACTATATCATCATGCAATCTGAGTTTCAATATTGAATTTTGGCTGGTGAGATGGAATACCCCCATGATGTTTTAAATACCACAGGGCTTTTTCAAAATCTTCAATTGATGGTTTATTTATTTGAGACAGATATCTAAGAACAGATAAACACAGATGTCCACAATTAACATCTTTGAAATTTTGAACACGGGCATTATTGTAATAAAGATTAGTTGATTTTAGATATTTTACTAAATTTTCAGGTGGAATACCTCCAAATGAATCAAACACAAATGCCTCATTTTTTAAATATTTAAGATAACAGATCCAGTGAGTACCCTGATTTTTGTACTTATCCAAATTAACTATGCCACACTCTTTGTTGAGTGGTTGTTCTGGTAAAGAATCAGACATGTACACACCTCTAAAATTTTTGATGCCCAGTGGCTTGATTAAAGCTTCAATATCTTGGTTTGTAAGCGGCTCTTGTTTTTTTAAACTTATTCATGGCTCTCTTAACACCTTTGCCTTGTTTCTCCATGTCTAGATTATGGCGCTTCAATTCATCTAATTCTGCCTTATTCTTCTTGGCATCTATTACTGTTTTTGCTATAGCAGCTGATCCCCCAGCCAAGCTCCCCACAGCCCCCAAAGCTGCTAAGATGGCCGGGATAGTAAATATGAAGCCCCCTGTATGCAATTTTTTTCTAGATTGCTGTAATTTTTTTAATTGGGGGTACTAAGCAACAATTTCATACCATGGCCCTTGGCAAGACAATAATTTTTTTCTTGCGCTGCTTTTTGGTTAAAAGACTATCAATAGTTTTAAGAGATTTAAGACCTGCATAAGGTATCTGATACATAACACCCTTGGCCTTCATCCTAGGTTTATTATATACATATTCACAACCCCCACCCCAGTTTTTGTTTAGTGTTCATAGCTATGGTGGTCCCCAATGCTGCTATTTTTTCACTTAAAGAAGCATCTTTGCTTACAAATCTACCAAATGCAGCCTCTTCTAATTTCTTGTCTGCAACATGTCGCCTATCAATATCAGAATGTGTGTTGTATGCAATGTCATGGTCTCTACAAGCAGCATCTAGGGGATTAACACCAGGATACCCTCTCTTTAATCTATGGTCCAATTTTGTACCGGGACCACAATACTGATAGCCTGGAATGTGTAGTTCAAATGGCAGCTTGTTTATGATGTCATTAACCAGCCCCCGACCCTCAGAGATATTCCAAAATTTAGGTGGTAGAGTATTAATAATTTTTATAAGATATCCAATCCCCTTAGTGTCATTCACTATAAAATTAGACAATATGGTGTTTATCATGTACATAATTCCAACCTTTTCATTGTAAAAATTGTGGTTGCCAGCATTTTCCTCCCCAGCTATCACCAGCAACCTATCTATAAGTTTCCTGACATCATCAACCCACACAAATTCTTTAGGCAGGGTGTTGTAATGTTTGATTCCACTACCTGTCTTGATCTGTGACCATATGGGCTTGATTAAGTTGTTGTATTTTGCTCCACTGCTAGACTTGACTCTTTTTTGTGTGGGATCATTGTTCTGGTATAGAGCATCTGATTTTATTAATATTTCTTTGTAATGCTCATAATCTTGATCTGTATAGCTGCCAGGTCTCTTCCTAGTCATCAGTTCCCACAACCCAGGTGTTCCAGGATACTTAACAAAACCACCTCTTTCTCCAAGATGAGATTCTGAATATACAATTAGATCATCTCCCATAAATGTTACTCTAAAATTGCCAATTCTATGTATGATGCAACCATCACGCTCTGTGTCAGCATATAAGCCAAAGACCTCATCTTTGTTGTCTTTAGGTGTGCTTAAATATTTTTGAACAAGAAGACCCAATTCAATAGGATCCTGAGTAGCTTCAATTCTTCGAGGAGCAACAGGACTAGGTGTATGAATACTAGAAAGTGGGGTGATTGGATAATCTAATATGTTCCTAGCAGCAACAGGTACAAGCTCTGTGATCAAATTTTGATTTTGCTCTGTAACAGTTTTGATATTTTTACCTTAGTCACTAATAGCATCAATAATAGGTTGTTTTGTTTGCTTGTGTTGTTCATAGATTCCTCGGTTCTCTGATTTCCATCCCTTAAATCTTTTTACAAGATAATCTCTTAATTTAAGATCATCAATGATTGGCCTTTTCATGGTTATTTATATATGTTTCAATGTCTAGAAAATTGTTGATTTTATTTCTGTATTTGCCACTATTGGGTTTCCTTGTCATATCAATTGTGACAAACCCATAGCTGTCCTGGTTCCAGCACCTACTGCAAAACTTGGAAAAATCATTGTAGCTCAAGTCCCCACCTACATATTCATCATGTATGTGTTTCAGGTTGGTATGATCTTGATGAAACACACATATAAAATTGCTGTTGTCTCGGATCAGCTGCTTCCGTATTTTAGAAAAAGTCTGTGCCAGGTAGAAGCAATCTATGTTTTTGTGTCGGCCATGTGTAAAAAAAATTTCTAACCTTGTTTTGATTATCCAGTATAATGTCATCAAACACAACAACAGAATTATCGAGACATTCATGGAGTGGCTTAACATCTGGTTCAAAAGTGGCTATATCCAGTCCATCATATAGCTTCATCAGCTGCTGATATTTTAATTGTTCTAAGCTCTTAGAGAAGACATACAAGTGCCTGTTTTTTCAGTCTAACCAGTTGGGTGCCAATAAAAAATTATCAATCATTAGTGTAGTTTTACCACAAGCCGATGGCTCAAAAAAAAAACATCTAATATTATCAGGCAGCAGCTTGCCGTTTCTCTTATTCTGCTGTTCAGGCTCTGGTAGTCTCTTTATAACATCCCAGGTGTTAATAGTATCACTTTGTCTGCCTCGATCCAGCTGTGTTCTGGGAGTCCTAGCCATTTTACAAGTATCTTGTTGCCTTTTCTGCGGATGATTTTTTCTATAAGATATGTGTCAGGCTGCTTAGTTTTGCTGAGTTCTTCTTCATAAAACCTGCCTTTGAGAATTTCTCCTCGGTGATCTTTTATTATATATGTGTTAGGGGCCCCAGGTTTAACTTGAACCACTGTAAATAATTCAGTGCTCCAATTTCTTGTAAAGCCTCTTTTGAATAAGTGCTTATATTTGCTGATTCTTACTTGATCACCAACCTTGTATTTGGCTTTCTTGTTGTTGGCTGGTTTCTAGGATAATAAACAGTACTGATCAATTTTTGCTCATCAGATGAAGTTACCTCATAGGGTTTCATGTTGATTGTGGAATGGACCGAGTTGTTATATTTATGTAGAAGTTGTGGAAGAATATTAAGCCATTTATAATTAACTTGCAGGGTAAATTATTTATACATATGATTTTTTAGGGTTTTGTTGAATCTTTCTGCAATAGAGGACTTGAGATCACTGTAACTCGAGTAATGTTGTATTGACTGGCTTTTAATAAATTGTTGGAACACAGAATTATAGAATTCTTTGCCATTATCTGTTTGTAGATAGCGCGGTGATCTTCCACTCTGATTGATGATTGTCCTGAAGGCTTCTGTAACACATGCTCCAGTCTTGGATTTGAGTGGCACAGCCCAGGCAAATTTTGAAAATGTATCTATGACAGTGAGTAGATACTTGTAGCCCTTGTTGATCTTGTCTAAATTTTTCAGCTGTCCACTTGCCATCTCAACCAAGTCACACTGCCATAAATCATCTATGCCTTTTGTAACCACTGGCAGTCTCTTATAATTATGTCTGGCTTGTCTGTGTAATTCATCAACAATAATTTGTCTAGACATAGTATGTAAACAAGAATATTGCAACTATAGGGTGTGCAGCAGCTGATACTACAGGATTTTCTAAATACAGTTTGTCTCCTATTTGTATATTAAATTCCAGAGAGCCATCATCTTCAGCATAAGATGTCTCTAATGTATTGGGGTCTGTAAAATCCTCTAACTCTACACAGGTGATTTTTGGTTTGTTGTCAGCATTTGTTATTGATAAGGTAGGGTAGTGGTGTGACTGTGGTTGTAGCCAATATTTGATCTTGATTGGTCTAAGTGTGCCCCCAACAAAAAACTGGTAATAAAATTGTGCAGGGGACAGCATATATATTTTGCCACCTGGTGTAAATGGTGAATCATATTCTTTGTTGGGGATACTGTACAATTCAAGAATTACTGTATGTTTAGGATTCTCGATTATGCCGGTTATTTCTTTTTCTGCTGTAAGCAATCTACTTGTTCCATATTCAAGGTGCTCATTGATAGTCCTAACAACATCATCATGGCCTGGCTTGATCTTTATGTCCACAACAAGTTTATTGTATTGTTGCACAATTTCTTGTAGCTGGGTGGCAAAAACAGACAGAGCATTTGCTTGGTTGGATTCCATGCTTCCTAGCTGTTGCTTGATATTAGCTACAATTTGCTGTAAATTTTCAACAACTGCCAATTTTGAATTTTGAGCTGTAAGATCATGGACTTGTCTTCTGATATCCTCAAACAGGGCATGCAGTTTATTAATATGTTGATTAGTTGGTAGAGTGGCCACTGTCTGAGTAAGTTGTTTGATCTCTGTCTGGATATTCTTGATATCTTCTGATTTCAATATGCGATTCACAGCTCTCTTAATATTTTTAAGTTCCTGTGATGTAGGTAGATTTGCTACAGTCTTTTGCAAAGATTCAAGTGCCAATTTCACATTATTTAATTCAGAAGCATCAGCCACACTTTGCATAGCATCTTGGAGCAGGGCTATGTCTGCCTGAGTAGGTGTTGATTGTTGTAAAATTTCAAGTTTTGTTTGGATATCATCGATCAAGTGATGAAAATGAGATAGCTCAGATTCAGTGTTGAGGTTTTCAAGTTTTGTGATCTGTTGCTGGACACTGACAAGGGTGTCTACAATACCAGGCAAGCGGGATTCTAGAGATTCTTGTACATTCGTCAGATCACTTTGCACTGCTGCTATTGTACCCTCAAGATGGCTTATGGTACTCTGAATTTTTCCAAAATCTTCATGTCTCGAGTTGCAGCTTAATGTTAGCAACACTCCGAGTTATAGCACTCAAAGCATCAGAAGATGGCAAGTTGTTCATAAAATTTTCAAGTGTCTCAATTTTTTCTTTAACCTCGGCTATGGCATTGTTTAGAGGGCCCAGATTAGGAATCTCCAGTGATTGAATCTGTTCTTTTAGAGTGGAAATCACTAGATCAAAATCTTCTTGTGATTTTATGCTTTTGACAATTGTTTGGAGCTGTGCCTGGACATTATTAATCTGCTCTCAATTGTTGTTTCAATTGCTCAGAGTTGGTGGCCTGGGTCTTAAATTTGGCTTGAAGAGCTGCTACATCTTCCTCTAAATTTTGAAAATTATCTAATGTAGCCAAATCAGTATATTTTTGAAGCAGCAATTTGAGTTCAGAATCAATTTTAAGAAGAGGGTCCATGCATTGTGATTGTAAATTTGTAATTTCTAGTTGAAGACTGGCATTGAGTGTGGTTTGTAAAGCTTGTAAATCACTTCTTAATTTTTTGACTCTGACATCAAGCATCAGAATCTCATCACTGTGATCTTCATGTCTTGTATGGCCAAATATATCATTAGGCATTTTGATTTAGTGGTTATTTATTATTGAATATCTAATTCTTAATTCTATAAAAAAAGGTATAAGCTTGTCATAGGATCCCGGGACCTCAATATATAAGCAGTCACCAGAAGAAACAGTATATACAGTGCCAGAAATCATGTTTGAGTGCTTAATTCTATAAATATTTCTCCCTATTGAAATATTGACATTACCCTCGGGGGTTGTAATAAATTGTAATTGACCACCTACAGGTAACTGGTAGTGATTTAAATTATTGTTAAATATGTACAATGTTTTACCTGTTTTATCATCAACATCTGTAAGTATGCTGTTCAGATGAATAATTAACAAACCACTTAGTTTAGATATTACAGATTGTATATCAGAAGAGGGTGCTGGTGTTGGCAGGTCCATAATAGCCTGTTTTTTGAACACAAATAAGTTCATAGGCATGTTTATTTATTTCAAATCATGCTCTGTAATTGGGCATTGATTCCCACTTTTCAAACCACAATGACCCCATGGTAGAGTATGTATGCCACATGACAAAATGCATCTCTTATCATCATGTGGGTCCAGAGCCACTTTTCTTACAATATTTGTAGTCAACAAGTGATCCTCACTCTGAATTCTGCATTCTGATGTTCTTATTAAACTCTGGGTTTTGAGACAATTTTTGTAATCTTTAAATTGGAGCTCTTTGTCTACAGTTACTCTGCCAATGCCCTTGGCCTTTTTGGCAACAACACCACTACATGTTTCAAAGCTGTACATCTTGGCCCTTAACCCAGCAAATGCCACAATAACATCACCAAGTGTCTCATCTTTTAACTTGCCAGGCACCTTTTTGTTGTGGGGCTGAATCTTTGTATGTTCACTGGTATCAAAATATTCAAGCAATGCAGGCTGTGACATATCTTGATAAACATCTTCTGTCTGAATATCAAGGATAAAACTATCTGTGTCCATGTACATCAGTTTTACACAATCACCATAAAAAGGCTTGAGCACATCATAATAGAGCTCCAGCATGTGTAATTTGGCCAATTCCAATATCACAGCCCCTACATAAATAGGCTTATCAAACTTAATCTTTGTTTTTTCATGTTGAAGAGTGCCATATTTTCATCATAAATTCTTCTATAATTGAAATTAGGCTTTGCAATTAATTTTTTGCTCAGGCTGGGGTCAGTAATTAATTTAACATCAGTATGTTTTCTGACATTTTCTATGGTTTTGACATACACTGAATTGACCATCAATTTAAACAAGGTCTTATCAAATTTGCTTACTGCAGATGTTCGAGGCTCTGTGTTTGTATCAATATATGGCTTCAACTATCTTGAGTGCCTGAACCTTAAGACTTTGCCAACTTTGGTCACTTGAACACCATGATTGATTAGGAACTGGAGGTTTTTGTAATATATCACATAATCCTGTTTTGACTATAGAGTCATCATTAGCTTCTTCTGTTTAGAGCCAGGTGAACACTTAACCTCAGGAATTGGGGGCAGATCAGAAAATGTGTTGTGTAAATTATCAGGAATTGTCAGATCAACCTCTAAGAACAGGCCATAGTTACTGTCATCAAAATCCTTAAGATCTTCAATATTGAAATCTTCAACCCACTCAAGCCCTGCATATGGCAGTTTATCCATCATAGCATAACCATACAGGCTGTTGGCATGCACATAAAGTATATAATTTGATTGCGGTGCTGGATCATAAACAGGAATATATTTGTTGTTAGCTCTGGTATATCTCTGAGAACATTGCACCATGCCTCCTCTTATACATTGCTCCATAAACAGATACGTGTCTTGATCTTGGATCAGATCCAATTACATTTTAGAGTTTAAAAACATTGCAGACCATGCTAGGCCTGGAGCACTGTAGAAATACATTGGATCCAGTTTATAATTTTCAATGGAAGATTTTCTAAATGCCTGAAGTATATCAGCTAAGAGAGTGACATCAAGTTTTAAATAAGCCTTGTGATAATCACCAAGTGTCTGGCATTTTAAATTGTTCCACATCAACTGAGCATGGTGATAATCATCATCAGTGATTCCAGATGCTCTGAGTTTGCTGTAAAATGCTTGTTGTGGTGGCAGAGAACACCCATCAAATTTAGAAAAACCTGTAACATAATCATATGGGTATACACCCTTACGCCTAATTAATTTCAGGTCCTGATTTGGAAACATAGCACATGTGATTTTGAATTGATCATCAGAAAATTGACTGGCCAGTGTAGCCAGGCTAGCAGACAGAATTCTGTAGGAATCAAGAAATCTTAAGTGAATGGGAACACCATTAACTTTAATTATTTTGCTAATGGCTATATATTTCTCATCATTTTCTGCTAAAATATTTAAATTCTGCTTGTCAAACCCCTCGTACCTGATCAGATGATGAAAATCACAATTGGATGCACCATGGCAAAATATAGGGACAAATTTTGGTCTCTGGATCTTAATATTACAGCTATTACACAGGGCCATTTTGAATTTACCATCTGTATGAGAATGGTGTTTCACCTTGATATTTGTATCTGAAAATTCAGAATCACATACCAGGCATTTTTCTGCATTGTTGAAATTTTCAATCTGATCCTCTGTTAAAGGCAACATGGTTTTTGATTTTAATAAGACATATGATGCTATGTTATGGCACTCATTTTCTATTCTATGTGCAAATTCTTTGATGGCATCTGGTCCCATGTATAAATATTCTTTACTAACCACACCATCCTGTACAACAACATAATAAAAACTAGAAGGTTCATGTAACTGGTATGATGTAATTGAAGATTCATCAGGATCTGGGCTGCAGAATGCAAGGGGTTTGAGGTTTGATTCAAAATCACAGACTATATATGCTGGGTGTTCCAACAAGGCTTCAAATTTTTTGAATTTGGCATTTTCATTTGGGTTAGGCATAAGCATATGAACAGGTTTATGGTTGCCACAGTATTTCAGATGCTCAATTAACTTGTTTTTAGCAATTTCTGCATTCACTTCCCGAACCCCATTTATTATTATTTGACCATCAAATACAGTCAAACATCTTCTGCACAACTTGAATATTGTATTGGATTTGTCTAGTTGTTTTCTGACTAAAGCTTCAAGACTGTGTATCAGAGTGTAATGGTGTGTGTCATCCCCTTCAATTAAGAGCAGATCAATCGGAACAGCAGAATCATCATCAAGTGTACTGATTCTGAGAGGTGCTATCAAGCAATTGCCACGGCCAGTAGAACAAATATATACATTAATAGATAATTGTTTACCATTGATATCCTCGGCCTTTTTTTTCAAATTTATCAATATTCTGAACAGACATTGGATATTCTAAGCCCTCCATAGCATCATCAAAATCGTGCTCATGTTGTTTATAATAAATTATTCTCTCAGGATGATCTAAAACTGGAAACAAAGCAGCTAAAATACACCACAGAAAACATTTCTCATCATTATTTTTTATGTTAACCACGGCTCTTTTGTTTTTAATATTGGCAGGTAAAGGCACATATGTGGAACCTTGTAATGGGCTGAATTCAGAAATATTAACATAGAGCTTGTGTGAAGTTCCGCATAGGCTCCATCCTGACTCTTTTGCTGCAAATTCAGAGTGTTTAATATTCAATTGCTCTATCAAACTGCTTATTATTTTGTCTAAATTTGCATTTGAATATGCAGCTACAGTTTCTGTTGGGGCTGTGTAAATTTTGTGCCATTTACTTTCTTATATTGTGTAAACAATTTGAGGGACAGCTTATAAGAGCTATTTTGTGCATTTAGAATTGCCTGCACATCAGGATTTATACTGTTCAAAAAATTCTTAATGTCACATCTTGGCTCTGATACAAAACGGTGATCCCTAAGTTGGCCAGCAAAACTGCTATGGATGGGTTCATAGCGTGGCTGCTTTGCTGCTCTAACATTAACAGGTGTTTCATGCTTCCTTTTCAGACCAGATGAAGATGGTTGTGGGGGCAATGTTGATGACTGTGCAGAACAAGTATCTATATGTTTATATGTGAAATATTCCATGCTATATTTTCTATGGCATTTTGGGCATATTTTTGTGGGAGTTCTGCATTTTTCTGGATCACAATTCTTTTGGTGCCTAGCCCAATTGGGGCTGGATATATTTTTATTGCATTGATTACAATATTTTTGATTTGGCATTTTTGTTGTTGGTTTATTATATAAAATTTCTTGGAATTCAAATCAAAACTCTATACTTAATAAACCTATGACAGGTTGTATAAAGCTGATAGCCTACACGCACAAAGGTAGAATAAGTACAGAAGCACTGCCCTAGCACAAATGCATGTCCTAGAAAAACAATAACCTAATACCATGTGTCATGTATAACAAACTGGGGCAGATATAAACCCTTTGTTCAATATATTACAAATATGTTTGATATGAATAATAAAAAATTCTGTATATTAAATCAAATAGATTTGTAATTCAATTTATATAAATTTGCAATATTTTTGTGTTTAAAAAAATATGAGGAGCACTGCAACAACATACCCTTACTCTTCAACAACTCTCACAATACTGGCTGATATGCAATGCAAAATCTCTTTATATAGCCTAAGCACGGACCGCATTGAAAACATCTGAAACAATAAGCCAATCAGAATATAACACATCATCACATTATGTCATAACCAACCAATCAGAAAACAACACATGCCTAATAATTTATTGCATAATATTGGGTAATAATTTGTTGCAAAACATGATGCAATAGAAATAAACCAGAAATAGGCCAGAAGTGGACCGGAAGTGGACCGGAAATAACCGGAAGTGGACCGGAAATAACCGGAAGTGGACCGGAAGTGGACCGGAAGTGACCGGAGCATTTTTGGCTTAGTTTTAGGTGTAGCCAAAAAAATATCAAGAGGGGCATATTTTTAACAAGCTTATGGACAACAATCTCACAGATGTAGCTTTTGTAAGTGTAGGCAAATCAATTTGAGAGGGCTCATCATTTCACGGGAAATTCCCGAGGGCATTTTTACAAAAATCTTGGGTTAGACAGAGTACCACACTTGAGCAATAAGCTCATATGCACATCTTGGGCTAGTTTTAAGTGTAGCCAAATCTGCCTGAGGGGGGCTCATCATTTCTCGGGTTTATAATATTGTATTTTACACTACTGCGGATTACTCAATTTCGCTTATCTTGCACTTTCTACGCGTGGTGGGGTTGACACATTGCATATGGACTACGGTGGTGAAACTGTGACGGCCATTTCCCGTGTTACGGAAGGGAAGAAGCAACCAAGAAAACTTACTCGATATGTCGCAAATATAGCTATTTTCGGTGAAATTAGCGAAATTTCACCTTCAGCAATTTTTGTCAATGCAGAATACGTAAGTACGAATATTGAAATGAAAAGAAGTAGCAAATTTCAGCTGTTTGTCCGATACGAGAAATAAATTCCAGCTCTGCTATTTTCAACAGATTATAAGCCATAAAATAGTCACAATATTATCACAAAAGAACTTGCAATAACACAAACTTAAACTTACATTCATGTCATCTTTCCTTTGTTTTATAACTTCACCCCAAGGAAAAGAATCTCTAACTTTTCCCATCGTTACCAACTCGCTTAATTTGCGGAGTTGCCAACCTCGCACAGAAAATTATCATATGATCATACAGGCCCTCCTATACGAGTGATAACACTAGAAATCTACTTTGACCATACAGGCCGTGTTATACAATGAACGAATAACATTTGGTTAAATGAACCTAAACAGAACTAATAAGTATTCTGCTACGACAAAACTTGGGTCGTTGCACTGGGCAAGATCAATCTAATTTTTTCCATCCTTACCGATTTCCTTTAGGTCCATCTCAACGTCATCCCTCCATCTTCGTTTTTGTTCTTCCTACAGGTCTTTTACCATATTATTATTACTATTATTATTATTATTATTATTTCCGAGACACTTCGTTCGGACCCCCCCTGAAATATATTTCTAGATACGTGCCTGGCATAAACGTCAAAATGCATTACAACATTAAATACAGCAGTATTTTAATAGTACATTTTATGGCATTGTTAGTGTCAACAACTTATAAAATCTTAGTTAAAAAAATCTAGATACCAATCAATGCTTCAGGGCGCAGGTGTAATCAGGGGGAGCTGATGGGGCTACAGATTCTCCAGAAATGTGAGAAAATCAAGATTTCCAAATCAGTCAAGAACTCGTGAAAAACAAAGAGGTAAATAGTATGGATGGCCAAAAAATCCGGAAATCAAATTATCCGATATCTTTTTCGGATGCAATGGATATCAGGATAATTTAGATATCCTAATAGAAGAGATTTGATGAAGTATTTGTAGAAAATATGAAAATGACTTAAAATAATATGTGGATAACTAAACTGTCCGGATAATGCACCCAGTTTCATACCCGGATATTTAGGATAATCCGGCGGTCCCGGGTTCGATACCCGGTGGGGGCACATAGTGGTTCGGATCCCACTTTAAACGATAGGTCCAGTCCCTATTAGCCATACTGTGAATAGAGTGAACTTAAAACACCAAATCAACCAACCAACCGGATATCTGGATAATTCGGATCATCAGAATATCCGTATAATTTGGATAATCCGGATATCTGGATAATTCGGATAATCAGAATATCCTGATAATTCGGATAATCCGGATATCTGGACAATTCGGATAATCAGAATATCCTTTTGATTCGGATAATCCGGATATCTGGATAATTCGGATCATCAGAATATCTGGATAATTCGGATAATGAGAATATCCGAATAATTAGGATAATCCGGATATCTGGACAATTCGGATAATCAGAATATCCTGATAATTCGGACATCTGGATTTGGCCACCTTAAAATGACCACGATTACAATTTTTGTATTTGAATAACTTTTAAAACGAACAATAAAAGCAATAATTACGAAATATTTTATAATATGCAACGTCCATCCCATAGAACCTTTACAATTCCAGTCCCCTCCGGAAAAAAAATCCTGCTTAGGGATATTGGGTATGAATTTACCATTCTCAAATACTGTAGCTGCAACACTGCGATCGAGGTTTCGTACATGCTTTCTGACGTCATGGACAAGCGACAAACGCCATTTGGACACAATCAGAATTTGTTGACACACTGTGCTATGAGTTTTAAAATGCTCACGATAATCGAGCGATCAGCTGAGCGTGAAATAGCTCTCGCAGCTAATTATTGGAATCAATGTGGAGCAGTGATTGGAATTTTAAACACTGGAGAACATGCCAAGCACAACGGAAGTTCTTATGTTACGTTTAGGCAGGCTCGTACCCAGGATTTTCTTGAGGGAGGGGCCAGACCAGTGTTGCCAACAACTTGAACGTAAAAGTCGCTAAAACTCCTTAGAAAATCTGCTAGAAAGTCGCTAAATGAAATGTAAATGCTCTAGAAAAAGTCGCTAAATCAAATGTGCTTCTAAAAGATAGGAAAAAGGTGAAATATTCGAGTACTTGCCTATAAAAACAACATTTTCTCGTCACTTTCCTCTTCCTCCGAACACTGCACTTCTGAAGATGATGTTGACGGTTGAGGCTGGGATGATGAAAAGCCTTGTGTGATGACACTAACTCGAGAATAAGTGGCATTTGTCCTGATTTTCTGTAAAACAGACGACGGAACGTCGTAAGTGCAGCATGTTTTTCCCAAACATCTTAACGAGTTTCTAATTTGAAAATGGTTTTTGTCTTTAGCCGGTTTCTGAGCTTGGACTTGACGATATTTAGCTGGCTAAAAAGTCTCTCAACTTCAGCGTTGGAATAGGAAAGACAGATGATATTCATAGCAAAAGTAGCCAGTTCTTTGAATGGGTTGTTTCCAGCGGCGTCCGAGTATTGAAGAACTTCCATACAAAGTTCTGCTGTTGATGATGTGTTTTCCCACTTGATAATACTTAAGTTGCGCCACTGAGTATCGATGTCTCCAATAAGAGAAGATGTACACCCGATTTCTTCAGCTAAGTCAGTAATTGGGCTTTTCACAACATTCAAGCAGTTATTCACAGACAGTGATGTGCCGTAGACTATAAGTTTACGTCTACATGCGTTGATGCGTTGTCTACACGTAATCTATGCGTAGATTACATTGGGTGGTAGTTTACATAGACTACGTAGACAATCTAAAGTGCATTAAAATTAATTTTCAAGGGTTTCATGAAAGGAAAGTGAAATTTTCAACTATACTGGTTCTTAACGAAATGAAAAGAATCCTATTTACAACAAAATTTCTCTTCTCTTCTATTATCAACTATGGAAGAAGATAAATAGTATGCAAAAAACAACAACAGATGGCAGTCGTGAGGCAAGAGTGGTCTTTTCCCCATAAAACACTAGAATAATTCATATATTAGGTTTCTTCCTACGTGAGAAATTGTTCGAATTTGGAAAAAAGAGTATGAAAAGTACTCCTCACACATCAGCAACTGATACGCTGTATAATTCTCTTTTACTTCCACTGCGCCCTTTGCTAAGTTATCACCTTTCGCCATGTTGTTTACATAGATTACGTCATCTACGCGTATATAAGAGTCTACGTGTAGAATGTAGACTATCGTTGTTTACGCGTAGACGCACATCACTGTTCACAGATAATAAATACATTTTCTTTAGCACTACGAAACTACTTGGAAGCCTACATTTAAGTTCCTTGATTAGTTTTAGTGTGAATCCTATCCATCATCGCTCCGCACAATTTGCACATTTTCTTTCAGTTCTACTTTCCCTGGCAGTTTTTCAAACTCGTATCCTAGATAGGGTTTTGTATCAGCAAAGCTATCTAATTCTGTTTCAAATGAAAGAATATTGACACGAGCAGTAGGATTCAAAATTTTCCTACTTATAAAAGGGATTAAATTAATTAGATCGTCCAATAAACGAACACTGTCAGCATTTTCTGCTTCAAATGCCTTCATAGCTTTCTGGACCTCTTGTAGAATAACTTTTACGTAAGTCATGTATAATTTGTTAGTTACATCGGAATACATTTGGAACAGAATTTCTGCTGTGTAGCAGTTTTCTTTCCTTCTAGTTACTTCGAAATGAAGTTTCAGTTCATCCCATTGTTGTAAAATACGGTGGACTGCAGGCTCAAGAGAAAGCCATCACACTTTCAACCGTTTACGTGGCTCTTCATTGTTAATTGTAACGTATATTTCTTTATACTTGAATGTGCAAACCAATTATATGTTTCCCGCACCATAAAATCAGTATTTCAGGTTAAAGTGTCTTCTGATGCATGCGATACATGGCAGACGCATCTGATCATGATTAGTTTTGGTAAATTGAGTTCTCTTTTCTGAAGTTCATATACACCATTGTTTAGTCCGGTGTTTACAGACGCATTGTCAACATCACAATTTAGATGGATCCATTTTGATTTTTAGCAAATAATCTTTCATTGCATTGACAATACCAGCCGCTGTGCCATCGGACAATTCAATAAGTCCTAAAAATCTACAAACAACTCTCTTTAAATTTGCACGAAAATACCGCACAACTATGCCTAACAGTTTTGTAACAGAAATGTCTGTGGATTCATCAATCATCAAACTGTAACACTGATTACCGATGTCAGATACGAAATCATCGACAAAATGCACTGCAAGAACGTTGTTTATTATTTCTGTGCGCTTGGTTCTATGCAGTCGAATGCCTGCTGCACTGCAGCTGTCACCAAACCTTTTCGTACATAATTCGGATAAGTGATTCACGGTTAGCAAAGAACAGTGTTTGGCAATGAACAAAGCTAAACCAGCTTCAGCACTAGAGTATTTACATTTTCCGGTTTGAACTGCATTTTCTGCTATTTTGCAGAACAGACTTTGTGTTTCTGTGTTTCCGAATGTTTTTTCAGATCAGTAACTTTGGCATACAGTTCTACTTTGCAGTACTTACAATACGCGGAGAGAATTTACAATACCAGACCCCTCCCCGATTTTTGTAATATTTCGTATACTCACTAATTGAGGCCTGCTAATAACGAATTTGAAGTTAAAATTTGGGGGTCACGTGTAGAAATTGCAAAATAAGCGAAATTGAGTGGTCCGTGATCGGAACAGACATGCAAAAACGAAATATACATACATTCCTGACATTACTACGAACCCAAATTTTAACTCTGCTTGCCTAACCTAACCTAACCTTACCGTGAATGGTCAGTGGGGCTATCCGTGAATGGTTTTGCGCTAATTGTGATAACGAACCGATAAAAAAATGTTATTTTCGTAGCACTTTAAAGGCAAACGTTCTTCATCGAGGACGCCATTATCGTATCCTGCAATTTTACGATCGATGCATTGTTGCCAGTCTTACCTGTAATCAACAATTTTTTTACTGTTCTCTTCCGCCATTCTTACACGATCCATGCTCTCCAAGTATGAAATCAACAGTGTGGCAACGCTGTAGACAGCGTAACTAATTGCGAACGTCAATTGTTCATATGAACAAATATGGTTTCCATACTTGTATACGGAGAATCATTGCGAGAATAGAAAAGCTTATTTCACAACTTCTACACGTTAATGAACAATTTCTACACCTCACCCAAACATGTTGACCTGAGATAAATCATCGCGACTAATTATTTCGTGAGTATAAGACGTAGCATAGAAATTACAGAAGAGTCCGGTATTGTAAATTCTTGCCCAATAAGCTTTCGTCGTGTCACTATCGACAGGGGCCAACCATTTGTACAGTTTTTCCAACTCCTTCCTATAATGTTGCTTGTATTGTGGTTTTCCCATACTGGACACTGCCCTGCCCTGGCCTTGCCTGCGCACAAACACACACTAGCACTTCCTTTGTCACCACACACTACACAAAGAACTCCAATCTGAACCCACGCATGACGCGACCGGGAAGTCAAACGTTCTGTTTTATAATACCGTGAAGTGAATTATCGGATCCGTTTCCGCCTGCCTGGCAGCCGCAACAGAACCAAGAGGAGTGTCAGATAACAATGAGCTGTGAGCAGTGATGATTACAAACATCACAAACCCTTCAGAAAAAGGGGGTACGCTTTGTTTCGGTTTCTCTTTGTGTATCAGAAGCGAATTGCGAGTTTTTTCTTATTTAATAACTATAAAACGGACATTTTTAAGCATTTAGACGTACCTACGCAGATAGTCGCTAAAGAGAACACGAAGTAGCCAGAAAAGTCGCTCGTCACCTTTTCACGTCTTTTGTCGACAGCTAGCATTACAAATCCGCCAGATTTAGCGACTTCTGGCTAGAAATTATATATACCCATACAGCACAACATGGTTTCAGATATGTTATTGATACGTAACTCGTGAAACATTGTAACATTGCAGCAACATTGCGAAACATTACTGTGATGTTTCAGGTATGTTTCAGCAATGTAAAAATGTCCGCGAATCTAACATAACATTCGTAATGTTACAGAAACATATCAGTGCAACATTACATAAACGTGTCAATGTAACATTGCAGAAACATGTCAGTGTAACATTACAAATACATTTCCGTAAGGTTTTGTGATATTTCAGCTACATTACAGTGATATAATTTTACATTACGGTTATATTGAATGGAATCAGTACTGTATTCACGAGTGAAATATTTAAGGGGGCCTATTGGGGTTAAGCCCCTTTATTTCAATATTTATTTGTAAATCATTTCCTGAAAATAAAATTCACAATGTTTGATACCTAATTAGGAATGATATTTAATTATATTTATTTTACCTCTCCTCAAATGACCACGTATCTCAATTGCTACAATTATTCTCGAGGGGGGAAAAAGTGCATAAAATTACGAAATACACATTCATTCAAACCACACAACAGTTACAACTAAAAAAAAAAGAAAAATACTCGTATTCGCCACCAAATCCTAAACTACCTTCAAATGTGTGTAAAGTTTTACATGTAATAATAAGCTCTCCGTGGTTTGTTGCACCATGTCACAAAGAAGGTGGGGCCTCTCCCATGGCGCAGTGGTAGCGTCATTGCCTTGTAATCAAGGGGTCCCGGGTTCGATACCCGGTGGAGGCACAAGTGGTTCGGATCCCACTTTAAACTGTAGGTCCAGTCCCGATTAGCCTTACTGTGCATAAAGTGGACTTAAAAGCACCAACCAACAAAGAAGGTGGGATTTGAGTGCTGTGATCAGCATAATGCTCCCGTCCCCTCTACTAATAGATGAGAAGCTGGAAGCATTTTAGTGTTGTATGAAATCCATTCATGATTCTATGAGTCACGGTCATCTGAAAATTCTACTCTAATGTGTCTGTATGAATAAAAACATTTTTCCTGGACAGAATACATGTTCCACATGTATGGTTTTCAACCTATATGGTGTTCGAACTTTCAGAATTACGCAGCAATATTCCAAATTAATTTCAAACATCACAAATTGAGCACATGTCTTCAAATATAACTTTCGGATACTAAAATTTACTATGTGACATTCTCACCTTTTACGAATCTCAAATAAAAATTCAAAATGAATGTAATAATATCCTATATACTTACATAATTGGAGAAATGTAGATACACTTTGACCACAAAATAAATTCAGTAAATGAACCAGTAACCACAACTGGGAAATAAATATCAATTCACAGGTGTAAAATGGAGACAAGCTAAACTTTAGCAATTTTTTGGCAGTAACAATACGAATAATATAATTGAATAATAACTAAAAATCTATAAATCAATGAAAAGTTTTGACATTCTCTATAATATTAAATGTGCAGTGTGTATCAGAGGTTGTGGTTACTAGTTAGCGAAATTAATTCTCTTAATGTTACTTGTGAGCAATTTCCATTGAATTATTACTTCAAAGATATAATAATACGTTCTCATTTCTATTATTTTTTAATAATTTATATTTCACCCATGTTTGACTTTCAACGTTGTTATAGTGGTTAGGATGGGTTGGCCAGTTTCAGAATACACTGAGAAATTGAATTAAGCTCATTGTAATGAAGGGATTTCTGGTTCGAAACTCTGGTAGAGGCACATTGCAGTGATACGGATCCCATTTTGAATTGTAGGTCCAGTCCCGATTACCCTATTTATGCATAAAGTGGACTTAAAGCATCAATTCAAAGAACAAATAAATATAAATAAGCATTCTTTGATACAATTTTTTACACCAGCGAGTGATCAGACACTATCCATGTCACCATTGAACTCTAAAAATTGGACATGCATCACATCAAAGAAACATTATTATACGTAAAAATAATATTTTTTCATAAAATATATTCTTTATTTGTCTAAATTTGTCAAAATACAATTGCTTCTGTTCTGTTAAGAAGTATTTCATTGCAGGTTCTCCGCTATAACCTCTTGTTGGAGTGCAGTAACATTCATTTTTTCCTGAAAGGAAATAATGTCATAATATTAATTCTGGTCAGAATTTTCATTTCAAAAAACAATATTTTGCACAAGTAAAATACACATCTCAGCCTTGAAGAAAATTGCAAAGCAACATCAAGAATTTACATTCTTCATGTCAGCACCAATCAGTTTTTTTATAAATGTAACCTCGGAGAATGCCGTAAAACAGATTGAACAAGAAAAATTGCTTTTACTTCATATTATTTGCTCAGAAATAGCATAAAGGTTTTAGTGAATGCTCAATGTCATGTAACATCCAAATCGTTAATATTACTGAAAATCAGTGTTTCCATCTACTTTTTTAAAAATTCCTCGGCATTCCGCAGAAAAAAATTCATGCTTCATCTTTCTTTTAGCATGCCAAGTTAAATACAACATCTGCAACTTGTGCAATCGTGCAGTATCATAATTTGATTTTAACCTATTATTTTATTTCTGTCAATAATCCATAATTCTACCTACCTAATTACAAAGAAATGATGATTGAATGGATTTTTAGCATAAAAACAACTAAATATTACCAATTTTTTACCTCTTCAAACTTAATAATAAAAATTGAACCACAAATGACCCAAATCTAGTATATTAAATTTGCAGTGTTTCATAGTTTTGAATTACTGTAACTTGAAATCCAAATTTTGTCAAAAAATGATCATTCTTGCGAAAGAAACTAATCTTAAATCAGCCATAAAATACTCAATTACTGATAAATCTGCATAAAAACTAACTGTGGGAGTCATAAACATCATAGCCTTGAAGAAAATTGCAAAGCAACATCAAGAATTTACATTCTTCATGTCAGCACCAATCAGTTTTTTTATAAATGTAACCTCGGAGAATGCCGTAAAACAGATTGAATTTTGGCAAGAAAAATTGCTTTTACTTCATATTATTTGCTCAGAACTAGCATAAAGGTTTTTAGTGAATGCTCAATATGTCCTGTAACATCCAAATCGTTAATATGAGTGAAAATCAGTGTTTCCATCTACTTTCTTAGAAAACTCCTCGGCATTCCGCAGAAAAAATTTCATGCTTCATCTTTCTTTTAACATGCCAAGTTAAATACAACATCTGCAACTTGTGCAATCGTGCAGTATCATAATTTGATTTTAACCTTTTATTTCTGTCAATAATCCATAATTCTACCTACCTAATTACAAAGAAATGATGATTGAATGGATTTTTAGCATAAAAACAACTAAATATTACCAATTTTTTACCTCTTCAAACTTAATAATAACAATTGAACCACAAATGACCCAAATCTAGTATATTAAACTTGTATTGTTTCATAGTTTTGAATTGCTGTAACTTGAAATCCAAATTTTGTCAAAAAATGATCATTCTTGCGAAAGAAACTAATCTTAAATCAGCCATAAAATACTCAATTACTGCTAAATCTGCATAAAAACTAACTGTGCGAGTCATAAACATCATAGCCTTGAAGAAAATTGCAAAGCAACATCAAGAATTTACATTCTTCATGTCAGCACCAATCAGTTTTTTTATAAATGTAACCTCGGAGAATGCCGTAAAACAGATTGAATTTTGGCAAGAAAAATTGCTTTTACTTCATATTATTTGCTCAGAACTAGCATAAAGGTTTTTAGTGAATGCTCAATATGTCATGTAACATCCAAATCGTTAATATGAGTAAAAATCAGTGTTTCCATCTACTTTTTTAAAAATTCCTCGGCATTCCGTACAAAAAAATTCATGTTTCATCTTTCTTTTAGCATGTCAAGTTAAATACAACATCTGCAACTTGTGCAATCGTGCAGCATCATAATTACATTTTAACCTTTTATTTTATTCTTGTCAATAATCTATAATTCTACCTACCTAATTATGAATATAGTATATGGAGGGCATGACAAGCCTCATGAGAAACAAAACTATACAAGACTACATGAGAGAGAAAGAGAGAGATTATTAACATAAGTGAGTAACCTAACAAGTGATTAAGAGAGATATATAATTAGGAATTTAGTTTTGTCACACAAAAAATTACCCATGTGGTGATTGATGGCTGGAAATGTAGGAAAAGCTAGCTTTGCATATTATCTACCTGACCTGATAAGGAGCATGAAAAGATGAAAGTATACAATAAAATCTCTTCTGATTTTACATGTATTTCATCACAAGAATTTCTCACATTATAGTGGATAATGAGACAGGTCAAAATACTTATATAAACACTAGCTTGATAGCCTGGCATAGCTAGTCATTCTTTTATAATATACACTGTCTAGTCATGGCACTGTGACACTACTAGTAGTCATGGCATACTGTCACTTTCAGAGGGCTGTGTGTTTTTTTTTTTAAGCCAGCATCATGTTTGTTTTGTTTATAATTGCACTTCATTGTAAACAGAATTTTATTTATGACTGCTATGTTCATTTGAGCTATTATTAAAGGTTTCTTCATAGGATAATTTTATTCTTGATAGCTTGTGCAACCAATCGAGAGCTGATCTAACAAGTATGACCGTGCCTGTGGTGCTGCCGTAGACTTACATTAGGTAACGATGGCACAGAACAAATCAGTTGATTCGTAATTTGTATTAGATAAAGGCTCTGAACGTAACAACTTACGTGGTATTCTACGCACAGGGAAGTGAGAAACAACATTTTTTAAAAAGAAGAGGACAAACTTTGTGCAAAATTTATGGGGGGGTGGGGTCATATACCGTAAACGAGAACTATATAGCTATTTTTAACAGTAAAAACATGCAGGGAAATACTTTGCGTCTCGACCATTCACTTTTTCACTACACACAACGTAGACAACTTATTTCTCGCGATTATAGTTTCATGAAGTGGAGAAGTTCAGTGCTTCTTTACGTCCACATATTTTAATTAAACAAACAAAACAAAATACTTCTTTAAACACTGGCTTGAACTGCCTTGTTTCCACTCACTTTTTCACACACGTTGTACAACACGGATTAAATATATAGCGTGCATAAGTATAACACAATTAAACACACTTTGGCATTAATAATATTCAACTTACCACGCAATAAACAACATTATTCTTCATAAGATGTGAACGACTCCCGGTCAGCGTTGAAGGTAACAACATGGCCGCCGCAGAAAATGTCCTGGATGACCGCCACGCATGCATGATGACTGAATCCAACGTTGCGGAAATGTCTCTGAAACATTTCTCAGATATGTAAGAAAAATGAGACGTTGCAGAAACTAGACAATGAAACTATAACATTGCAATGTTTCAGAAACAAAACTGGGACTTCATGTGATGCTTTCTGTAATGTCAACGCGAAACCAGAATGTTAGAAACATTAATGAAAGATTGTAATATTTCTGAAATATGTCTGAAACTTTGTGTGCTGTATGGGTATGTATACAGGATGTTTCGTAAGTTCGTTTACAACGCTTGGGAGGTGATTGTACGAGTGAAAATAAGGTGGAAAGTTCATGTAACGAAATTCCGGAAACGGCTTTGTTGCCGAGTTATTGACGTTTGAAAACGTGGGAAAATGATTTTCCGAAGTGAATAATGGCAAAACGGGTGGAGAGAAGTCGTCGGTGTTGGGCGGTCCACTAAGAAATTTTGTACGCTCTTGTCAAAAAATCACGCGGTAATGTTGTGCAATATCGGCGCAAGGGATTCTCCAAAGGACGCGAACGAAGATGTTGACGGGAGTGGGGTGGGGGGTGGGTGTGGTTCTGCGTGAGCTGGTATCGACGAAAATTGGCATGTGTTGAATGGCACCAAAAAAAGAAAGAAAATTTCCTGAGCGAAGGGCACCATGACGTAAAAACGAAAAAACTGAACTGTCATAGGTTGCATACCCTGAAGGGCAGATGGGTGTCCGTGTGATCTGACGTTAAGTACCACATTTCCCGCTAGGGGCGCCAACAGTGTAGGTTTCCTCATGAAGGAGCGCACGTGTGTGTGCCATTCGTGCTTCAGGTGCTGTGCCAGCAGCAGGTTGTTAAACATTCACGGTTGAATGGAAAGACGCGAGGTTCTTGGACAGTAGTGTTGGACAAACATTTGACCTAGCAGTGTTACGTGTTAATTCTTAGCCACAGCCCATCGTGTTCTGTGAAGTGTACTAGTGTTAACGGCCATAAACACTTGTAGCCCGGCAGGGATGGCTGCATACACGTCCCAAGAGCTGGCGGACATGCATCTGATTTATGGGGAAGCTGGAGGTAATAGCCGTGCTGCAAGGCGTCTGTATGGGGCACGTTTTCCAAATAGGGTGTTACCATCGCACACCTTATTGCAAACTGTAGACACTCGACTTCGGGAAACAGGATCAGTGTTACCACCTCATCGAGAAGTTGCACAACCGCGAAGTGTGCGAACACGACGGTTTGTGGAAGATGTGCTAACTGCAGTGATGGATCATCCAGGCACAGTACGCGCGCACTAGCCCACGAACGAAACACCTCCCATGTGAATGTGTGGCGAGTCGTGGCAGAAGAGGGGATGCACCCGTACAAATTGAAGAAAGTGCAAGACCTTTTACCTCGGGACTTTGGGCCACGTGAGGACTTTTGCCAATGGTTTGTTCATCAAATTGAAACTATCCCCAATTTTCAGAATACGGTACTATGAACTGATGAGGATATCTTCACGAAAACTGGTGTGTTCAATAGTAAAAACAGTCATGTGTGGGAACATGAAAATCCACATGCACTGCTAGTGGCACATCATCAGCACAGATTTGCAGTGAATGTGTGGTGCGGGATACTGCATGACCATTTGATTGGACCGTACATTCTCCATGTTCGCCTATGTGGACGCACTTATCAAGCATTTCTCGGTGAGGTTTTGCCTGAACTAATAGAGAACGTGTCCTTTGCACTGAGACAAAGACTGTGGTTTCAACATGACGGTGCACTCCCACATTTCGATCGGAATGTGCGCCATTTCCTCAATACCGTATTCCACAACCAGTGCATTGGCAGGGGAGGGCCTGTGCCATGGCCACCTCGATCGCCTGATATTACGCCCCTGGATTTCTTCCTCTGGGAAGAGATGAAACGCCTCGTTTAAGAAACACCTGTCGTGTCAGCCGAGGACCTCGTTGCCCGTATCAATGTAGCTGCAGCATCGATAGCAGATACGCCGGAGTTGTTGGGTCGCACTAGACAATCCTTGATTCGACGTTGTCGCCTCTGCTTGGAAGTACATGGTGGACACTTTGAAAACCGTCTGTGATGAGGTTCCCTTCACATCTCCATAAAACATACTGTGTGCCCTTCAGGGTATGGAACCTATGACAGTTCATTTTTTTCGTTTTTACGTCATGGTGCCCTTTGCTCAGGAAATTTTCTTTGTTTTTTGGTGCCATTCAACACATGCCAATTTTCGTCGATACCAGCTCACGCAGAACGCACACCCACCCCCTACCCCATTCCCGTCAACATCTTCGTTCGCGTCCTTTGGGGAATCCCTTGCGCCGACATTGTACAAGATTACCGCGTGATTTTTTGACAAGAGCGTACCCAATTTCTTAGTGAACCGCCCAACACCGACGACTTCTCTCCACCCGTTTTACCATTATTCACTTCGGAAAATCATTTTCCCACGTTTTCAAACGTCAATAACTTGGCAACAAAGCCGTTTCCGGAATTTCGTTACATGAACTTTCCACCTCACTCGTACAATCACCTCCCAAGCGTTGTAAACGAACTTACGAAACACCCTGTATATACAGGGTAATTCAAATTGAATACTCCAACATGGGCCTTCTTCAAAGTGCCAGCCCAAGTAGTCCCGGTTTTGCGCCTTCAACTGGGCCGGGATACGAAAGGGGCTTCTGAACCTGTGGACCTCTCGAATTCGCTTACTGCACCGCCCTCCGAAAGTCAAGGTACAAAAACCACGCCACTTTCCCCAACAGGGGAACAGGCCCTGCGCATACTCTTCGTTCCCCAGTGTTTAACCATTTTTGTGGTCCTTAGAAGGGCCGGTTTGCCTCTTTTCAGATCCACAAGAAGGAACTAGGTATGCATGAGTAGATCCTACTAACAATAGAATTGTCGGGCCGCAAGGCCAAAATACCCAAAAACCTTCCCTTTCTTATCCTCCCCGCCACTTGCGGCATCTTAAGGCTAGGAACCGTTAGGGTGTGTGTTTTTTCCCTCCCCTTAAACGTGAGGGTTTTTCACACATCAGAATCTAGATGAAGCTAATGCAATGCAGACGCAGCCGAGGTTTTGCTGGCTCGCCGGCTTTTATCCTCGGAGCTTCCCTTCTCTTTCTCTTCTAGTTTTTTCAACATCTTTGTAAATTTCGACACTTGGTAAAAGTCTTCTTTAACAAGACTATAAACCAGGAAGCATGATATCCGACATCCTGTAGGTAGTTAGCTACTAGTGCATGCGTGCATGAATGGAGGTATCCTCAAAGGGGCCACATCCAGCTAACCCTGGATTTGACTCTCAGAGGAGGGCTACCCCCTGGCTGCAACTAAACCCGACCGCCTCAATTAGTCTTACGGGGCAAAGTTAATACCCTAGGCGAGATTAAATGCTAGAAAGGGGTAGTTGCTGGTTGACTCAGGTCGTACACCACTCATCCTCGCGAGCTCCTTTAGGGGCGTTCCTTTCTTTCTTTTCTTCGTCAATGAATAGTGCAAATTTACACAGTCATTATGACGTTACTATTTATGAAATAAAATCAGACAAGGCATCAATATAAAGAAAAAACTCTGGAAGTTCTATTCCACCTAGCGGGCTTATTCTGCTTAGCCGACGCTCCATCAGGATTGCCAGTATCGCAATAAATAGTTCTGTGTTCCGCAAATTAACAATGCTTTCAAATTTCCTTCAATTTTCTTATGCGAGCGACATTGAAAAGTCATGATAATTCTATTATAACGGTCAAATCTTGAGTAAAAGGTAATTGATCTAATTGCCCGTTATTAAGAATTAATTACAATAGGTAATATTAAAATCCGTCGCAAATAAAGATGTCTAGCAAATGCTTTAGCCAAAGCGTGCTTCCTCCACCACCGTTTTTCGCCCGAATCCTGATTTTACATGCATTCATATGGAGAATAACAGGAAAAGAGGAACTTCTAAACTACTGGACCGTATTGGATGAGATTGTAACCAGAGGAAGACCACATCATGAAAGTACAAATTCCAGAATGTCAGCATAATCAGAACCGAACTACGGGAGTAATAAATTATTAAAATCCAACGCTGGATATAATGCAGAGGGATCCCCGTTGGGAGAGACCTCGCTGGACTTGCGAGATACAATAGCGGAGGAGTTAGCCTAATCTCTGCACGAAGGGCTGCTTGCAGAGGTCATTAGCACAGACCAGGATAGGAGGACAACGGTCAAAGCATCAAAAACAATAAATAGACACCTAAACACAGAGGCTAGAGCGTCACCACGTTCAAATCTAGCATAAAAGGGATGTTTGAGGATAGCCAGAACACAGTTTTACCAAGAATCGACTCCGCAGTGTGAGCTACACTCGACCTAGCTCCGAATCGCGATCAGACCCGAGGTCTGGACTTGTCTTTTTAACTCGAGTGATTGTTTAAAGCCATGGAGTAGAGCAAAGTAGACCCAGGGGGTCGTTTCCCCTTGTCGTCAACGCATCTGTGTACATACGTGTCGTTATGTGAGAATAACACCTGTGTCAATCGTCCGGGACAACGCCTTAAGTTAGTGGAAGTTAATAACAATCGATAGCAAAGTTAATAACGAAGTGCATAACAGTCAATACCAAAGTTAATAACATTTAATATCCATGTGTGTCCACGTGAAACCGCGAATGGCTCATTACGTATGTTCGTCTCAACGCCTAAGCCATGTATCCCTACGTACGAGTGACAGCGAAGGACTGACCTATAACTGCGCTAGTTTTCGTATGGTGTCGACAGTGTACGAGTACCGTCATGGACGTGCCAACGAAGTAAAAGTGTGAAGCCAGCACCCAATATACCATGGATTATGGAACTGCCGAGTGAACCACTTTCGCCGACCAGGATAACCGCGAAGTACAACACCGGAGTGTGGACACCTTCTAAAACTGTAGGACCACTTTCACCCTACCCAGGTTGAAGGGAATGCAGCGAAGGTAAGATTGACCATGTGTGTGTGTGTGAGAGATGACACCAATCTACCGCGAATCTGCGTAAATCATTGCATAACTTAACTACAGCGGCTAGAATAACGTAGTGAGGAAAACGGCATGGTTCTGCCCTCTCTCGCTGGTTCCACTCGAAAATGATCCGCTAGAGGCGCTGGTGGTGACCCCGGTGCTTGGTGTTCGACTGCTTATAATGGAAGTAAATGGGGTTTTTGCTGCAACGTCTGATTCTTTTCCTTGTAACATTTCTTTGTATCAGAAAATTGTTATGATATTTGGTACAGTAGTCGCGAAAATATTAAAGAATATTATGAACCGTCGATCATGACCTGTCCTTAAGTTTTTTATTAACAATACGGAAGAAAACCTAGGTATGTATTGTAACACGTAACATGACAATTGCTGCGAAAATTAGTATTGTGTATGCATTATCCTGAAGGGTTCATTAATATTGTCATTGTCACAAACATTATTTTTATGGAAATTCACACAGACAATACTCGTTTATTTTTCAAAGATTGTTTTACATCCACTCGCGTGTTGTCCAACTTACCGCCCAGAAACTCGCAAGCGTGAAATATGACACTTTTCGTTTCCCGCTTACTGGAAAAATGTAAACAATGCGTTGGTTGAGTTATATTTTCACCATGTCTGGAAACTGTCGCCACTGTTTTGTGCCTGGTTGTTCTAGTGGATATCGTTCAAGTAAAGAAAAGGGTATTTCTGTATATAGTGTTCCCAAACAAAAAGATAAATTAGCCGAGTGGAATCGTGCAATTCCCAGAGCTGACAAGGAACTCTATGACACAACTGGTGTTTGTGAATTGCATTTCGATGAACAATACATTATCAGAGATTGTGTTCACGTAATAAATGGTAAGGAGGTAAGGTTGCCAAGGGGGAGGATATTATTAACAAAGGATGCAGTGCCTACGAAGTTTCCAAATCTGCCAAATTATTTCACAAAAACTGTTCCTGGAAAGAGAAAATGCAGAGAAATGTGTGGATCAAGTGCAAAAAAGCCAAAGAACAGTTTGATATTTAATGAAAGTTTGTCCATTCCCTCGCTTAAAGAAAACCTCACGGTACCCACAGAATTTTGGGGAAGGCATGTATGTAATCGGCTATTTGAACTCCATGGAATATGAAATTAAATTCTTTCGAATATCTGCATTTCGGGAAAATGACTTCATAATATGTACGCCACGAAACATTTTTTCTCCTTCATGACACTATTTCAATTTTATTAGTATACAAAAATAAACTTGTGTACACAATCCAACGTTTGACGTCCAGCCTCACATGCGATATGTTGATGCTCGTGTTGCGTTGCACATAAAACGTATTTATGTTACTTTTCTGTGTAAATTAATGTCATTTCGTGACTGCAAATCACTCCACAAATATAACTGTTTCCATCAATTCACTTACCGCCTTTCTAGAGAAACAAATCTACACAATATATTCCAAAAACTAACTAAGCCGCATTACTTTCATAACAAAATTAGCACCTGGGTCGATCGCACTGCCATCTACTTGTCATCGTCTCGGGGAACCAGTTTCTTGGGTCGTTTTCCACACTACGTTATTCAAGGCGCTGTAACTTAACTCAGTGCTATGGCATAACTAGACATCCTTATTCCGGCGGACAAAATCAACGTTATAGAACAAAGTATATGTTAACAGCCAAACAATAGTTAATTGAAATATATTTGTACCTCCAGAAATAGGGTTCGCACAAAGAACAATTAATCACATTGCTCTTAAAACCCTAAACAGTAAATTGTAAAAGGCAATAATAGCCAAGAAATCATATGAGTATCGTCAAAGTATTAATTAATTTAACATTTGTAATTGTAATATTGTCCCAATATGCCATGGAATGTGTGTATGAATGAACGAGAGAGTGAGAGAGGGCATGATGTACTGTTTATTTATCTGTGTTTTAATATATGTGCATATTCTGAATCACCGTAGTATACTATGTCACGTCACTTCAGGTGCTTGAAAACAAATCCTTCTAGGTTTATTCTTAGTAGCTCCGACTGTAGGCACTTATCCTGACCGTTTTATAATTCAGGTAATGGTTTAATTAGAGTGACAGGTGTGTCACGGCGATCGATTCTGTGTTGTTTTGTTGTTTAATTTTACATTGACAACAGTCGTCTCACACTGTGTTTAGAAAATAATATATGTATAAATTAGATGTTGCGTATTAGCAATTATTATTACAATATAGAACATGTCTAAATGTGAGTTAACAAAAAATAATAATAAAGATACATTTTCGTATCACGACTGCAGTTCGAAAAAATTGAGACGGGGATTAAAAGTAACGCACTGTCCTGACTAAATCGGTGAATCGGACGTTTGGTAGCCTTGCGTCAATGGTTATAAAACTAAAACTACCCAATATTGCAGACCCGAGACGTCTACACAAGAAACACATTCATTCATGCAGGAACAAAACTGAAATCTTTACAAATTTGAAAAATCGACGATGTTATTTTCTTAGTTTTTTTAATATTTCAGGGTTCGAGAGATGGGATTTGGCCCCCATTCCCCTGGGGACGGGCCTGCGTTTAGGCCAGTGGTTGTTGCTACGTCTTCGGCTAGAAGTATGAAATCTCTTCTAGACCAAGGGCTTTATTAACCGTAATTTGATTTAGCTAGAAACTAGTTAGCACTCGTGACTCAACACGTTTAAAGCACACTTCCACTGAGAATCTTACAATGCACATGCATTGCAAACTCGAATCCTTCATTTAAAATCCAGCTGCTATTTTCGACAAGTTAGAAAACAGTAAATAATCACAAGATTACTCACCAATAAGTCTTGCAGAAACACAAACTTAGACTTACTCTAATGTCATCTTTCTTTCTCGTTACCGTAATGTCATATCTTTTCCATCGTTACCAACCCACTTACTTTTGCGGAGTTGCCAACCTCGCACAGAAAATTATCATACCTAAACGTGTGATAACGCTAGAAATCTGCTTTGATCATACAGACCCGTGTTATACAATGACGGAATAACACTTAGTCAAACGAACATGTACATACATTGAACAAAGAAATAATAAATCTTTTACAACGACATAATTTGGTACTGTTGGAATCAATGTAGAGCAGTGATTGGGATTTAAGCCGCTGAAGACTATGCTAAGCACAACGAAGTTTTTCATATAAAATATTTATTGGTTGTGAGCATTCACCAGTTAACAATTTATAAATTTGTAATATATACATGCATGGATATAATATTTACACACAATTATTCCTTTCATAATAAATAATTGAACCATTTCATTACACATTTACAACATTATTTTCGACTTGTTAATATATTTTGTAAGAATATTGATAACCAAGGATAAAGGCGAAGTCAGTAAACAAGGCAGTGTCAGTGGCGCTTGATGTCCAATCTTGTATAAGTCTTTTATAATTTGTTCTGTATGTTATATGACAGTTACACTAAAATATAATATGATTCGGAGTTGCACCTCACAAACAGACTGGTGAAGGCACTAAGTTCTTCTTGTAAAGGTGAACTGGAGCGATAGTGTGTTTTAACATGCAGCGCATTACAGGGGCGATTTCTCCATGTAGGAAGTGAGGAACTTCCTACAGTTCATTTATACTTGCTTCCAGTTGTTTTTAGGAGTTTAGTAATAATTCGCGTTATAAAATTAGGAGCTCAATGAACGTACAATTGACTAAGGTAGTTACTGTAAAGAGTTGACTGATGTCGCTCGCTCTAGGTGCAGCCCAAAGACGATGGACACACAGCGAGGAAGCATCGAGGGTTTCCTCAATCAGTGATGCAAACCCCCGCAAAATGGTACTAAACCTAGCACATTTTGGTCTTTTTTAGCACGTGGCACCCTGTTTTTGACATAATGGTAAAATATAGCATAATCTGCAACGTGAGTATCTGGGAGAGGGAAATTTAATTCAAAGGAATATGTTTTCTGGAAATAAAAGTAAAATTAGGTCCAAATCTTATTGTTACTTCATCAGCGGATATGTTTCAAATAAAACTGAGTATGTCTCCACAGCGACAAGATTTTCACAGCCATGCCACCGTCCATCATTTATCTTTTCTATATCCTGCCAGATTTTGTTCGTGAGGAAATTTTATGGCAGGAAAGCTGTAGAAGGTTGGGGGTAAACAAAGAATTCTCTTAAACCGTTTCAAGTTTTTTGCTGAACTTATTTCGCTTGTTGAGCCATCGTACACAATTTTCAAACCTTCCTCGGTTTAGCATAATTTCTTCCTACACCCCAAAAAAGCCAAGAGTCGCCACTGGCGCATTATACGTAGTTGTGAGGGTACTCCGGGAGAGTCGTATATGTTTGAACCAGAATTCCGTTGGAAGTTTTTATGCTACGTTTAGGCCAGTAGTTCTCAAACCTCTTTCTCATTGCACCCTTTAGTCATATATAAACGTCTAATGCACCCTACCATAGGTTTTCTCCAAATAGTGGGTTTTGGGGATTTTTCTTGGCTCCCTGATTGGTGGGGCGTTTTTGATATTATCGAGGCGTGTATCTGCAATAGAGCAAAATTGCATGGTAAAGAAAAAAAACATTAGAATCCTATGTTAATTATTTTATTGGGTGTTCCTACGTTTACCATCTTTATGATTAGTTACAAAAATAAAAATATGGAACACATGTGTGCTAAGAAGTACATAATTTAATTCGCATATAGTTATCCCAGAGTTGTTGAAAAACGAGTAAAGAACAACAATAACTGCGTAAACAACCTGTCAAGCACAATTTTGGAGTTTTTATTGTAAATACTCAGAGATTCTATCAAGAAGGATGTGTCTGCATAGCCTGACGCAGTCTCTTGATATCTGGTTGCGCACTTGATCCTTTCAAGCGGAGATTCAGCTCCACATTTAGTATTTCATAGATTTCAAAACATATGAAACAAAGATAAGAGTGTCAGTGACAAAATCAGCTTTATTTTTCTGCTGAGTGTTCAAGCTATGGAGTCTGAGTGAATGAAGTACATAAAAATGTTGTCTCGTGGACATTCTCCACAGTTCTCTTCCGAGCTGATCGCGTACCCCCTTCAAGTCGTTCATGTACCCCTGGGGAGTACGCGTACAGTGGGATCCATGAGTATTACCGTGAAAATTGTCCACTACCATGTTCGTGCACTTTACTTGACCCAATAAGAGCTTCAAGAATTAAAAGAAAACTCAAAGCAAGCTGTTGACAACTTCTGCACCAGCATACATAAAAATCCATCGCTTAAAAACACACAGGATGTAAGAGAAGAATTAATGAAAATAGTCATGGACAATTTGCACAGTAATACTCATGGATCCCACTGTACCACAGTTTGAGAACAGGCTGTTCGCCAGCGTAATGGCTTGGCTGCAACTTTTGAGTGGCTACGTACAAAGGACAAAAATATGTAAATATATAAAAATTCGGGTCCAAGGTAAGGTTCCAAATTAAAACACATGTTTTCACTTTAATACTTATTCAATTTTCAAGTTTTTTCTTCCGATAGGAGATCTTGGAGGTGAAAGGAGCGGTATTTGCGATTGTAGGTTAGGTGTTGTCGGTGCTAAAGGTGCATTGTTGTATTACGCAGCCTACGGTACTTGGATGTAGAACTGTTTGCTGTACCACTTCTGTTCCAACTGTTCTGCAACTTCTCTAAATCCAACTTTACTTAAAATTCACGTCACGTTCTAAGCTCTGAGGAATTAGCCAGACCGAATAATGACTCCCGAGGTTTATCCGAGCAGGGAAACCCAGAAATGAATCTGCGCTTTGATTGGCCTGACTGGAGTACGAGAGAGAGTTATTTGCGAAGCACCTCTCCTCCAGTTGATTGCTGCATTTATAGCTGCCGGGGACAATGGTGCCTCGGGCGGAAGGGGTTCATTCGAAACTTGCACTTCATTGAGCTTTGAGTTCTGGAGGGGAAAGTTGATTTTTTAAGGCTATGATTGCATTGTATCAGGTTTCAAATGAACTTTAACGCTGCCGTGTTCGACTGACAGGCTCTGGCGATGTGGTGGTAGTCACATTGCATCAGGAAAGTCGTAAGAATGTTGATACCAGGTGGGCGATAATTTAAGTTGCCCTACTCAAGAGCCCTCTGGAGGCCTTTCGAAGCAACGCATTGCGATGAAACTTGGTATAGAAGCTATGGAGACCATGGGAAAGCGAATGCTGGTGGAAAATAAATAGTTCTCATTTTCACCACCAGGTGCAAATGTGGCGTTTAAAATTAAAATTTCCCTAATCAGAGCCCCATGGAACCTGTTCAAAGCAACATATCACTATGAAACTTGGTGTAGAAGCTATGGAGATGTGGAAGCGAATGCTGATGGGGAAAAAAAATCAAATTTCCACCACCAGGTTGAAATGTGGCGCTGAAGTCTCGTCCACAGTGAACAACATCTCTGGAATTGCTTCGTGCGACCATTGATCACACAGTATTATGCTTCTAAACGTTTTTTCGCGCTGGCAAGGGGCATATTGAACACTGCTGTTCCGACATTAACTCAAATTTGGTTGTTCAGCGCCATATTTGCACCTGGTGGTGAAACTTTGAACTATTCTTTCACTAGCATTCGCTTCTCCATGGTCTCCCTAGTCTCTATACCAACTTTCATCGCAATGTGTTGCTTTAAAGGGGTTCCAGAGGGCTCTGAGCAAGAGAAATTCAATTCTAAGCGCCACATTTTCACCTGGTGGTGAAAAGTTGAACTATTTCTTCATCCTCACTCGCTTTCCTAAGGTATCCATAGCGTCTATACCAAGTTTCACCGCAATCCACTGCTTCAAATAGGCTTCAGAGCGCTCTGGGTATGAGAAATTTAATTCTAAGCGCCACATATCGCCCTGAATTTTCCATGAAACGGCGCAGTAATATGACCTGTAACACAGAGCGATAACACGCCAAGTGCCCCGCCTCCCTTTTATAGTCAATACGTCTCATTACCAGACAGTGTTGCCACGTCAAGTAACATAACGTTATTCCCATTACTTCTGAGACAAACTTTTATACTATCGTTACGTAAGCTTTGTTGTACCCTGCAACCTACGAGCTTCATTGTTGTGTACTTTTAAAAGCAATCAACCATACGAGTGAGTCACCACGAACAACCGATTGTTGACTTTACTTGACTCATGCATTTGCAAGCCAAACACGTGAAGTGCTGTCGGTGTTTACACTTGCAACAAAAATGTGTTTTACAGAGATTCCAACGTCCACCACTGCTTTGATTTAAAATCGTCTGCAAATAGGTTTTACACTACGACCATGGAGAATGAAGCATTAAAATGCATGCCAACTTAAAACTTCAGGGTGTGGAACCAACTTTAAATAAAGGGTGTGCCAAAACTAGTGCTTTCGGTGTTCAACCTCCCACCCGAAATATCTTTGAAATATTAGCAACAAAGCACGAAAAAATTAGCTTTCTTTCTCCATTTCTTGTATATTGCAATATTTAAATATCGAACAACCCTAAACTAGAAGGTTAATTATATAGGGTGTTCCGTATAGGACGCCGAATTAGAAAATTAAATAAAAATAGGGAAAATATCATGAAAATAGTTATATTTCACATAAACATCTCACATTTACGTATGAAGGACAATGTCCGGCATATGTCCACCCCTACTGAGTCTGCATGCATTTATACGCTCCACAAAATTATTGATAACCCTCTCGCAGATGTCTGTCCCGATGCCTCCAATCACCCGTATGATTTCCACCTTCAGTTCCAAAAGGGTTCGTTGTTTGTTGGCGTACACCTGTGATTTCACAAACCCCCATAAGGAGAAATCACAGGGTGTAAGAACACACTCCACCTACCAAAACCCACACCACACGTCGTTCTCAGGGAATGGGTGGATTTCACGCTCCTGGATCATTCGAGGATTTTCGTAAGGAAACAAACGAGTCAAAACAATTGAGGCTGCATTAATCGGCATGACAACAGATGCCAACATTGGCAAGAAGAGGTCTGCCAACCTCGAAACAAGACAATAGCACTCGATTCAAATTCGGCGTAACATACGGAACACCCTTTACAACGTGGCGATGTATCTTACTCGTGAACTCGCAGTTTACTGTTCTGTTGTTTTACCATAGTATCACTACTAATATTAATGTAACTTCCATTGTGTTTATATCATTGTCGCTTTTGTATTAATTCCATATATATTTATAAGTATTTTAATGTACTATCACCTCTTCATGTATTTTCTTTTTTAAAATTTCTTTGTCAGTTTTCTATGAACAAGGCTTGGTTGTAAAAGCGGCCCAAGATGCTGTGCAACGTGCCAGCACAATCGTAACTCCAGGGTATGGAGCCACGAATTGGCAACACTGCTCCTTGCTCCGGCTATTGATTTGTGTACTGGAAATATTGTATCCACTGATTTTTATGTCAAAAAGAAAGCTGAGAAAATATTTGAAGTTGCTACTCTCATCTTATGATCAACAGTCTACACATCATGTTCTTCACCTATGCTTATCAAATATACAAGATCAGGCCCGTACCCAAGGGGGGCCATGGGGGCCATGCCCCTCCCCCCTCGAGCCATGATTTTTTTTAATGAAAACCTATAAAAATAACATAGACGATTTTTAAGATTTTCTAAATGAATGTGTTATTTCTGGAGAGAGGCAGACTCCAGAAGTCTGCAGTCTAATATATTTAGTAATATTAGTTTTATAACCATTCTATTATATTTAGTAATTTTAATTTTATAATCATTTATGCGAAGCTACTAAATGTTCCAATTTGGTCGGGACAGTTCACAATTTTTACTCCCTGTTCTGACCTTTTTCGAACTTGTTGAGAAAATATCATTTTTTTGTGGTTAATTCACATTCAGACATGTTCTTCATTATAAGGATCATCCCATAGCGTTGGTGGTCACCAAACACTATGTTCTATTAAAATTTTCCCCCATCAAAATTTTCCGAGGGTAAGAGTTTGTGTCATAACTACAAAGACAAGCAATTAGTTTTGACTTCAAACATACTTTACTAAGAATAATATGATAAACACATACAAAGAAGGAAGAACAAAGAATTATGTCTGCCTGTGTGTAAATGTTGCATACATCTCTTGCTCTCTCTCTCTCTTTTTAGGGCTGGTAACAGCATGGAGATAAAACGTGCTTCTACAGTCATAGATAAGATTTTAAAATTCTATTAAATTGGTCTAGTAAGGAATGGAGCTGTAGCTGCGAAGGCGGTTGTCCAGAGGGTTGCCTCTGGAATACAGAAATTAAACAGACCTGTTATTTCTCCTCCATTTCTCACCTTCTTTCGTCGGAAATAAAACATAGCACTTGGATGTTAAGATGTTATAAGAAACTAAGGTCTTCTTAACGTTTCTCATTTTTTTGTCCCTCCACCTAGTTATCTTTAATTTGCAATCGAGTTTGCAGATGTGAACAATAACACACACTGCTTCAATGAAGATGGTGTGGGATGCACAACCGACTTCCTTTTATTAGCCACGTTTCTTGATTGCTAAGTATTATTTTCATCGGATTCAACGGAAAAAAGTAGGTACGTACATAAAATTTCTACAATGTCAGCTACATCTAGGTAGAAAGGTGTAAATTCGGTGCAGGGGGTGCGAAAAATCTATTCTCGTCCTGGGCGCTGAAATCTCTAGCTACGACTCTTATAAGGAAATATTTCCTTTAGAGAGACCATTAATAGATTTACACCATTATAGAAACATAACACAATGAAAGTATGAAAATTTAATTACCATTATTAATAAAAAAACAATAACTAAATAAAATCTTACCTTTATCTATTAAAAACATTTCACCTATCTTCTAATTTCTAGACATTTCGAACCAGTTGTTAAAAGAATTAATTTGCTAACTTATAAATGTAGCAAATTAATTTGTTTATATATGTTTATAAATATATGAATATAAATAAATCAATTAATGATATTAATTTAATTATTTAATAAAGGGCTTAGCCCCCCTCAAAAAATCCTGGGTACGGGCCTGTACAAGATACTAAATTGGATACAAACATCTTCCCTCTATGCAGAATTGATTACTAGGCTACCACCCAACCCTCCATTTTTCTTCACCTTTCATTTAGGTCAAGGAAATAAAGAGAGTATGTTTTTTGTAAACAGCAATGAATTCAATTTTGCAAAAGGGGATTATGAAAAACTTTATAATGATTTTCTTATTCTTTCTAATATGTTTTTAATTGAAGATGATATAAATGAATCTATAATTAATTTTAATAAAGCTGTTCAATTTATATTAGAAAAGAATATACCTCTAAAAGATGTACCTGTTAGTGTTAGATTACCTTGGGTAAATAAAAAACTCAAAGTATTGATGAACAAAAAAAGAAAATTTCATGATAAATATAAACAAACTGGTGAATTTAAATGTTATGTTATTTATAATACTTTAAGAAGAGAGGTAAAAAATCAGTTTATAAATCAAGAGAAACAATACTTTCTATCCTTAGAAGAGAGTATTCAAACAAATAAAAACTTTTTTGGTCACAGTTTAATAAGAAAAAGAGTAAGAACAAAATCACAAATATACTCTATAAGTATAAGTTACTTCATAAAGAATATGACATAGCAAATGCTTTTAAATAAATTTTTCATAAAGCTTTTACAAACGTAACTCAAATAGATTTGAGTTGTGTTATGATCAATAATTTTGTTAATTATATTGATATACCATTGATCTCTAATGAAGATATCTCAAAGGTAATAATCTGTAAACTTAGAACTAGATCTGCAATTGGTCCTGATAGAATTCCTAATTTTATTTCAAAAGGTAAAAAAGAAGTTTTGGTACCATTACTGTCAATCTTTTATAATAAATCTCTTCAAAATGGTTGTTTCCCTGAAATTTGGAAAGATGTTTATGTAGTTCCAGTCATTAAAAAAAATGGAGACGTTATTGATATTGAAAATTATAGACCAATAACCATTCTAAATGCAATAGCTAAAATGTTTGAACATATAATGGCCGACTATATTGGATTTTCGCTCAAACAATATACAAAAGGGTGACCTGTAATTAGATGTATTACCTGAAAGGGGTTAAAGTAGAGGCAATTTGCAATAAATTTGACCATATGATACCCCGTCCGAAAATTAGTAGTTTTCGAGATAATCGAATTTCTATTGTTTTCTTTTAAATGACAATTTTCCACATAAAAATGCGAATTGAGGAAAAACAGCTTATTGTATGGCACATATTTGAGCGTTTTCTGATAACTAACAAATAAGTGGTTGGTTGGAAAAAAGTTTGTCCCAAATAACAATCACATGTAAGTAACGGGTGGGTCTAATTACAAGTGATGATAAAAAAATGCATTCTTAGTTTACTTGGCAACGTATATATAACAAAAATGGTATGTCACGAAGCGTACAAATTACTAAAATTACTTCCTTGTGTCATATGCTATCCAACAAGGTACAAATGCTGCTAACATTCACATTTGTGTACAAGAAATAATATTTCATTCATCTTCATGTGAATGGAATCAATAAACAATACAATTAAAGAACATTACACGTCTTGCTCAAAGTGGGCACCTCCGTTACGAATGCAGGCACGCAGGTTTTTACGGACATTTGTTCTCTTAACTCGTGATGTGATGGTGTCCTTGATGTGTTGACCAGCTGTTAAGATCCTCTCTCTGAGCGCTTCTTGCGAGTTTACCGGTGTCTTGTAAACTAAGTCTTTCATGTGGCTCCAAATGTAAAAGTCGCAAGGCGTCAAATCGATCGGGGGATCGAGCTGGGCAGCCATCATGCTGGTAAATCATGTAATGTCTTGTAGCTAGAGGCACATCCTCCAACAACATTGCCATCCCGTTTCTCAAAAAATGTTCATAAGTGATGCCATTTAAGATTTGGGGAAGGAAAAATGGCTCGATCAAATGATTGTTGGTGACGCCCATCCATACTTCTGCCTGGGCGTGCGACAGTGGCTGGATGAAAAGTACCCAAAGAAATGGATTGGCGGATGCCCGATACCCTGGCCGGCTCGATCCCCCGATTTGAAGCTTGGCGACTTCTACATTTGGAGCCACATGAAAGTCTTAGTTTACAAGACACCGGTAAACTCGCAAGAAGAGCTCAGGGAGAGGATCTTAACAGCTGGTCAACACATCAAGTACACCATCACATCACGAGTTAAGAGAACAAATATCCGTAAAAACCTCCGTGCCTGCATTCGTAACGGAGGTGCCCACTTTGAGCAAGACGTGTAATGTTCTTTAATTGTATTGTTCATTGATTCCATTCAAATGAAGATGAATGAAGTATTATTTCTTGTACACAAATGTGAATGTTAGCAACATTTGTACCTTGTTGGATAGTAGATGACACAAGGAAGTAATTTAAGTAATTTGTACGCTTCGTGTCATATCATTTTTGTTATTAATACGTTGCCAAGTAAACTAAGAGTGCATTTTTTATCATCACTTGTAAGTTTAGACCCACCCGTTACTTACATGTGATTGTTATTTGGGACAAACTTTTTTCCAACCAACCACTTATTTGTTAGGTATCAGAAAACGCTGAAAAATGTGCCATACAATGAGCTGTTTTTTCTCAATTCGCATTTTATGTGGAAAATCGTCATTAAAAAAAAAACAATAGAAATTCGATTTTCTCGAAAACTACTAATTTTCGGACGGGGTATCATATGGTCAAATTTATTGCAAATTGCCTCTACTTTAACTCCTTTCAGGGAATACCGTATCATACCCTTAGGTATGGGGGATCTTTTTGGAATATAGCTCACTAATCATCATTCATCCTTGATGGTAAAGCACTCTCTGCTCGTGGTGAGCTTGGTGGTAAGTCACTAGAGGTACTAAATTTACACACTTGAATGGCAACACATGACACTTGAGTTTCACACCCCTAAAGACTGGATCAGCATGGGTAATGTAAGGATATACCTGTCTCTGTACTCCAACTGAAGATCTGCTGGGAGAGGTTATGCTTGTGACTGTGCGTAGAGTCTGACTTGCGACTAGCGTTAACACGCTCTCCCTAGAACCTCCTCCTCTCTCTCTATTCAATCGTAACTTGCTCCTCAATCACTGAATTAGAACTGACCTCGAACTCTCTGCCTCCCAGACATTTATTGCAATTCAATTTCCTAAACAAATGCACAGTCAGGACTGTAGCCTCTTCCTGGATTTCGTCCGTTTACATGTTTATACCGCTAATGACCAGGAAGAGCTTCAGTGCTGTCTGACACTGCATTCCTGTGATGTTTCTGAATATTTTCTGATTGGAAAACGATGTTTGAATGACTGGAAGTTGAAGTTCGTTGTTCATAATAATGAAAAGATACTACGGATCGTTACCATACATCTAATTACAGGTCACCCTGTATACATATAAATCAACATGGGTTTATAAAAGGCAGATCTACGGTTGCAAACCTTTTAGTGTTAATTGACTCTATAAAAACAACTCTTTCAAAAAATCTCAAACTGATATTGTATTTATTGACCTGGCTATAGCTTTTGATTCTGTTAATCATAAATTGTTACTTCATAAACTTGATATGTTGTGTATTTCCCCAAGATTTTTTAAATGGTATCAGAGTTATTTAATGAATAGAACGTTTAGAGTAAAATTAGGTCAAACAACATCCAATAAGGCAAAAATATGTTATTAAATCTAATAAGATTTATGTTTGCTCTAGTCATAAGGATCTTGGTATAATTATAGATTCCAAACTGTCATTTGAGGAACATATAATTGAAGTTTGTAAAAAGAAACTAAAAAGGATTTAGGTTTTATATTTCTTAATTGTACTTCTTGTAATAAAATGGAAACTTTTAGATTTCTATTTATAGTTTTGGTTCGTTCATTATTGCAATATGGAAGTGAATTAAGGAACATAGCAGAAAATAGTCACACAGAGAAAATTGAATCAATTCAGAAATGGTTTATTAGGTTATTTTGTATGAGAATGAAGAAAAGTTACATGTTACTAAAATATATGGAGTGGTTGAAAATTTTTAATTTAACAACCTTGAGCTTAATAAGGAAAGATAAAATCAAAGTATTTATGCAATACATCTTGTCAAATAGGACAGATAGTGAATACTTTAGAAATACAATAGTTTATAACGTTCCAAAATATAAAACATGAAAAATGCATAATTATCAAAAAAATTGAAAAATGGTGGTGAATTTATAAAAATATTAATCGATGATTTCGATTACGACTTCACTTAAAATATTATATTTAGGTATAGCATGTGATTTTATGTAAAAACCATTACGAGATAATCCTTTCATGTTACTCTTTGTGACATAGTGCTGTATGAGGTTTTGAAACTGTTCTCAGTACTTTAAATAAATAAACTATTATTATTATTATTATAAATCTTCCAAAACCCATTACCCTAAAAACAGGTCAAACCTTTCCTCAGCCGCTAGCAAATATCCAACACACACCCCTGTCCCAGTAGTTACTGTACAGATGCTGCCAACGCGATAGCGTGTGTGTATTTTCAAGGAAAAGATCTAAGTAGGCCACACCTTGATGTTCTCATCTTCGGATAAAGTTGACGAATAAATCTTGTCATTGAATGCGTCCAGCGACAACAAGGAGAAAGAGTGGTGATAACGCTCGTCAACTTTTCTCCTCGGCACTCCTGTTCTCTCTTGCATGTCTGTCAACCTGTAGTAGCACCATTTTGAATTCGAAAAATTCCTATGCCAGGATGATCTATGGGTTTTGTATAGTTTTGAACAACCTTTAAAAAGTTTTGAATCCGATTCAGTTTTTCGTAATAACGAATTCAAAAATGCTACTACAGGTTGACGCCTCAGTAGCACTTTCACCAAATTCAACGGAAACGATGCCATTTGGTAGTCTAGGTTATGTATCGTTTTGAACAACCTTCAGAAAGTTTTGAATCCGAAGGACAACTTCAAAAATTCAAATTCAAAAATGCTACTATAGCAGCACTTGTTTTGAATTCGAAAAATTCCTATGCCAGGATGATCTATGGGTTTTGTATAGTTTTGAACAACCTTTAAAAAGTTTTGAATCCGATTCAGTTTTTCGTAATAACGAATTCAAAAATGCTACTACAGGTTGACGCCTCAGTAGCACTTTCACCAAATTCAACGGAAACGATGCCATTTGGTAGTCTAGGTTATGTATCGTTTTGAACAACCTTCAGAAAGTTTTGAATCCGAAGGACAACTTCAAAAATTCAAATTCAAAAATGCTACTATAGCAGCACTTGTTTTGAATTCGAAAAATTCCTATGCCAGGATGATCTATGGGTTTTGTATAGTTTTGAACAACCTTTAAAAAGTTTTGAATCCGATTCAGTTTTTCGTAATAACGAATTCAAAAATGCTACTACAGGTTGACGCCTCAGTAGCACTTTCACCAAATTCAACGGAAACGATGCCATTTCGTAGTCTAGGTTATGTATCGTTTTGAACAACCTTCAGAAAGTTTTGAATCCGAAGGACAACTTCAAAAATTCAAATTAAAAAATGCTACTATAGCAGCACTTGTTTTGAATTCGAAAAATTCCTATGCCAGGATGATCTATGGGTTTTGTATAGTTTTGAACAACCTTTAAAAAGTTTTGAATCCGATTCAGTTTTTCGTAATAACGAATTCAAAAATGCTACTACAGGTTGACGCCTCAGTAGCACTTTCACCAAATTCAACGGAAACGATGCCATTTGGTAGTCTAGGTTATGTATCGTTTTGAACAATCTTCAGAAAGTTTTGAATCCGAAGGACAACTTCAAAAATTCAAATTCAAAAATGCTACTATAGCAGCACTTGTTTTGAATTCGAAAAATTCCTATGCCAGGATGATCTATGGGTTTTGTATAGTTTTGAACAACCTTTAAAAAGTTTTGAATCCGATTCAGTTTTTCGTAATAACGAATTCAAAAATGCTACTACAGGTTGACGCCTCAGTAGCACTTTCACCAAATTCAACGGAAACGATGCCATTTCGTAGTCTAGGTTATGTATCGTTTTGAACAACCTTCAGAAAGTTTTGAATCCGAAGGACAACTGCATAAATTCAAATTCAAAAATGCTACTATAGCAGCACTTGTTTTGAATTCGAAAAATTCCTATGCCAGGATGATCTATGGGTTTTGTATAGTTTTGAACAACCTTTAAAAAGTTTTGAATCCGATTCAGTTTTTCGTAATAACGAATTCAAAAATGCTACTACAGGTTGACGCCTCAGTAGCACTTTCACCAAATTCAACGGAAACGATGCCATTTCGTAGTCTAGGTTATGTATCGTTTTGAACAACCTTCAGAAAGTTTTGAATCCGAAGGACAACTTCAAAAATTCAAATTCAAAAATGCTACTATAGCAGCACTTGTTTTGAATTCGAAAAATTCCTATGCCAGGATGATCTATGGGTTTTGTATAGTTTTGAACAACCTTTAAAAAGTTTTGAATCCGATTCAGTTTTTCGTAATAACGAATTCAAAAATGCTACTACAGGTTGACGCCTCAGTAGCACTTTCACCAAATTCAACGGAAACGATGCCATTTCGTAGTCTAGGTTATGTATCGTTTTGAACAACCTTCAGAAAGTTTTGAATCCGAAGGACAACTTCAAAAATTCAAATTCAAAAATGCTACTATAGCAGCACTTGTTTTGAATTCGAAAAATTCCTATGCCAGGATGATCTATGGGTTTTGTATAGTTTTGAACAACCTTTAAAAAGTTTTGAATCCGATTCAGTT
Source organism: Lepisma saccharinum (assembly GCF_977018435.1). Classification (NCBI taxonomy): domain Eukaryota; kingdom Metazoa; phylum Arthropoda; class Insecta; order Zygentoma; family Lepismatidae; genus Lepisma; species Lepisma saccharinum. The sequence continues at coordinate 15,962,925 of NC_139257.1, forward strand.
TTTCGTAATAACGAATTCAAAAATGCTACTACAGGTTGACGCCTCAGTAGCACTTTCACCAAATTCAACGGAAACGATGCCATATGGTAGTCTAGGTTATGTATCGTTTTGAACAACCTTCAGAAAGTTTTGAATCCGAAGGACAACTTCAAAAATTCAAATTCAAAAATGCTACTATAGCAGCACTTGTTTTGAATTCGAAAAATTCCTAAGCCAGGATGATCTATGGGTTTTGTATAGTTTTGAACAACCTTTAAAAAGTTTTGAATCCGATTCAGTTTTTCGTAATAACGAATTCAAAAATGCTACTACAGGTTGACGCCTCAGTAGCACTTTCACCAAATTCAACGGAAACGATGCCATTTGGTAGTCTAGGTTATGTATCGTTTTGAACAACCTTCAGAAAGTTTCGAATCCGAAGGACAACTGCATAAATTCAAATTCAAAAATGCTACTATAGCTGCACTTGTTTTGAATTCGAAAAATTCCTATGCCAGGATGATCTATGGGTTTTGTATAGTTTTGAACAACCTTTAAAAAGTTTTGAATCCGATTCAGTTTTTCGTAATAACGAATTCAAAAATGCTACTACAGGTTGACGCCTCAGTAGCACTTTCACCAAATTCAACGGAAACGATGCCATTTGGTAGTCTAGGTTATGTATCGTTTTGAACAACCTTCAGAAAGTTTTGAATCCGAAGGACAACTTCAAAAATTCAAATTCAAAAATGCTACTATAGCAGCACTTGTTTTGAATTCGAAAAATTCCTATGCCAGGATGATCTATGGGTTTTGTATAGTTTTGAACAACCTTTAAAAAGTTTTGAATCCGATTCAGTTTTTCGTAATAACGAATTCAAAAATGCTACTACAGGTTGACGCCTCAGTAGCACTTTCACCAAATTCAACGGAAACGATGCCATTTGGTAGTCTAGGTTATGTATCGTTTTGAACAACCTTCAGAAAGTTTTGAATCCGAAGGACAACTTCAAAAATTCAAATTCAAAAATGCTACTATAGCAGCACTTGTTTTGAATTCGAAAAATTCCTATGCCAGGATGATCTATGGGTTTTGTATAGTTTTGAACAACCTTTAAAAAGTTTTGAATCCGATTCAGTTTTTCGTAATAACGAATTCAAAAATGCTACTACAGGTTGACGCCTCAGTAGCACTTTCACCAAATTCAACGGAAACGATGCCATTTGGTAGTCTAGGTTATGTATCGTTTTGAACAACCTTCAGAAAGTTCTGAATCCGAAGGACAACTTCAAAAATTCAAATTCAAAAATGCTACTATAGCAGCACTTGTTTTGAATTCGAAAAATTCCTATGCCAGGATGATCTATGGGTTTTGTATAGTTTTGAACAACCTTTAAAAAGTTTTGAATCCGATTCAGTTTTTCGTAATAACGAATTCAAAAATGCTACTACAGGTTGACGCCTCAGTAGCACTTTCACCAAATTCAACGGAAACGATGCCATTTGGTAGTCTAGGTTATGTATCGTTTTGAACAACCTTCAGAAAGTTTTGAATCCGAAGGACAACTTCAAAAATTCAAATTAAAAAATGCTACTATAGCAGCACTTGTTTTGAATTCGAAAAATTCCTATGCCAGGATGATCTATGGGTTTTGTATAGTTTTGAACAACCTTTAAAAAGTTTTGAATCCGATTCAGTTTTTCGTAATAACGAATTCAAAAATGCTACTACAGGTTGACGCCTCAGTAGCACTTTCACCAAATTCAACGGAAACGATGCCATTTCGTAGTCTAGGTTATGTATCGTTTTGAACAACCTTCAGAAAGTTTTGAATCCGAAGGACAACTTCAAAAATTCAAATTCAAAAATTCTACTATAGCAGCACTTGTTTTGAATTCGAAAAATTCCTATGCCAGGATGATCTATGGGTTTTGTATAGTCTTGAACAACCTTTAAAAAGTTTTGAATCCGATTCAGTTTTTCGTAATAACGAATTCAAAAATGCTACTACAGGTTGACGCCTCAGAAGCACTTTCACCAAATTCAACGGAAACGATGCCATTTCGTAGTCTAGGTTATGTATCGTTTTCAACAACCTTCAGAAAGTTTTCAATCCGAAGGACAACTTCAAAAATTCAAATTCAAGATTGCTACTATAGCAGCACTTGTTTCCAATGTAAAATGGCTAACGCTGTATTTGGAATCTTCTATTAAATAAATAAATAAATTCGAAAAATTCCTATGCCAGGATGATCTATGGGTTTTGTATAGTTTTGAACAACCTTTAAAAAGTTTTGAATCCGATTCAGTTTTTCGTAATAACGAATTCAAAAATGCTACTACAGGTTGACGCCTCAGTAGCACTTTCACCAAATTCAACGGAAACGATGCCATTTGGTAGTCTAGGTTATGTATCGTCTTGCGCAACCTTCATAAAGTTTTGAATTCGAAGGACAACTTCAAAATTTCAAATTGTCACGTGCCAGTTTCGATGACACAATGAAATTTGTAAGGAGGAATGGTTTCTCGGAAGCGACGATAGATGGCAGCACGCGATATGAAGAAGAGCAGAGCTCATTTTACAAACTAGCGGTGGAGAAGAGCGATTATATATATTATAGTAAATGAAAAATATATAAAGGAAGATTATATATTATTATATTTCACTCTATTTTCGGGTGAAAAAGAAACGTGTTGAATTCAGATGTGGATAATATGGACCATGACCATGACGCATCCAAAAATTCAAATTCAAATGAAAAACTTCACTTTATGACAGCATCATGGAACTTTTTTGATTTGATTTGGTTGATTTTGCTTTGCTTGTGCCACTTTTGGCTAATTTGCGAAGATGGGGTGAGTGATGATATGATGAAATTGATGAATAGACATCACAAACGTCCATGCCCAAGCCAGGATTCGAACCCGGGACCCCAGCATCATATAACTATTTCAAAGAAGAGTTGTCGGATTGATCTGCTCTATAAGTAGCCTTCGATGTTTCTGTAAGTATCAAATTACGTATTATTGCGTCAATAACCAATGTTTGCGATTTCACTTCAGTCCTTATGTCAATGTTTTTTTTTTCCTGATTAATAAATTTGTGCTGTCTAATTTGTTTGTGTTTGTCTTGTGTAGTAGTTGTGGTGTGTTTGTGTTTATATTGTGTTATAATTGTGATGTGTTTGTGTGTGTGTCTTGTGTAGTAGTTGTGTTGTCTAATGTGTTTGTGTTTGTCTTGAGTAGTAATTGTGCTGTCTAATGTGTTTGTGTTTGTCTTGTGTAGTAGTTCCTCCATTCATATTCGGGGTTAGGCGAAGAGCTGACAACTCTGCACTGTAAAAAAAATATGTCAAGAAACAGCAATATAAGGCCATGGATGTTCCCAAGGTAAAATATTCCGGAGGTAAAATAGTCCCCCGTTCGGATCTCCGGGTGGGGACTACTTTGGGAGGTCCCTGGACTAAGGATAAGATCTACATTAGGAATAAGGATATTAAATTAGGCACCTGGAATGTTCTGAGCCTTTACCGGCCTGGAGCATTTCAGTGTACAGTTAATGAGATAGTTAAGTATAAATTAGATGTAGTAGCTGTCCAGGAAGTTAGGTGGCCAGGAGAAGGGAATTGTAAAACTAAAAATTATACTTTTTTCTATTGTGGTACTGAAAATCATAATTTTGGAACAGGCTTTTTCATAAATAATAGAATTATCTCACCTCTTAAAACAGTAGAATTTATTAATGATAGGATATCATATGCAGTTTTACAGGGTAGGTGGTGTAAAATTATTTTAATAAACATACATGCACCAACGGAAGATAAAGATGATAATACTAAAGATGATTTTTATACAGAGTTAGAACAGGTCTTTGATAAATTTTCTCAGTATGATATGAAAATTCTGTTAGGTGACTGTAATGCTCAGATTGGCAAAGAAGAGACATTTAAACCCACGATTGGTAAAGAAAGTCTTCATGAATTAAGTAATGATAATGGTATAAGATTGATTACTTTTGCAACCTCAAAGAATTTAAATGTGAAAAGTACCACTTTTAAACATAAAGATATCCATAAATATGCCTGGTCTTCTCCAGATGGTAAAACTCATAATCAGATAGAGCATATTCTCATTGATAAGAGAAGGCATACTAGTATAATTGACGTTCGTACACATAGAGGTGCCAGTGACCATTATTTAGTAATTGCTAAATTAAGAGAAAGACTCTCAGTGATAAATCATAAGCAACAAAATCTAAAAGTTATAAAATTTAATACAGGAAAGTTTACTGATGAAAGAATTAAGAAAGATTACCAAATTAAACTGTCAAATAGATTTGATGTTTTGCAGGATTTAAGTGATGATGAAAACATAAATGAAACAGACGTAAATAAGAATTGGGAGCACATACGTAATGCAATAGAATCAGCAGCTAAAGAAAGTATAGGATACCATAAACCGAAAAAAAGTAAGCCATGGTTTGATAATGAATGTCATAATCTAATAGAAATAAGAAATCATGCTAGACTTAGGTGGCTAAATAACTCTGATGATACAAATCTAAGCAATTATAATAGAATAAAGCGAGAAGTTAACCGCACGTTTAGAAGTAGAAAAAAAGAGATTACTTGAAAGGCAAAATTAACGAAATTGAAACAAACAGCAAAAATAAAAATATCAAGAGATTTATATAAAGGTGTAAATGAGTTTAGAAAGGGGTGGCAACCTAAAGTAAACTTGATAAAAGATAAAGACGGTGATTTTCTAGCTGACCCAAGCGATATTCTAAATAGATGGAAGAACTACTTTAATGACCTTTTAAATGTTCATGTAGGAGATAAATCAGAAGTAAATGAAGTCCACACAGCAGAACCTTTAGTTCCAGAACCTAACTTGACTGAAGTTAAAGATGCTATTAAAAGGCTAAAGAATAATAAAGCACCTGGCATTGATTTAATACCAGCTGAGTTAATTAAATATGGTGGAAATTCATTAATATGTCAAATTCATAAATTAATTTGTTTAATATGGAATAAAGAAGAAATCCCTCAACAGTGGAAAGAATCCATAATTGTTCCTTTTTTTAAAAAAGGTGATAAAATGAACTGCAATAATTACCGTGGAATTTCTCTACTCTCAACAACATATAAAATATTATCTAACATTCTTTTAACAAGACTAACCCCATATGCTAATGAAATTATAGGTGATTATCAATGTGGATTTAAACGTAAGAGATCAACTACAGACCAAATTTTTCACATCAGACAGACACTTGGAAAAAAGTGGGAATATAATCAAAATGTCCATCAGATATTCATTGATTTCAAAAAAGCATATGATTCGGTCAAAAGAGATAAATTATATAATATATTAGTAGAGTTTGGAATACCTAAGAAGCTTGTTAGTATGATAAAAATATGCACCAGTGAAACAGAAAGTAAAATTCGTTTGGGTATTAGTATGTCTGACAAATTTACAATTCATGATGGGTTAAAACAAGGAGATGCATTAGCTCCTTTGCTCTTTAATTTTGCCTTAGAATATGCTGTTAGGAAGGTAAAAGAAACTAAAGAAGGACTAAAATTAAATGGTGTGACTCAGTTGTTAGCATATGCAGATGATGTAGACTTACTGGGGGATGATGCGAATACAATTAAGAATAATGCTAAAATATTTTTCAAAACTGCTAAAGAGATAGGTTTGGAAGTTAACAAAGAGAAAACTAAATATATGCTTACAGGCCGAAACCAAGTGTTAGGTAATAATCAAAATCTAATTATTGATAACAACTCGTTTGAACCAGTTTCCAAATTCAAATACTTAGGAGTAATATTAACAAATGAAAATTATATTAAAGAGGAAATAAAAAGTAGGCTTAATTCAGGAAATGCATGTTACTTCTCTCTTCATAAACTTTTGCCTTCTCGTTTAATATCTAAGAAACTAAAAGTTAAAATATACAAAACAGTAATTTTGCCTGTAGTATTATATGGGTGTGAAACTTGGTCCCTTACATTGAAAGAAGAACATAAATTGAGAGTATTTGAAAATAAGATCCTTAGGAAAATCTTTGGACCTAAAAGGGATGAGGAGACAGGTGGGTGGAGAAGGGTACATAATTTAGAACTACATAATTTGTATTCACGTCCAGATATTATTAGAATAATTAAATCAAGAAGACTTAGGTGGGCCGGCCATGTGGCACGAATGGGAGAGGAAAGAGGAGTTTACAGGATTCTTGTTGGGAAACCTGATGGTAAGAGACCTGTAGGAAGGCCAAGAAGAAGATGGAGGGACAACGTTGAGATGGACCTAAGGGAAATCGGTAGGGATGGAAAAGAGTATATAGAAGTTGCTCAAGATAGGGAAAGATGGAAGGCCTGTGTTGCTGCAGCCATGAACCTTCGGGTTTAAGAAGGCTAGGGAGTTAGTTAGTAGTTAGATTATAAAAATTATAGAAGGAGTGAATAAAATGTTATATATAGCAAATTAAGATAATATATGAAACAATTGGGAAAGTTATTAAGTGAGCAAATTAATTCAGAAATTTATCTCTTTTTGAATCTCTGGCGAGGAGAACGTCGCCATGTTTTGGTTGCTTGTCCCCGGTGGCGGTGTTGTCAAATTTGACGCCCCGAAACACTTTACGGTTGCGCTCTTTATTAGTCGCACTGGGCCATCGGCAGCGCTTGTTATTAGCGATCCTGGTTATTTCCCTTGGTTGTTGTTTTAGGAGGAGGCGCTATTGTCAGATTAGACGCCCCTAAAAATCCTCTATAGCTTTGGTTCAATTCTCTACAAGGAATGCAGCATAATGATTTGTCTATATTACTGAGAAGAGATATGGTATAGAGAAATATTTGCGATAAATGAGAGAAATAAGACTTTTTCCAGTGGCAAAGAAGAATAGAAGAAATAAGAAGTTGCTGTGGAAAGATACAAATAGAAGAATTTATCGAGAATATAAGAATATCTCATCGGAATATAGAAGATAATAAGAATTGCTGCTGAAAGAAGAAATAAGAATTGATATGAATAGAGGAAATAAGAAACAGCGATGAATAAAAGGGGATGACTATATTTTGTAAATAGAAGAAAGAGATTGTCATAAAAGGTAGAAGAAAGAAAAAAGAAGATTATCCTTTTACCAAAGAAAAGAAGTGGAAATTGAAGAAAGAAGAAGCCATTCATATATTTTGTCATAGAAGAAATTGACGAAAGAAGAAGAAGCCTTTATTTCCTATAGAAGAAATTGATGAAAGAAGAACGAGCCTTTCCATATTTTATCATAGAAGAAATTGATGAAAGAAGAAGAAGCCTTCCTATTACCATAGAGGAGATTGATAAAAGAAGAAGAAGCCTTTTACCAAAAATAGAAGGAAGAAAAGAAGAAGAAGCCTTTTCCCAAATTAGAAGGAAAAATAGAAGAAGAAGCCTTTTCCCCAAAATTGTGAGAAGAAAAGAAGAAGAGGATTTGCTTTCGATTATTTATTTTTATTTATTTATTTATTTATTATTTGAAGTAGGGTTACACTTAAGCTTACAGTATTTTTACACGGATTATCTTACTATAGAAACAGCTTCGCTATATATTTTCTCTGTATTGTGTATAGTTTTCAGAATATAGATCCGCATTTAACTATATCCTCTTGGCTATAAAACGCTTTCTTATTTGGAATTCTCGAATAAAGAACCTATCCCCCTGAGATTAAGATATCTGTAGCCGTGGTAAAGAACATTCAAGTACGTATCCCCAAAGGGCGTAGCATTTAGTGGCGCCCATAACGTGGAGCCTTGCCTTACCTTAACTTACCCACGTACCAGACGTAGCAAAATTCAAAAATGCTACTATAGCAGCACTTGTTTTAAATTCGATAAATTCCTAAACGAATATGATCTGTGGATTTTGTATTGTTTCGAGCAACCTTTGAAAGGTTTTGAATCCCAATCGGTGTTTCAAAATGACGAATTCAAAAACGTTTCTTCAAATTTGCAACTCAGGATAAGTTTCAACAAATTCTACCGTTGAATTTTTCATTTCTTAATACACTCAGGACTGTGCATATTACGCTAGAAATTGTTTCATCTTAACACGTAATATTGAAGTTGATAGTACCTTAGAAAAGGGGCCACGCCTTATAATTTTGTCCGGATTGCAGGAGCGAAATACTGATAAAATAATGTGGACAGATATAATGTTTATGAGTTTTACAAGCACGTATTCTCTGGCCCTCTTACTCTCATTCTTTCTCCTATTTGTTTTGTTTTTCTTTCGCCTTTTCTCTTTGCTGCTGCATCACTTCTTATTTACCCTTTTCCACCATTGTCCTCTGCTTGTAATCCAACCACATTGCGCTAAGACGCCAGGTGTCCCAGGTTCGAATCCTGGCCTGGGCATGGATGTTTGGAGTGTCCATTCATCAATTTCATCACTCATCCCCATCTTCGCAAGTTAGCCAAAAGTGGCACAAATAGCGAAGCAAAATAAAGCAAATCAATCAATCAATCAATTGTATTACAGCCCTCTCTTCCGCTTTCACCGTTTTTCTAATGTTCTTGTTAACTGTCTCATTTTTAGTATCTCCATCCATTCCAATCTAGAAAGAAGTAGGGAAGGGACTCGATATTGTCAACTGTTGTAAAGCAGCTTGTCTACCATTCCTATCTCTCCTGTTTCAATCTTCACATAATCTCCCTATTTCTCTCCCTCTTGAGTTTCCCTAGCTCCGGTCTCGGTGGTGGAATGCACAGCTCGTTTCTCGGTTTTGAATCCCGGCCTGGGAATAGGTGTTCCTTCAATCAATTTCATCTTAGTATCACTCATCTTCATCTTCGCGATTAGCCATAAGTGGCAGAAAACCGAAACAAAATAAAATAAATCAAATGAAAGTTTCCTTGCCTTCATTGTATCCCTGTCCATGTATTTCAGTTGCTCGCTGTAGACTTTTTCTCTTTAAGTTATACTAGTATATTAGGTGAACCAAGCAAATTACATTAATTGATATGAATGATTTGTATCATTTAGATTATTATACTGGCTTTGAGTCCAGATGTCAAAGGTTTGTTAGTCCGCAAAATGCAGTCTAGGGTGTACTAAGTTAGCATTTAGGGAACAGATTAGAGTATATTGTTTAATTCATGCGACAATTTTGAAAAATATGGAAAATTTTCTTTACAAGTGCAAGTGACACCCAAGTTATACTATAGCCGTCCGTAGGAGAGGAGCAAGGTTTCACACTTCATGATGCGACCTTTGATTTCGAATACCTAGCAAAGCGGATCTTCAATTTTGGTGGGAATAAGGTATGTTATACTGTTAAGTGTAATGTCTGTTTGGTGTACGTTTCATTTAGGGGTTGATTTGAGAACAGGTATAAAACAAATCTGACAGTAGTATATGCTACATTGAGTGATACACCTTAGAACTTAGTCTAGTAATGTCGTCTGGGCAACTAATTGCAACAGAAATGAAACTAACTGCCTCCATAGTAAAACAAAAATGTGACGAATCCGATTTTGAAGAGTTTACAACTCTCTAATCTGTAACTTCGACGACATCTTGAAAAAGGGCGCCAAGATTTAACGTTGAAAATTTTAAAAAAGAATATCTCGAAAACGGTGAATTGTGCACTAAAACTGAAGATAACCAAAATTAAAGAGCAGACCATTTGATAACTTATGGTTTTTGTTTGATAAAGTTATCTTATATCTTAATTGAATTAGAAAGCTCCAATTATTTACTTTAATTTGTTAATTAGAGTAAAAGTTGATTTCTTTATTTGATTTATTTTACTTCATTTTGTGCCAGTTTTTGGCTAATTGCGAAGATGAAAGATGTTATGATGAAACTGATGAATGGACATTCATAAACATCCATGCCCAGTCCAGGATTCGAATCCGGGACCCCTGGACCTCTGACGTCGTAGTGCAATTTGCTAACTACTCCCCCAAGGGGCCCGACTACAGTAAAAGTTGGTTTGTGACATAAATAACAGCAAATATGTAACAAACTATGTAATATATGTCCTGAAGACACTGAACAAAATAAATATATATAAAATATTCTGGATATATTTGTGTTGAATGCAGATACATAACATTCAGATGAGCGTCAACGCGTGTTTTATAGCGACATGTTAGTACCTCGTTTATGTGAAAATGTGAAGTTTAATGTAAGCGAAAGCATGTTATATATTATCGCATTTACAAAGAAAATATAAATCACACTGCCAACACACTCAAAGACTTTGTGAATCCAATCGAAATTGTAACAATATCTACAGCTGAATGTGAAAGCGGGGTCAATGCTATGAATCTAGCTTTATCAGATGAGAGAAATCAATAGAACCGTTTCTTGTTATCAAGTCCAAGGATCTCAGTGCCCTTCACACAGCAACTGGTTAACCATCAGACCTGCAGGAACAGTCCCATTCATTTGTCTAATCAGCAGATTTTTATGGTTTTTACTATAGTTTGATTTTAGAATTTAACTTTGAATGTTTATAGTTTGATTTTAGAATTTAACTTTAAATGATGTTAATTTGTGTTCCATGTGATAACAAAACTAGATTTTAAGCAATTAACATGGAATTAATAGCACACCTAATTTATAGATAAAAGATATAGTGCATGCGAGGTTTCAATTAATAGAAACCTGTGTGTCTTGGAAACTACTGGCACACACCTACAAGCTTACTCAGATAGTAAACTCACAACCTATTCGAAATATTACCGAGATGAGACGAGTCGAAACTTGTCACAATCTCGTTTCGTCTTGTGTATGGTGAGGCCCTTCTCCTTGTTTGTGTTTGTTCTCGTCTGAGTCTATACTCGGAAGTTTGTTAAAACAATCTAATCGGGACTGAACCAGGCGATTAAATTGAAATAGAAATACCTATCTGCAAATAATTTATCTGATAAAAGTATGTGACCTTTTTAATTCATTTATATATGCATACAATGAGGAAAATATCAATTCTTCTTAGTGATGGAATACAAAAAGTTACAATATATATAATTTCATAGGTAGTAAAAATTCCTACAATATCTTTTGTGTGAATTGTGTAAGTACGGTATTTACTTTCGGAAAATTATTTTTAAAAAAATCTGAGTTAAAGAAGGCCTGCAGCATAGTCTTCTGAAACAAATTTACATCTTATCAAGCAATAGACGCAGTGCGGTATCTACAAGTCTTGCCCCCCCCGCAAAATATTACCAAAGGTTACCCCCCTACTTCCACCCACCTACACACACCCACCCAACTCAATTTTTTAAAAAATGGCAAGGGGGTTATTTGATCGTATATAGTACACTGTTTTCTCACACCTGGAAAATGATGCATTTGTTACAATCATGCAGTCATATTTTTTTCCTGATTAAAGATAGGTTGAAGAAACCTTCACCTCTGCATTTCTCGTAAAATTCTAGCCTGATTTGATTCTAGTCTGACTGCCACGCGGGAGACCCAGGGTGGGTGATCTAATGTCGTAATTTTTCCGGCTTTGTCCCCGTATAAAGCGACTCTAGGGCCCACCCAACCTCAAATCAAATGGAATCTGGCCGGGGAGTAAAGGCAACCGCAGCGTGGTGCTGATTACATCATCTCCAAGATGGCTGACATCGAAAATCTGTGAGGCCACATTCCCTAAATGTGCCTTCATAGCACGGTGCTATATGCACAGGGAATATAACTTTTCTTTTACCTGTATATATTGTATTCGTTTCTGTACCCCTGAGTAACTAAGTTTGTATTTTTTCCATAGCCTATGCATATATTAACCCTCCACTATGACAATGGCTGAAGGCCCCCTAAAGGCTTGCTTGTCTCCGCCCCCCCCCCTTTGCACTGCGGGGTTTTGCGGCTTGTAGATGCGGCACTGAATCGAAGTAATATCCAGTAACTACACTTCTTCATATTACACCATTACACACCCATTTTAAACAATTTTCATCTCTTTAAAAAATGTTTACAAGAGCGCAGATAAAGTGAACTAACTACCACAATATTGTAGAATATGTTCACAGTGCTTTGAATTATTTTAAAGAAGAAGGTAATGTTTGTAAACAATATACACTTTAAATGTAAATTAGAAGTGTTCCATAGGACAACAGTCTCCCCTACCGAACTTTTTATTCTGCTATTGCGGGCGAGAATCTGAAATTTCTAAAATAATGTTTTTAAAATCCCACAGAGGATGTTCTTTGAATTCAACAATACGTTTTAAAGAAAACTTAACAGAAACATTCCTAACATTCCTAAGACTTGGGTTCAATCTCAATAACGACACCTTCGATACCATTCTTTAAAGGCGATAAGTGTATCAAGGCAATTTGAAAAACAAGAAACGAAAGTACTTTCTAATCAGCTGAATAATGACCACTGCTTTCTGTTCGATACATTTACTTAATTCAATTCAGCCTATAGAATTTTTCCACGTTCCTTTAGTACAGTCAGATATACTTTTTAGGCGTACATTTGACATGCAAAGTGGACCAATTGTAGTAAATATTAACAGAACGATATTTTTGTATTTCCATAGAGTGCAGGAAGATATACGGTAAAATACGAACACGAGCGGGCGCACATACCAATACAAAGAAATCCATAAAATAGAAGTTTCAGACCTGGAGACAAAAATACAGTGTGATTGCCATTTATGTAAAGGCGTTGAAAGGTTTCAACTCTGCCGCGTTAAACTTCTCTTTTATTTTTTGATACTAGGTGTGAGTTGTAGAACAATTCAACTTATTGACTCATATAGTATATCCAATGATGACAAATCTAAACCACTACCGCAATAGTCCACCACTCCGTCTCAAATTACGACCCAATTGTTAACAGCGATGTATTGTTAGATCGATAGTTACTTATAGTTTTGAGACAGACAATACAATCATACAGAATCGAAAACATTCCAGTAAACATTTCCCCAAAAACAGTTTCCAAACGGAAGAAGGTAAGTCGTTATTCTGTTAATGTGTTACGTGCTACCGTGACTGCAAGATGTTGTTAATTGTTCTCCAGAAACACGTGCATTAGCACTACACCGGACTGGGGCTGCCAAGAGGTCGGTGGCAATTTTTCTCAACAGGGCGCTGATTGCCAGGAGTTGACAAAAACGTGGGGACAAAAATGTGTTTTCGGAAAGGCATTGAGAGGCGTACCAGGATTTTGACGGGTGTCCCGGTGGGCCAGTCTGGGCCTGCATTAGCACCAGTATGAAAATGGAAACATGTCAGTTCCTTGTAGACTAAAAGGTGGAGCTAGAAAAAGGGTTGATTTGTAATTCTTCTTGAAAGCAGGATTTCTTCAAATTAGAACTCGGAAGCACTTCAAGATGGACAGACGTAGCTACTCCTATGTGGATGGATCGAGAGAACTTTGAGAAGTGAAGGACAGTACTGAACACAGGAAAATCAGAAGTTAAATCAATTTTATATTTAATTTACAGGGTGTCGCAAAACACCTTCAACAACGCTTGGGTGCTGGTAGATATCATAAAAACAAGTAACCTTTCCTAATATACTTTTCCTCGAAAGCGCTTAGTTTCTGCGCTACAAGCGCTTAAAATCTATCCTGTATGTATGCAACCCAACACAGGAAACAACCGCTCTGACATAACTTCCAGGGGAACGCGGCAGGGTTGCCACTAGTGTCACTTGGCAGTCTTCCCTGAACTAAATTCAAAAGAATAATGTTATTTGTGATGTTCTAAGTAGTATTTACAGTACTTACAAACTTACCAATGCAAAGGATTTCAAATAAATGAGGACTGAAATTCAAGAGTGTTGAGTTGGGTTGAGTTGGTGTTTTAAGTCCACTTTATGCACATTAAGGCTAATCGGGACTGGACCTACAGTTTAAAGTGGGATCCGAACCACTTGAGCCTCCACCGGGTATCGAACCCGGAACCCCTCGATTACAAGCAATGACGCTACCACTGTCAAGAGTGTTGATTCTAATAAGTACTGTAAATATGTAATTCTTACAACATAGCAAATACGAGGGTCACTATTTATATTTTGAGCCTAACAATGAAAAAACAGGAATTTGGCATTGAAAACTGCTTTATTGTTTTTCGAAGTATTCTCCTTTATGGTCAATACACTTTTGCATTCGTTCGAACAATTTGCCAAAGCAGTTTTTCCAATCTTCTTGAGACACCTCCATAATATGGTTTCTGAACGCATCAACGGCGTCTTCCGCCGACGAAAATCGTTGTCCACGCAATTTATTCTTGACATTCGGGAACAAGAAGAAGTCATTGGGTGCCAAATCAGGACTTTACGGCGGATGACCCATCAATTCGATTTTTTGACTGTTCATAAAGTCGGTTGTTAGACGAGATGTGTGACAGCTGGCATTGTCTTGATGAAGAATGATCCGACGGCGTTTGTTTGTTTTCCGTATTTGACCGAAGACCTCTGGCAAACAAATTGTTGTGTACCATTCATAGTTGACCGTTCTACGTTTCTCTAAAGGCACAGTTGACACATGACCAGTTTTCCCTAAAAAACAGGCGACCATTTGTTTCGATGTGCTTCGACCGCGAACAACTTTTGTTGGATTGGATTCATCTTGAAACACCCATACAGTCGACTGGTGTTTACGTTCCGGCTCATATGCATATATCCATGATTTGTCACCTGTTACAAACTTATATACGTCTTTTGAAGCACCATGATTGTATTTATTGAGCATTTGTTTGCACCAATTGACGAGAGCGTCTTTTTGAGTTTTTGTCAAATTGTGTGGGATCCAACGAGAACATACCTTTCTCACAGCTAAATGATCATGTAATATTTTATATATGCTGGTGGAACTAATGCCTATGTTTGCCTCAATCTCACAGTATGTCACATGACGACCTTGCAGTATTAGGGTTTGCACAGCATCAATGTTTTCTTGAACAACAACTGATTTTGGACGACCTTCGCGAATCTCGTCGGTGAGCGAATGGAGGCCACGATTAAATTCGTTATACCAGCGTTTCACAGTGGCAAAGGAAGGGGCTTCATCGCCAAATGTGGAAGTAAGTTGATCGATGCACTCTTGACTTGATAATCCACGTCGAAAATCGTAAAAAATCATCGCACGAAAATGTTCACGAGTTAATTCCATTTTATTGTTGTCGCGCAATCTCCAAGGCAACCTAAACAACACAAATGAAGCTATTGACAAAACATTTGAAGTACGTTATGGTCAATAATGCCAGACGGTTCCGTGCAAACGTCAAATCGCGCCTAACTTGAATCAGTGTTGCCAAGGCTCAAAATATAAATAGTGACCCTCGTATCATTACTCTTTTGTATTTAACTCAAGTAAGACTGCCAAATGACGCTAGTGGCAACCCTGCCGCGCTCCCCCTGGAAGTTAAGTCAGAGCGGTCGTTTCCTGTGGTGGGTTGCATACATACAAAATAGATTATAAACGCTAAAATTACATTTCAAAAAGTTTTGCTGCTCGTTTGCTTCCATCCATGAAGTGTGAAACCTTGCTCCTCTCCTACGGACGGCTATAGTATAACTTGGGTGTCACTTGCACTTGTAAAGAAAATTTTCCATATTTTTCAAAATTGTCGCATGAATTAAACAATATACTCTAATCTGTTCCCTAAATGCTAACTTAGTACACCCTAGACTGCATTTTGCGGACTAACAAACCTTTGACATCTGGACTCAAAGCCAGTATAATAATCTAAATGATACAAATCATTCATATCAATTAATGTAATTTGCTTGGTTCACCTAATATACTAGTATAACTTAAAGAGAAAAAGTCTACAGCGAGCAACTGAAATACATGGACAGGGATACAATGAAGGCAAGGAAACTTTCATTTGATTTATTTTATTTTGTTTCGGTTTTCTGCCACTTATGGCTAATCGCGAAGATGAAGATGAGTGATGCTAAGATGAAATTGATTGAAGGAACACCTATTCCCAGGCCGGGATTCAAAACCGAGAAACGAGCTGTGCATTCCACCACCGAGACCGGAGCTAGGGAAACTCAAGAGGGAGAGAAATAGGGAGATTATGTGAAGATTGAAACAGGAGAGATAGGAATGGTAGACAAGCTACTTTACAACAGGTGACAATATCGAGTCCCTTCCCTACTTCTTTCTAGATTGGAATGGATGGAGATACTAAAAATGAGACAGTTAACAAGAACATTAGAAAAACGGTGAAAGCGGAAGAGAGGGCTGTAATACAATTGATTGATTGATTGATTTGCTTTATTTTGCTTCGCTATTTGTGCCACTTTTGGCTAACTTGCGAAGATGGGGATGAGTGATGAAATTGATGAATGGACACTCCAAACATCCATGCCCAGGCCAGGATTCGAACCTGGGACACCTGGCGTCTTAGCGCAATGTGGTTGGATTACAAGCAGAGGACAATGGTGGAAAAGGGTAAATAAGAAGTGATGCAGCAGCAAAGAGAAAAGGCGAAAGAAAAACAAAACAAATAGGAGAAAGAATGAGAGTAAGAGGGCCAGAGAATACGTGCTTGTAAAACTCATAAACATTATATCTGTCCACATTATTTTATCAGTATTTCGCTCCTGCAATCCGGACAAAATTATAAGGCGTGGCCCCTTTTCTAAGGTACTATCAACTTCAATATTACGTGTTAAGATGAAACAATTTCTAGCGTAATATGCACAGTCCTGAGTGTATTAAGAAATGAAAAATTCAACGGTAGAATTTGTTGAAACTTATCCTGAGTTGCAAATTTGAAGAAACGTTTTTGAATTCGTCATTTTGAAACACCGATTGGGATTCAAAACCTTTCAAAGGTTGCTCGAAACAATACAAAATCCACAGATCATATTCGTTTAGGAATTTATCGAATTTAAAACAAGTGCTGCTATAGTAGCATTTTTGAATTTTGCTACGTCTGGTACGTGGGTAAGTTAAGGTAAGGCAAGGCTCCACGTTATGGGCGCCACTAAATGCTACGCCCTTTGGGGATACGTACTTGAATGTTCTTTACCACGGCTACAGATATCTTAATCTCAGGGGGATAGGTTCTTTATTCGAGAATTCCAAATAAGAAAGCGTTTTATAGCCAAGAGGATATAGTTAAATGCGGATCTATATTCTGAAAACTATACACAATACAGAGAAAATATATAGCGAAGCTGTTTCTATAGTAAGATAATCCGTGTAAAAATACTGTAAGCTTAAGTGTAACCCTACTTCAAATAATAAATAAATAAATAAATAAAAATAAATAATCGAAAGCAAATCCTCTTCTTCTTTTCTTCTCACAATTTTGGGGAAAAGGCTTCTTCTTCTATTTTTCCTTCTAATTTGGGAAAAGGCTTCTTCTTCTTTTCTTCCTTCTATTTTTGGTAAAAGGCTTCTTCTTCTTTTATCAATCTCCTCTATGGTAATAGGAAGGCTTCTTCTTCTTTCATCAATTTCTTCTATGATAAAATATGGAAAGGCTCGTTCTTCTTTCATCAATTTCTTCTATAGGAAATAAAGGCTTCTTCTTCTTTCGTCAATTTCTTCTATGACAAAATATATGAATGGCTTCTTCTTTCTTCAATTTCCACTTCTTTTCTTTGGTAAAAGGATAATCTTCTTTTTTCTTTCTTCTACCTTTTATGACAATCTCTTTCTTCTATTTACAAAATATAGTCATCCCCTTTTATTCATCGCTGTTTCTTATTTCCTCTATTCATATCAATTCTTATTTCTTCTTTCAGCAGCAATTCTTATTATCTTCTATATTCCGATGAGATATTCTTATATTCTCGATAAATTCTTCTATTTGTATCTTTCCACAGCAACTTCTTATTTCTTCTATTCTTCTTTGCCACTGGAAAAAGTCTTATTTCTCTCATTTATCGCAAATATTTCTCTATACCATATCTCTTCTCAGTAATATAGACAAATCATTATGCTGCATTCCTTGTAGAGAATTGAACCAAAGCTATAGAGGATTTTTAGGGGCGTCTAATCTGACAATAGCGCCTCCTCCTAAAACAACAACCAAGGGAAATAACCAGGATCGCTAATAACAAGCGCTGCCGATGGCCCAGTGCGACTAATAAAGAGCGCAACCGTAAAGTGTTTCGGGGCGTCTAATTTGACAACAGCGCCACCGGGGACAAGCAACCAAAACATGGCGACGTTCTCCTCGCCAGAGATTCAAAAAGAGATAAATTTCTGAATTAATTTGCTCACTTAATAACTTTCCCAATTGTTTCATATATTATCTTAATTTGCTATATATAACATTTTATTCACTCCTTCTATAATTTTTATAATCTAACTACTAACTAACTCCCTAGCCTTCTTAAACCCGAAGGTTCATGGCTGCAGCAACACAGGCCTTCCATCTTTCCCTATCTTGAGCAACTTCTATATACTCTTTTCCATCCCTACCGATTTCCCTTAGGTCCATCTCAACGTTGTCCCTCCATCTTCTTCTTGGCCTTCCTACAGGTCTCTTACCATCAGGTTTCCCAACAAGAATCCTGTAAACTCCTCTTTCCTCTCCCATTCGTGCCACATGGCCGGCCCACCTAAGTCTTCTTGATTTAATTATTCTAATAATATCTGGACGTGAATACAAATTATGTAGTTCTAAATTATGTACCCTTCTCCACCCACCTGTCTCCTCATCCCTTTTAGGTCCAAAGATTTTCCTAAGGATCTTATTTTCAAATACTCTCAATTTATGTTCTTCTTTCAATGTAAGGGACCAAGTTTCACACCCATATAATACTACAGGCAAAATTACTGTTTTGTATATTTTAACTTTTAGTTTCTTAGATATTAAACGAGAAGGCAAAAGTTTATGAAGAGAGAAGTAACATGCATTTCCTGAATTAAGCCTACTTTTTATTTCCTCTTTAATATAATTTTCATTTGTTAATATTACTCCTAAGTATTTGAATTTGGAAACTGGTTCAAACGAGTTGTTATCAATAATTAGATTTTGATTATTACCTAACACTTGGTTTCGGCCTGTAAGCATATATTTAGTTTTCTCTTTGTTAACTTCCAAACCTATCTCTTTAGCAGTTTTGAAAAATATTTTAGCATTATTCTTAATTGTATTCGCATCATCCCCCAGTAAGTCTACATCATCTGCATATGCTAACAACTGAGTCACACCATTTAATTTTAGTCCTTCTTTAGTTTCTTTTACCTTCCTAACAGCATATTCTAAGGCAAAATTAAAGAGCAAAGGAGCTAATGCATCTCCTTGTTTTAACCCATCATGAATTGTAAATTTGTCAGACATACTAATACCCAAACGAATTTTACTTTCTGTTTCACTGGTGCATATTTTTATCATACTAACAAGCTTCTTAGGTATTCCAAACTCTACTAATATATTATATAATTTATCTCTTTTGACCGAATCATATGCTTTTTTGAAATCAATGAATATCTGATGGACATTTTGATTATATTCCCACTTTTTTCCAAGTGTCTGTCTGATGTGAAAAATTTGGTCTGTAGTTGATCTCTTACGTTTAAATCCACATTGATAATCACCTATAATTTCATTAGCATATGGGGTTAGTCTTGTTAAAAGAATGTTAGATAATATTTTATATGTTGTTGAGAGTAGAGAAATTCCACGGTAATTATTGCAGTTCATTTTATCACCTTTTTTAAAAAAAGGAACAATTATGGATTCTTTCCACTGTTGAGGGATTTCTTCTTTATTCCATATTAAACAAATTAATTTATGAATTTGACATATTAATGAATTTCCACCATATTTAATTAACTCAGCTGGTATTAAATCAATGCCAGGTGCTTTATTATTCTTTAGCCTTTTAATAGCATCTTTAACTTCAGTCAAGTTAGGTTCTGGAACTAAAGGTTCTGCTGTGTGGACTTCATTTACTTCTGATTTATCTCCTACATGAACATTTAAAAGGTCATTAAAGTAGTTCTTCCATCTATTTAGAATATCGCTTGGGTCAGCTAGAAAATCACCGTCTTTATCTTTTATCAAGTTTACTTTAGGTTGCCACCCCTTTCTAAACTCATTTACACCTTTATATAAATCTCTTGATATTTTTATTTTTGCTGTTTGTTTCAATTTCGTTAATTTTGCCTTTCAAGTAATCTCTTTTTTTCTACTTCTAAACGTGCGGTTAACTTCTCGCTTTATTCTATTATAATTGCTTAGATTTGTATCATCAGAGTTATTTAGCCACCTAAGTCTAGCATGATTTCTTATTTCTATTAGATTATGACATTCATTATCAAACCATGGCTTACTTTTTTTCGGTTTATGGTATCCTATACTTTCTTTAGCTGCTGATTCTATTGCATTACGTATGTGCTCCCAATTCTTATTTACGTCTGTTTCATTTATGTTTTCATCATCACTTAAATCCTGCAAAACATCAAATCTATTTGACAGTTTAATTTGGTAATCTTTCTTAATTCTTTCATCAGTAAACTTTCCTGTATTAAATTTTATAACTTTTAGATTTTGTTGCTTATGATTTATCACTGAGAGTCTTTCTCTTAATTTAGCAATTACTAAATAATGGTCACTGGCACCTCTATGTGTACGAACGTCAATTATACTAGTATGCCTTCTCTTATCAATGAGAATATGCTCTATCTGATTATGAGTTTTACCATCTGGAGAAGACCAGGCATATTTATGGATATCTTTATGTTTAAAAGTGGTACTTTTCACATTTAAATTCTTTGAGGTTGCAAAAGTAATCAATCTTATACCATTATCATTACTTAATTCATGAAGACTTTCTTTACCAATCGTGGGTTTAAATGTCTCTTCTTTGCCAATCTGAGCATTACAGTCACCTAACAGAATTTTCATATCATACTGAGAAAATTTATCAAAGACCTGTTCTAACTCTGTATAAAAATCATCTTTAGTATTATCATCTTTATCTTCCGTTGGTGCATGTATGTTTATTAAAATAATTTTACACCACCTACCCTGTAAAACTGCATATGATATCCTATCATTAATAAATTCTACTGTTTTAAGAGGTGAGATAATTCTATTATTTATGAAAAAGCCTGTTCCAAAATTATGATTTTCAGTACC
Source organism: Lepisma saccharinum (assembly GCF_977018435.1). Lineage (NCBI taxonomy): Eukaryota > Metazoa > Arthropoda > Insecta > Zygentoma > Lepismatidae > Lepisma > Lepisma saccharinum. The sequence continues at coordinate 15,983,974 of NC_139257.1, forward strand.
ACAATAGAAAAAAGTATAATTTTTAGTTTTACAATTCCCTTCTCCTGGCCACCTAACTTCCTGGACAGCTACTACATCTAATTTATACTTAACTATCTCATTAACTGTACACTGAAATGCTCCAGGCCGGTAAAGGCTCAGAACATTCCAGGTGCCTAATTTAATATCCTTATTCCTAATGTAGATCTTATCCTTAGTCCAGGGACCTCCCAAAGTAGTCCCCACCCGGAGATCCGAACGGGGGACTATTTTACCTCCGGAATATTTTACCTTGGGAACATCCATGGCCTTATATTTCTGTTTCTTGACATATTTTTTTACAGTGCAGAGTTGTCAGCTCTTCGCCTAACCCCGAATATGAATGGAGGAACTACTACACAAGACAAACACAAACACATTAGACAGCACAATTACTACACAAGACAAACACAAACACATTAGACAACACAACTACTACACAAGACACACACACAAACACATCACAATTATAACACAATATAAACACAAACACACCACAACTACTACACAAGACAAACACAAACAAATTAGACAGCACAAATTTATTAATCAGGAAAAAAAAAACATTGACATAAGGACTGAAGTGAAATCGCAAACATTGGTTATTGACGCAATAATACGTAATTTGATACTTACAGAAACATCGAAGGCTACTTATAGAGCAGATCAATCCGACAACTCTTCTTTGAAATAGTTATATGATGCTGGGGTCCCGGGTTCGAATCCTGGCTTGGGCATGGACGTTTGTGATGTCTATTCATCAATTTCATCATATCGTCACTCACCCCATCTTCGCAAATTAGCCAAAAGTGGCACAAGCAAAGCAAAATCAACCAAATCAAATCAAAAAAGTTCCATGATGCTGTCATAAAGTGAAGTTTTTCATTTGAATTTGAATTTTTGGATGCGTCATGGTCATGGTCCAAATTATCCACATCTGAATTCAACACGTTTCTTTTTCACCCGAAAATAGAGTGAAATATAATAATATATAATCTTCCTTTATATATTTTTCATTTACTATAATATATATAATCGCTCTTCTCCGCCGCTAGTTTGTAAAATGAGCTCTGCTCTTCTTTATATGGCGTGCTGCCATCTATCGTCGCTTCCGAGAAACCATTCCTCCTTACAAATTTCATTGTGTCATCGAAACTGGCACGTGACAATTTGAAATTTTGAAGTTGTCCTTCGAATTCAAAACTTTATGAAGGTTGCGCAAGACGATACATAACCTAGACTACCAAATGGCATCGTTTCCGTTGAATTTGGTGAAAGTGCTACTGAGGCGTCAACCTGTAGTAGCATTTTTGAATTCGTTATTACGAAAAACTGAATCGGATTCAAAACTTTTTAAAGGTTGTTCAAAACTATACAAAACCCATAGATCATCCTGGCATAGGAATTTTTCGAATTCAAAACAAGTGCTGCTATGGTACCATTTTTGAATTTGAATTTTTGAAGTTGTCCTTCGGATTCAAAACTTTCTGAAGGTTGTTCAAAACGATACATAACCTAGACTACGAAATGGCATCGTTTCCGTTGAATTTGGTGAAAGTGCTACTGAGGCGTCAACCTGTAGTAGCATTTTTGAATTCGTTATTACGAAAAACTGAATCGGATTCAAAACTTTTTAAAGGTTGTTCAAAACTATACAAAACCCATAGATCATCCTGGCATAGGAATTTTTCGAATTCAAAACAAGTGCTGCTATGGTAACATTTTTGAATTTGAATTTTTGAAGTTGTCCTTCGGATTCAAAACTTTCTGAAGGTTGTTCAAAACGATACATAACCTAGACTACCAAATGGCATCGTTTCCGTTGAATTTGGTGAAAGTGCTACTGAGGCGTCAACCTGTAGTAGCATTTTTGAATTCGTTATTACGAAAAACTGAATCGGATTCAAAACTTTTTAAAGGTTGTTCAAAACTATACAAAACCCATAGATCATCCTGGCATAGGAATTTTTCGAATTCAAAACAAGTGCTGCTATAGTAGCATTTTTGAATTTGAATTTTTGAAGTTGTCCTTCGGATTCAAAACTTTCTGAAGGTTGTTCAAAACGATACATAACCTAGACTACCAAATGGCATCGTTTCCGTTGAATTTGGTGAAAGTGCTACTGAGGCGTCAACCTGTAGTAGCATTTTTGAATTCGTTATTACGAAAAACTGAATCGGATTCAAAACTTTTTAAAGGTTGTTCAAAACTATACAAAACCCATAGATCATCCTGGCATAGGAATTTTTCGAATTCAAAACAAGTGCTGCTATAGTAGCATTTTTGAATTTGAATTTTTGAAGTTGTCCTTCGGATTCAAAACTTTCTGAAGGTTGTTCAAAACGATACATAACCTAGACTACCAAATGGCATCGTTTCCGTTGAATTTGGTGAAAGTGCTACTGAGGCGTCAACCTGTAGTAGCATTTTTGAATTCGTTATTACGAAAAACTGAATCGGATTCAAAACTTTTTAAAGGTTGTTCAAAACTATACAAAACCCATAGATCATCCTGGCATAGGAATTTTTCGAATTCAAAACAAGTGCTGCTATGGTAACATTTTTGAATTTGAATTTTTGAAGTTGTCCTTCGGATTCAAAACTTTCTGAAGGTTGTTCAAAACGATACATAACCTAGACTACGAAATGGCATCGTTTCCGTTGAATTTGGTGAAAGTGCTACTGAGGCGTCAACCTGTAGTAGCATTTTTGAATTCGTTATTACGAAAAACTGAATCGGATTCAAAACTTTTTAAAGGTTGTTCAAAACTATACAAAACCCATAGATCATCCTGGCATAGGAATTTTTCGAATTCAAAACAAGTGCTGCTATGGTAGCATTTTTGAATTTGAATTTTTGAAGTTGTCCTTCGGATTCAAAACTTTCTGAAGGTTGTTCAAAACGATACATAACCTAGACTACGAAATGGCATCGTTTCCGTTGAATTTGGTGAAAGTGCTACTGAGGCGTCAACCTGTAGTAGCATTTTTGAATTCGTTATTACGAAAAACTGAATCGGATTCAAAACTTTTTAAAGGTTGTTCAAAACTATACAAAACCCATAGATCATCCTGGCATAGGAATTTTTCGAATTCAAAACAAGTGCTGCTATAGTAGCATTTTTGAATTTGAATTTTTGAAGTTGTCCTTCGGATTCAAAACTTTCTGAAGGTTGTTCAAAACGATACATAACCTAGACTACGAAATGGCATCGTTTCCGTTGAATTTGGTGAAAGTGCTACTGAGGCGTCAACCTGTAGTAGCATTTTTGAATTCGTTATTACGAAAAACTGAATCGGATTCAAAACTTTTTAAAGGTTGTTCAAAACTATACAAAACCCATAGATCATCCTGGCATAGGAATTTTTCGAATTCAAAACAAGTGCTGCTATAGTAGCATTTTTTAATTTGAATTTTTGAAGTTGTCCTTCGGATTCAAAACTTTCTGAAGGTTGTTCAAAACGATACATAACCTAGACTACCAAATGGCATCGTTTCCGTTGAATTTGGTGAAAGTGCTACTGAGGCGTCAACCTGTAGTAGCATTTTTGAATTCGTTATTACGAAAAACTGAATCGGATTCAAAACTTTTTAAAGGTTGTTCAAAACTATACAAAACCCATAGATCATCCTGGCATAGGAATTTTTCGAATTCAAAACAAGTGCTGCTATAGTAGCATTTTTGAATTTGAATTTTTGAAGTTGTCCTTCGGATTCAAAACTTTCTGAAGGTTGTTCAAAACGATACATAACCTAGACTACCAAATGGCATCGTTTCCGTTGAATTTGGTGAAAGTGCTACTGAGGCGTCAACCTGTAGTAGCATTTTTGAATTCGTTATTACGAAAAACTGAATCGGATTCAAAACTTTTTAAAGGTTGTTCAAAACTATACAAAACCCATAGATCATCCTGGCATAGGAATTTTTCGAATTCAAAACAAGTGCTGCTATAGTAGCATTTTTGAATTTGAATTTTTGAAGTTGTCCTTCGGATTCAAAACTTTCTGAAGGTTGTTCAAAACGATACATAACCTAGACTACCAAATGGCATCGTTTCCGTTGAATTTGGTGAAAGTGCTACTGAGGCGTCAACCTGTAGTAGCATTTTTGAATTCGTTATTACGAAAAACTGAATCGGATTCAAAACTTTTTAAAGGTTGTTCAAAACTATACAAAACCCATAGATCATCCTGGCATAGGAATTTTTCGAATTCAAAACAAGTGCTGCTATAGTAGCATTTTTGAATTTGAATTTATGCAGTTGTCCTTCGGATTCAAAACTTTCTGAAGGTTGTTCAAAACGATACATAACCTAGACTACGAAATGGCATCGTTTCCGTTGAATTTGGTGAAAGTGCTACTGAGGCGTCAACCTGTAGTAGCATTTTTGAATTCGTTATTACGAAAAACTGAATCGGATTCAAAACTTTTTAAAGGTTGTTCAAAACTATACAAAACCCATAGATCATCCTGGCATAGGAATTTTTCGAATTCAAAACAAGTGCTGCTATAGTAGCATTTTTGAATTTGAATTTTTGAAGTTGTCCTTCGGATTCAAAACTTTCTGAAGGTTGTTCAAAACGATACATAACCTAGACTACGAAATGGCATCGTTTCCGTTGAATTTGGTGAAAGTGCTACTGAGGCGTCAACCTGTAGTAGCATTTTTGAATTCGTTATTACGAAAAACTGAATCGGATTCAAAACTTTTTAAAGGTTGTTCAAAACTATACAAAACCCATAGATCATCCTGGCATAGGAATTTTTCGAATTCAAAACAAGTGCTGCTATAGTAGCATTTTTGAATTTTAATTTTTGAAGTTGTCCTTCGGATTCAAAACTTTCTGAAGGTTGTTCAAAACGATACATAACCTAGACTACCAAATGGCATCGTTTCCGTTGAATTTGGTGAAAGTGCTACTGAGGCGTCAACCTGTAGTAGCATTTTTGAATTCGTTATTACGAAAAACTGAATCGGATTCAAAACTTTTTAAAGGTTGTTCAAAACTATACAAAACCCATAGATCATCCTGGCATAGGAATTTTTCGAATTCAAAACAAGTGCTGCTATGGTAACATTTTTGAATTTGAATTTTTGAAGTTGTCCTTCGGATTCAAAACTTTCTGAAGGTTGTTCAAAACGATACATAACCTAGACTACGAAATGGCATCGTTTCCGTTGAATTTGGTGAAAGTGCTACTGAGGCGTCAACCTGTAGTAGCATTTTTGAATTCGTTATTACGAAAAACTGAATCGGATTCAAAACTTTTTAAAGGTTGTTCAAAACTATACAAAACCCATAGATCATCCTGGCATAGGAATTTTTCGAATTCAAAACAAGTGCTGCTATGGTAACATTTTTGAATTTGAATTTTTGAAGTTGTCCTTCGGATTCAAAACTTTCTGAAGGTTGTTCAAAACGATACATAACCTAGACTACCAAATGGCATCGTTTCCGTTGAATTTGGTGAAAGTGCTACTGAGGCGTCAACCTGTAGTAGCATTTTTGAATTCGTTATTACGAAAAACTGAATCGGATTCAAAACTTTTTAAAGGTTGTTCAAAACTATACAAAACCCATAGATCATCCTGGCATAGGAATTTTTCGAATTCAAAACAAGTGCTGCTATGGTAACATTTTTGAATTTGAATTTTTGAAGTTGTCCTTCGGATTCAAAACTTTCTGAAGGTTGTTCAAAGCGATACATAACCTAGACTACCAAATGGCATCGTTTCCGTTGAATTTGGTGAAAGTGCTACTGAGGCGTCAACCTGTAGTAGCATTTTTGAATTCGTTATTATGAAAAACTGAATCGGATTCAAAACTTTTTAAAGGTTGTTCAAAACTATACAAAACCCATAGATCATCCTGGCATAGGAATTTTTCGAATTCAAAACAAGTGCTGCTATAGTAGCATTTTTGAATTTGAATTTTTGAAGTTGTCCTTCGGATTCAAAACTTTCTGAAGGTTGTTCAAAACGATACATAACCTAGACTACCAAATGGCATCGTTTCCGTTGAATTTGGTGAAAGTGCTACTGAGGCGTCAACCTGTAGTAGCATTTTTGAATTCGTTATTACGAAAAACTGAATCGGATTCAAAACTTTTTAAAGGTTGTTCAAAACTATACAAAACCCATAGATCATCCTGGCATAGGAATTTTTCGAATTCAAAACAAGTGCTGCTATAGTAGCATTTTTGAATTTGAATTTTTGAAGTTGTCCTTCGGATTCAAAACTTTCTGAAGGTTGTTCAAAACGATACATAACCTAGACTACCAAATGGCATCGTTTCCGTTGAATTTGGTGAAAGTGCTACTGAGGCGTCAACCTGTAGTAGCATTTTTGAATTCGTTATTACGAAAAACTGAATCGGATTCAAAACTTTTTAAAGGTTGTTCAAAACTATACAAAACCCATAGATCATCCTGGCATAGGAATTTTTCGAATTCAAAACAAGTGCTGCTATGGTAACATTTTTGAATTTGAATTTTTGAAGTTGTCCTTCGGATTCAAAACTTTCTGAAGGTTGTTCAAAACGATACATAACCTAGACTACGAAATGGCATCGTTTCCGTTGAATTTGGTGAAAGTGCTACTGAGGCGTCAACCTGTAGTAGCATTTTTGAATTCGTTATTACGAAAAACTGAATCGGATTCAAAACTTTTTAAAGGTTGTTCAAAACTATACAAAACCCATAGATCATCCTGGCATAGGAATTTTTCGAATTCAAAACAAGTGCTGCTATGGTAGCATTTTTGAATTTGAATTTTTGAAGTTGTCCTTCGGATTCAAAACTTTCTGAAGGTTGTTCAAAACGATACATAACCTAGACTACGAAATGGCATCGTTTCCGTTGAATTTGGTGAAAGTGCTACTGAGGCGTCAACCTGTAGTAGCATTTTTGAATTCGTTATTACGAAAAACTGAATCGGATTCAAAACTTTTTAAAGGTTGTTCAAAACTATACAAAACCCATAGATCATCCTGGCATAGGAATTTTTCGAATTCAAAACAAGTGCTGCTATAGTAGCATTTTTGAATTTGAATTTTTGAAGTTGTCCTTCGGATTCAAAACTTTCTGAAGGTTGTTCAAAACGATACATAACCTAGACTACGAAATGGCATCGTTTCCGTTGAATTTGGTGAAAGTGCTACTGAGGCGTCAACCTGTAGTAGCATTTTTGAATTCGTTATTACGAAAAACTGAATCGGATTCAAAACTTTTTAAAGGTTGTTCAAAACTATACAAAACCCATAGATCATCCTGGCATAGGAATTTTTCGAATTCAAAACAAGTGCTGCTATAGTAGCATTTTTGAATTTGAATTTTTGAAGTTGTCCTTCGGATTCAAAACTTTCTGAAGGTTGTTCAAAACGATACATAACCTAGACTACCAAATGGCATCGTTTCCGTTGAATTTGGTGAAAGTGCTACTGAGGCGTCAACCTGTAGTAGCATTTTTGAATTCGTTATTACGAAAAACTGAATCGGATTCAAAACTTTTTAAAGGTTGTTCAAAACTATACAAAACCCATAGATCATCCTGGCATAGGAATTTTTCGAATTCAAAACAAGTGCTGCTATAGTAGCATTTTTGAATTTGAATTTTTGAAGTTGTCCTTCGGATTCAAAACTTTCTGAAGGTTGTTCAAAACGATACATAACCTAGACTACCAAATGGCATCGTTTCCGTTGAATTTGGTGAAAGTGCTACTGAGGCGTCAACCTGTAGTAGCATTTTTGAATTCGTTATTACGAAAAACTGAATCGGATTCAAAACTTTTTAAAGGTTGTTCAAAACTATACAAAACCCATAGATCATCCTGGCATAGGAATTTTTCGAATTCAAAACAAGTGCTGCTATAGTAGCATTTTTGAATTTGAATTTTTGAAGTTGTCCTTCGGATTCAAAACTTTCTGAAGGTTGTTCAAAACGATACATAACCTAGACTACCAAATGGCATCGTTTCCGTTGAATTTGGTGAAAGTGCTACTGAGGCGTCAACCTGTAGTAGCATTTTTGAATTCGTTATTACGAAAAACTGAATCGGATTCAAAACTTTTTAAAGGTTGTTCAAAACTATACAAAACCCATAGATCATCCTGGCATAGGAATTTTTCGAATTCAAAACAAGTGCTGCTATAGTAGCATTTTTGAATTTGAATTTTTGAAGTTGTCCTTCGGATTCAAAACTTTCTGAAGGTTGTTCAAAACGATATATAACCTAGACTACCAAATGGCATCGTTTCCGTTGAATTTGGTGAAAGTGCTACTGAGGCGTCAACCTGTAGTAGCATTTTTGAATTCGTTATTACGAAAAACTTAAACGGATTCAAAACTTTTTAAAGGTTGTTCAAAACTATACAAAACCCATAGATCATCCTGGCATAGGAATTTTTCGAATTCAAAACAAGTGCTGCTATAGTAGCATTTTTGAATTTGAATTTATGCAGTTGTCCTTCGGATTCAAAACTTTCTGAAGGTTGTTCAAAACGATACATAACCTAGACTACGAAATGGCATCGTTTCCGTTGAATTTGGTGAAAGTGCTACTGAGGCGTCAACCTGTAGTAGCATTTTTGAATTCGTTATTACGAAAAACTGAATCGGATTCAAAACTTTTTAAAGGTTGTTCAAAACTATACAAAACCCATAGATCATCCTGGCATAGGAATTTTTCGAATTCAAAACAAGTGCTGCTATAGTAGCATTTTTTAATTTGAATTTTTGAAGTTGTCCTTCGGATTCAAAACTTTCTGAAGGTTGTTCAAAACGATACATAACCTAGACTACCAAATGGCATCGTTTCCGTTGAATTTGGTGAAAGTGCTACTGAGGCGTCAACCTGTAGTAGCATTTTTGAATTCGTTATTACGAAAAACTGAATCGGATTCAAAACTTTTTAAAGGTTGTTCAAAACTATACAAAACCCATAGATCATCCTGGCATAGGAATTTTTCGAATTCAAAACAAGTGCTGCTATAGTAGCATTTTTGAATTTTAATTTTTGAAGTTGTCCTTCGGATTCAAAACTTTCTGAAGGTTGTTCAAAACGATACATAACCTAGACTACCAAATGGCATCGTTTCCGTTGAATTTGGTGAAAGTGCTACTGAGGCGTCAACCTGTAGTAGCATTTTTGAATTCGTTATTACGAAAAACTGAATCGGATTCAAAACTTTTTAAAGGTTGTTCAAAACTATACAAAACCCATAGATCATCCTGGCATAGGAATTTTTCGAATTCAAAACAAGTGCTGCTATGGTAACATTTTTGAATTTGAATTTTTGAAGTTGTCCTTCGGATTCAAAACTTTCTGAAGGTTGTTCAAAACGATACATAACCTAGACTACGAAATGGCATCGTTTCCGTTGAATTTGGTGAAAGTGCTACTGAGGCGTCAACCTGTAGTAGCATTTTTGAATTCGTTATTACGAAAAACTGAATCGGATTCAAAACTTTTTAAAGGTTGTTCAAAACTATACAAAACCCATAGATCATCCTGGCATAGGAATTTTTCGAATTCAAAACAAGTGCTGCTATGGTAACATTTTTGAATTTGAATTTTTGAAGTTGTCCTTCGGATTCAAAACTTTCTGAAGGTTGTTCAAAACGATACATAACCTAGACTACCAAATGGCATCGTTTCCGTTGAATTTGGTGAAAGTGCTACTGAGGCGTCAACCTGTAGTAGCATTTTTGAATTCGTTATTACGAAAAACTGAATCGGATTCAAAACTTTTTAAAGGTTGTTCAAAACTATACAAAACCCATAGATCATCCTGGCATAGGAATTTTTCGAATTCAAAACAAGTGCTGCTATAGTAGCATTTTTGAATTTGAATTTTTGAAGTTGTCCTTCGGATTCAAAACTTTCTGAAGGTTGTTCAAAACGATACATAACCTAGACTACCAAATGGCATCGTTTCCGTTGAATTTGGTGAAAGTGCTACTGAGGCGTCAACCTGTAGTAGCATTTTTGAATTCGTTATTACGAAAAACTGAATCGGATTCAAAACTTTTTAAAGGTTGTTCAAAACTATACAAAACCCATAGATCATCCTGGCATAGGAATTTTTCGAATTCAAAACAAGTGCTGCTATAGTAGCATTTTTGAATTTTAATTTTTGAAGTTGTCCTTCGGATTCAAAACTTTCTGAAGGTTGTTCAAAACGATACATAACCTAGACTACGAAATGGCATCGTTTCCGTTGAATTTGGTGAAAGTGCTACTGAGGCGTCAACCTGTAGTAGCATTTTTGAATTCGTTATTACGAAAAACTGAATCGGATTCAAAACTTTTTAAAGGTTGTTCAAAACTATACAAAACACATAGATCATCCTGGCATAGGAATTTTTCGAATTCAAAACAAGTGCTGCTATAGTAGCATTTTTGAATTTGAATTTTTGAAGTTGTCCTTCGGATTCAAAACTTTCTGAAGGTTGTTCAAAACGATACATAACCTAGACTACGAAATGGCATCGTTTCCGTTGAATTTGGTGAAAGTGCTACTGAGGCGTCAACCTGTAGTAGCATTTTTGAATTCGTTATTACGAAAAACTGAATCGGATTCAAAACTTTTTAAAGGTTGTTCAAAACTATACAAAACCCATAGATCATCCTGGCATAGGAATTTTTCGAATTCAAAATGGTGCTACTACAGGTTGACAGACATCTCTCTTGCTTCCCTTATCTATTTTCCTCCCTTTTTGGTCTCTCCATTAATCCGCCAGAGTTCCTCAGGTGTAATCCTTGTCTTTGAAATTAGAAAAGTTCGACACCCCTCCCTCCGTCCAATCGGGAAGCATCTGCCACCTTCAACGTCAACCAAGCCGCACAGACTCGAAGGGAAGTTTCCAAAAGATTTAATAAAGTAATCGGAGAGAAAATGTTTGCCTGCGTAAAGCTTGATTTATGAGAAGATGACACATCTTCACGACTTTCTTGTTCTGCACAATCCCGATAGATTAACCTTTTTTTCTGCATCAATGCACGAAGAATGAAGAAAAGACTATGAAAAGAAGGCGTGACATAATGGTATAGTTCCCGCGTTTACTTCGTTAACGTCGAAGAACTGAAGAAAGCCGCCGCCACAAACGTGAGTGGGGATAAATAGCGGGCGGGTTATTTTCGTCCAATGACACTAAACCTTCAGCCAATGGGCGCAGCTGTCATTCTGCTCGTCTACTCCACGTGGAGTCCTTGAGCCAATGGGCGCAGCTGTTATTCTGCTCGTCTACTCCACGTGGAATTTCAGTCACATGACTGCGGATACGCTGTTCCTGTACTTTGCAACTCCAATATGGAGACCGTGGGAAGGTGGTTGTATGCGGAGCGACAAGGTTGCGTAGAGTAGATGTGTGGCAACACTGTGGGTTGAATTTGATTGTTGCAGCTGGTGGGCGCACTCAGTGGACTTCAAAGCCTGCCGGTCGTTAACGTAGCTTGCGCGTCGACTTTACGGGCGAGATGTACGGTCACCGTCAAAAGTCCCACGTGGCGTAGTGGTAGCGATTTCAAATTGCAATCAAAGGATCCCTCACTGCGGTGCCAAGCCGGCTGGGAACGGGGGCAGAGTAGACAATGGCCCACCCTGCCAAAAATATAATTTGCAAACTTAATAAACGATATGAAGGAAGAAGTTGATCTGGATGCTGTAAAGTACAGAGCGTTCATTTTGGCACTGGGCCGAGATAGCGCGTGACTTCAGACGGCGCGGCATGGGGCGGAAGCCGGCATTTTCTACCTGTAACATCCCGCTTATTTTTTAATTTTTTTGCGCACATATTTTACGCCACCACTTTTAACAACTCTTATAACACAGGTTAGTACCTACTCGTTATGCAACATAAATTCAATTTTCTGCATGCTAAAGATATCTGCGTAAAAAAATAAACGGGATGTCTCGGGTCGAAAATGACGGTATCCGCGCCATGCAGCGCCGTCTGCAGTCACGCGCTATCTCGGCCCAGGGCCAGAACGAACGCACTGTACATTCAAGTATCAACAAATCGCCTACACTAGAAATGTAGGTATTCAATAAATTTGAAATTACTTAGTTTAGTTTCACTAGTATTTTCCATATTTTATTGTTTCTTCATAATTTGTAATTACAGTAAAACCTCGTCAATCCAGACTCCGATAAGCAGGACTTCGCTTAATCCGGCAGGCAAGAGGAGATAAAACAGAATGCAAGATTTCAAATGTGGCTAGAAGTCAACAAGAGAACTTCCCAAAGAAAAGGCAGTCAACCACTGATGACATTCTGTTTACCGCAGACTTTGTACTGTACTGTATAGTGTATTTATGCCTATGCCCTTTAAATACACCATAATAAACGTGTTTTGTTGCTATAAACGGGGTTTTAATCCACTTTGTACTGTTCTTTTAGGTTATTTCAGTTAATCCGGAATTTCGTTAAACCGTTCAACTTATCCCCCCCCCATTAGTCCGGATTAACGAGGTTTTACTGTACTATTAATTTTTATTTTTATTATTCAGTATCCCTTTTCTGCCTCTTTTAGCTAATCGCAACGATGTGGATGAGAAATATGCTTCTGCTACGTATTTTTACGAACAGTTTCTGGAAAGTGAAATTCCTCAAGGAGTGTGCTGCAGCAGATTTTGCCATTGACAACTTTGTGTAAAAAATTGAAAACGGCGCTGATATGGAGTCTGTAAGTTTCGAAAATACGAGATTGATTGATTGATTTGTTTTATTTTACTTCGCTCCTTGTGCTACTTTTGGTTACTTTGCGAAGTTGGGGATGAGTGATGACATGATGAAATTGATGAATGGACACTCCCAAAGAACACTCATGACCAGGCCGGGATTCGAACCCGGGACCCCTAGCGTCGTAGCGCGATGTGCTAACCACTCCGCTACGTGTGCCGCCTGAGAAAGAGAAGACAAGACATGCGGAGATGAAAAATTGCGTAATGAGGGAACCGTGTAACGAACTATAGCTAGGAAAAAGTAAAAGACTGAATCGATTAGAGAGCTGAGTGGGACATGACGGGAGAGCAGTATTCTATTATTGGGGAAATGAGTGGCTTGAAGTATAAGGTGAGGGCTGAGATATTGATAATTCCAGTGAGCCGCGGTGGCTCAGTCGGTAACGCGTCTGACCACAATGCTAAAGGTCCAGGGTTCGATCCCCGGCCGGTTCAAATCCGGGAACTTTTCTAACGTTGGAAGCGGCCCCGGCGCCCACCCAGCATCGAATGACATGAGTACCTGTGGGAAACCCTGGGGGGTAAAGGCGGTTAGGGGCGTGATGCTGATCACATAACCCCCACTCACGACCGGATCAAGAAAGTGTGGGGCGTTACTCCCACACCCCCCTATACGCCTTCATGGCACTTTCCTCTTTTTTTACTTGCCTTTTACATTAAAACGATACAGTAAACCTAAGAGACGCATGGCCTTCTTTGCGTGCCTATATTAAAGTGCACAAAACTCGGGTAATCGTACTTGTTGATACCGGTTGGATCCAGTTTTTACTAGTTTATGGCTAGAAATCCTCCTTCTTTCTTTCTTTGCATTTTTCTGACAGAGAGAGAGAAGAGGGAGGTGACCAAGGAGAGGAGATAGTAAAAGAGATAGGAGAAGAGAAAAAGTAGAGGTGAGAAGAAAAAGAGGATAGACGAAGAGAGGAGAAGTTTCTTTCTTTCTTTTCTTAGGGTGAGGGCGTGTGAGGGTGAGGGAGAGGTCGGGCAAAGAGAGAAAGAGAAAGAGAAAGAGGGGAAAGAAAGAAATAAGGAGAGAAGGAAGAAAGGAAGAAGGAGAGAAGGAAGAAAGGAAGAAGATTCTCTCTCTCTTTCCCTTTCTTTCTTTCTTTTTCTCTCTCTCTATCCTTCTCTCTTGCTCTCGCTCCCCCTCCCCTCTCTCTCTCTTCCCCTCCTCTCCCCCTCTCTCTCTCAAAAAAGAGAGAGAGAAGGACAGGAAGAAAGAAAGAAAAATAAAGATAGAAGAAAGAGAGATATAAAGAAGGAAGGGAAGAAAGAAAGAAGGATTCTCTCTCTCTCTCTCCTTCTCTCTTTCTTTCTTTCGTTCTTTCTTTATTTCTTTCTTTATTTCTTTCTTCGTTCTTTCCTTCTTTCAGAGAGAGATATAGAGAGAGAAATAGCGAGAGAGAGAGAGAGAGAGAGGAAAACTCATTCTCTCGTTCTCCCTCCCTCTCTCTCGCTCTCCCTCCGTCTCTCTCTTCCCTCTCTCTCTTTTTCTCTCTCTCTCCCCCCTCTCCCTGGGGCCTCCCCCATGGCGCAGTGGTAGCGTCATTGCCTTGTAATCAAGGGGTCCCGGGTTCGATTCCCGGTGGAGGCACAAGTGGTTCGGATCCCACTTTAAACTGTAGGTCCAGTCCCTATTAGCCTTACTGTGCATAAAGTGGACTTAAAACGTCAACTCAACTCTACCCCCCTCTCCCCTCCCCGTCTCCTCTTCCCTCCTTTCCCTCTCTATCACTCTCTAAAAAAAAGAGAGGTACAGACTTTCTCTCTCTTTCTCTCTAGAAAGAAGGAGAGAAGGAATGAATGAAAGTAAAAAAATAAAGAAAGAAGAAAGACAGAGAGAGAAATAAATAAGGAAGGGAACAAAGAAAGATGGAAAAAGAAAGAGAGAATAAAGCAAGACCAACGCTTTCAGATCCTTTCCTCGACAATGCAGGCTGCTATCGCACCTACGCGTTGGAGGCGCTTCGGAACATTTTTATTGATCTTATTTTACTTGTGGCGTCGGCTTAAGATAGAATCCGGGATAATGGAAACGGCGGATGTTGCGATTATCCGGATGACGTAACAAACGCCTGGATGATCCGGGAGAGGACAGCCGAAGTGATAAATCATGGACAAGGAAGAAGGATGCTGGAAACCGTGGCCTTTATCAAAGAAACGCTCCATCATTTCCTTTAAAACTGTCAGGGATGTGCAGAAGAACCATACTTTCGTTTTAGCATTTTAAAGGTTTGATGAGGTTTGACAGGGAACATCCTGTTTTTTAAAAAAATACCTGTCCTGTTCCGGAATATATTCCCTCATAGCCTGCTGGTTAGATGTGCGAACGGTCTTGAGTTCGGTACTCCGTAACAGTAGGAAATAATGTCTCATCACTAGATCCCACGTGTACGTGTATGTAATTTCTTTCTACAGGAAAATGTCAACGAATTATGTAACTGAGATCATTTTGCATAAGTTTTATGTTACATATTTTTACATATTTGCCAGGAAGTTACATATTTTACATATTTGCTAATTTACTGTAGATATTGGTAATTTTTACTACTGTATATTGATTTATTTTCCTACATTTTTGATCTCTGAAACACGATTAAGAAAATTTGTAGCTCATGTGATGTCATATTTTCTAATCAATGAAATCCATAGTTCTTACGGTCTGGCTGAAGAGCCCCCCTCCAAAAAAAACAAAAAAACAAAGCACAGGAACTGTTATTCATCGAAAGATGCAACCCCCCCCCCATCCCTTCTGGTTGCATATTTTCGTTTCGATTTTAGGTTTAGGCACGTAGCGACTTACACAATATGTTCCCTTGCACAAAAGGGGCCTCCCCGATGGCGCAGTGGTAGCGTCGTCGCCTTGTAATCAAGGAGTACCTGGTTTGATACCCGGTGGAGGCACATAGTGGCTCGGATCCCACTTTAAACTGTAGGTCCAGTCCCAATTAGCCTTACTGTGCATAAAGTGGACTTAAAACATCAACACAACTCAACAACCCTTGCAAAAAAAAGTACAAAAGTACAAAAAAGTACATCTATTGATGCTTCTTCTTAAACTTGTTTCGAAAGTTCAAAGAGCTCTCTTACATATTTACACAGTCTACAATAACTTGCGATGTGAAAAGTAATTAATAGTTGAGAAAAATGGTTTCTTAAATATGTACACGTTGCTGTAGAGGTGCTCGGTTCCTTCCTTTTTTCTCCCTCTGTGAAGTCCGTTGAGGTCCACGTGTTCACCCACGATTTCAGCTGTCCAACTCGTATTACTACTATTGTCACAGGTAAAGATATACATATAAGCAGATCTTTATCTAAGGCAGGGAAACCGGTGCACTAACCTCCTGCTGAGAATTCCCATTCGCAAGAAGTTTTGTAATAATCCGCTAAGAGGCGCTGAGAGGCACTACTCGCAACCTTGCTTCCACTTATCCTAACAAACAGAACAAGAGATGGCACTGCTAAATTTCAACAGCTGTCAAGCGACTTCACCGGAACCATTGCCCCGAAGCGATGGATTCCGAGAAAACCTTCCACCTGCGAAGCCTCAGTGCTTCGGCATTGAAAACTGACCGCGAAGGTGTGACTTTTACTAGCGGTTATAGGAAACAATAGAATGATGCACATCCATGTAAAGAATAGATTCTGGAAAATACCTGACTATTATACTCATTTCTAACAGATAAGAGATTACTGAAGAAACAACGTTATCAACACGAGTACCATTTTCAAGGAACACTTAAGCAATTTACCACAGATATTCTGTGCGTAGCATCGAGAAAAATCGTTTACATGTGGTTTTATTTATCTTGCGCTTCTTTTGCATATATACCATATATACCTTATATATATCTTTATCTGTGCTACTGCTAAATGAAAAACCTTGATATATTGTGACAATAATTTATTAGAATAACGTACACGTGTATATGACTTCAGACAAAATAAAATAAAACACAGTATCGACCGGTTACAGTGAGAGATGCATAAGCTTAATTTTTGGTTACGCGAAGCACATCTTTACTCCCAACCGTCAGGAAACCGTTACTTCTTTTCACTGACTCAGTGGTACCAGCTATTATAATTTTTAAATACTAGAAAGTTGATACAAATGATGTATATATTTGAAGAGTAACATAATGGAAAGTACATTCATCTGTATGTGATAAGTGATGGCAACAATGCAAAACGGCAACGCGTAATCTTCTCACTTCACAAACATTTAAACAAATCAACAATGGATTTCGAAACAACGAGAGGAGAGAAGGGCGTCTGCCCAAAACATGAAACTAAGAATAAATATAAGAAATTTAACTTAAAAATTAATAAACTTCCGCTTCACTAAACTGATTGAAGTAAAACTTACGCCATCTTTACAATGTTTAAAGGTGACTCAAACTATTTGTGTTGTAAATTATGAAATTGCTTAAACTTGCCGTTATTTATACTTCTAGAAATATCGGTATATAAAGTTAACGGTGATAAAGGCGGCCATATTGGAAAATTTATAAATTTGGCTGAAGACATTAAGATAATATTTATAAACTTATATATGAATTATTAACTGTAAAATACTAATAAAAATTACATATATAATAAACATAAGATAATATAGTCATTACATAATATAAGTTAAATCAAAATATAACACAAAGAAGTTATGGCCAACTCGTGGGCATTACAATCTGCTTCTGCTTTCGTCCTTCCGTCCCCCGCATTGTGTGATGCGAATCGACAAGATGTACCTAAATGCGACAGAAGGACTTACAAAAGTATCTGATTTTTTAAAATTTAAACCATCAGCTTAGCTTTTCTGTTGTAACAAGAAGCATTTTCTGAAAATACTGTCTCAAGTGGAACATCCAATGGATTTGTATCACGGTACAAAACAATGGCTGGAGCATTGTCAGATGGTATTTTAAACGGAGAACATAATCGGCTTTTGCCCTCTCTGTGTTCTTGCCGATGACCCAATAAAATGCTCCCTACCCTTTCAGAACTGAAGGAGGCCAAACGAAGTGCAAAAGCGGGTCGGAACACAGTTTCAGGTGGGAAATACTTCCTTTGTAACTTCTAAGCCTGCCTCTCTCTCTCTCTCTCTCTCTCTCTCTCTCTCTCTCTCTCTCTCTCTCTCTCTCTCTCTCTCTCTCTCTCTCTCTCTCCTTCTTCTTTTCCTCTGAGCAGAGAACTGCAGAAGCAGATATTGCTCGCTTGACTCAGAAAAAAAATGTCCTCTGACGAACAGTGTTTCCAACCATATTATAGCAATATCTCTAACTGTGGATTCCTCCTCCAGCAAAACCAAGGGTAAAAAGGCACTGTGTGAATTAAGGTTTCAGCTTTGGGGGGTGGGGGATGCACACTCAATCGCGTATATGTGATTTTATTTCGGGAGGTTGTTTTTCTTGGGGTATGCAAAGTGTTACAAGTTAGTAAAGTAAAGTGAAATATTGCCTTGTGGTTCTAAGTTTGAATTGGTGAAAAATGAATGAAAAATTCATTTTTGAAAGCAAAATTGACTTGGCAGAACTTGGCTCTCAAAGGACTGTTCGACACAGACTTTAGCATTAGGGAGCTTTCAGATCGTAGAGGCAAGGCATTTGGAAACAAGCTTTCAGAAATGAGTATAACGTTTCGCTCTGCTGAGCAGGAATGCTTCTTTACAGACTAAGGTCTAAGGCCCGCTATAGACGAAAGCATTTTCCTTGGTATTTTCCTTAGCATTTATGCCATGACCAAAAAGCTACCGCGTAAAGTGAGAAATCTTATGCCAATCCAGATGCCATGGCATATTTCATGGCATTTCTCAAGGATAGGCTCGGTCCGAATCGTTTTTCGTAGCGTAACCAATCAGAGGCAAGCTCTAGGTCACGAGTGCAGCAGTAATGGCGGCCGCGTGAGATGTAAACGACGCAGCACTTCACACTTTTAAACGACGATAACTATTCAACCGAGAGGAATATCGCTTCGTATTAAATGGTTTTAGGTAGAGAAGAATGGTGCTGATAAAATACATACTTTACAACGTTTACTATACACGTATGGAAGAATATTTTAGCTTTTTCAATTGTAAACACCGTGCACACAGCATTAACGGTGTAACTCGACGTGCCTTTCGTGCTGTATTGTAATTGAAACAGGTAACCGAAATGTTCCATAAAATGCTTTCGTGTAAACTACTATCCGCTATAAGATTCTTGGAAGCATTTACCTAGCATTTGTGCTAGCAGACATGTTAAAGGAAATGCTTTCGTCGAAAGCCGGCTTTAGATAGAATAGCGTGCTACAACGCCAGGAGTACCATGTTGGAATCCCGGCTTGGGAGTGAGTGTTCCTTGTGAGTGTCCATTCATAAATTTCATCCTCATTGTTGCGATTAGCCAAAAGTTACAGAAAAGTGAAACTGAATAACAAAAAATTAAAATAAAAAAGTAACTTTGTTTCAAAGTTTAATAAAACTCTCAAAATGCTGACCAAGGCAGAATATATTGTAAAATAAACACACTATAAATATGACGCTTCAACCTTATAGATTTGGTTTAGAGTCTGAAGAAAACCTTGCTATAACGTTGAAACGTCACGTTTATGGTTTATTTGACAATAAATTCTTCCGTGGTCAGAATTCTTAAGTGTCTTACTAGACTAAGGGTGTACGTGTGCCTTGTTATTTCGGTGTGAAACTTCCGTGTCGCGTGTCTATTTGGCCTGAAAACGTCCTTAGAGCAAGAACAAGTCGACTACATACAGGAACATAACTCTGCGGCTGGCAACACTGGCAAAGATTCAAACGTCAGAGAGAATCCTACAAAGCAAAGCGAGTACTCGCCAACCGTTTAAAAAAAACAAAACGGAATGAGTTTAAAAGGGCGTGGCATTTGCAAGTGAAAATCTCAGAACGCTTCATTTCCTCCAATAGGTATGTTTAGAAAGTTCTCCTTCTTCTCCAAGTCCTTCGTCGCCTTGTAATCAAGAGGTCCCGGGTTCGATACCCGGTGGAGGATCTCATAGTGGTTCGGATCCGACTTGAAACTATAGGTCCAGTCCCAATCAGCCTTACTGTGCATAAAGTGGACTTAAAACACCAACTCAATCAATCTCCAAAGCATGCAAAAAAACAAAAACATTTACATATAAGAGGAAATATTATTACAAGATAGATGAAAAACATTGACAAACGTTACATAAAAGTAAACAGTGACGAATCCAATTTTTCTAGTAGAACGCACAGAAACAATGAAAGCTGTTTCAAGGCTTCGCACAAAATCTCCTCCCCTCAACCATACCACAGGGTGTTCAAGAAGTCTATAACCAAAATAATTTTCAATGACTGTGTCTTGTTATGTCACAACACATGTTTTCTGCCAAGTTTGGCTAATCGCGACGATGAGGATGATTAGATATAGTTGAAAGGACGCTCACGAAGAACGCATACCCACAGACCGGGTTTGAAACCGGATCCTTCTGTGACGAGACCGAAAGTTGACTACTTGACGTTTTCGACCACAGAGCAAGCGACTTCATTAGTTACAGGACCCAACCAGCTTCTGAGTTTCTAGCAATATTCACTGCGAGAATGTAATTATTTTTATGTATAATTATTTATTTTGGATTATTTGAACAAGGGGTACATTTAAGATTACAGTTTACTTCATACTGATTATCTTGTGTAATTAATTTCTGTCCCCAACAGTTGTAAAAACCTTCAATTACGATAACAGGTATAGACCACGGGTTTACTTCGTTAACGTCGAAGAACTGAAGAAAGCCGTCGCCACGAAGGTGGGTGGGGTTAAACTGCGGGCGAGTTGTGTTCGTCCAATCACACTCAACCTTCAGCCAATGGGCGCAGCTGTCATTCTGATCGTCTACTCCACGTGGAGTCTGTTCACATGACTGCGGATACGCTGTTGCTGTACTTTGCAACTTCAATGTGAAGACCGTGGGAAGGTGCTTGTATGCGGAGGGACAAGGTGGCAACACTGGGCGTTGAATGTGATTGTTGCAGCTGGTGGGCGCGCTCCGTGGACTTCAAAGCTAGCCGGTCGTTAACGTAGCTAGCGCGTCGAATATACACATAAACGTGGTATAATATTTTTTCACTGTCTAGCAGGATTTTAAGATCTCCAGCGATATGATAGTTTGCCATACCATAGAATATATTGCATAGTTATCCATGTTGTGACCAGGAGTATTCTTTAGGAAGGCCGCTCCGGGGCAAGAATTAACTACTTTTCATCCATCTTGTATTGATTAATAAATGATTAAATATTTTAAGATCACATGTCACAACTAGAGCCCGTATTTGTATGCAATTACATATACTAGTCCTTTCTAGATACATACGTTGAACAGGAAAATGTCAACGAATTATATAATTGACATGATTTTACATAAGTTTTGTTACATATTTTTACATATTTGCTACGATATTACATATTTTATATATTTGCTAATTTACATTACATAAAATAACATATTTCGGCAATTTCCTCCTATCTTGATCCTTTTTCCAATGTTTTCGATCTCTGAAACATGATGAAGAAAATTTGTAGCTCATGTGATGTCATATTTTCTAATTAATGAGGTGCTTAGTGCTAACCGTCACCTAAAATTGACTGCCCATTCGAAAGACAGGCTGAATACAAATAAAATAAAAATACTGGAACTGTTATTTATGGAAACATGTTGGAGTTTTCCCCCCCTTGTACTTCTGGTTACATATATTCGTTTCGCTTTACGCAAGGCTGTTAAAGGTCAAGGAATTTTAAATAAATTCAATTCCGGTCCACGAGAGAAAATCAGCAAGCGTGAACGGGTTCTGGACCGTAAAGAACCTTTTTATCTGTAAAGTATTTCAATTCGGTCCAGGGACCTTTTTTCCCGCATCAATTTAGATACGGTCCAGGAACCTTTTTCCGGATGAATTTAAATTGGGTCCAGGAACGTTTTTCCGAACCAATTTAAATTCGGTCCAGGAACCTTTATTCCAGGATCAATTTAAATACTGTCCAGGAACCTCTTTTTCCGAATCAGTTTAAATAGAGTCCAAGCTCCGTATTGAAATGAAACAATAAGCAACTTGGATCGAATACGGACCTGACGATAAACAATTATCCACTTGTGAGCATGAAAGACTAATCCAGGTGCTGGCTGTCTCGAGAATCTAAGGTACAAGGTAGAAATGGGCGCAATGCAAACGCTGCAGTCACGTTACCACTCTCCATGTAGCCCCATTCTCTCGCGCGTGTTCCTTCACTTGGTTGTAGCATATCTGCTCTCGCCACACTAATATAGTCCATTGCGTTATATACAGTAACTCTTCGACAAGGGAGTTTCTGAACCTGGCCCACGAGAGAACAACAGCGTTATGATTTATTTCCTGCGATACGGTTTTTACAACCGCTGTGTGACATTCCAGTGTAAACGTACTCGCGGACATTTTTAGAAGGCAACTTTCAATCGGTCAATCCTGGTCTACGAATTGTAAATAAATTCAATCCCTGACTGGAAGAGAAAATCAGCAAACGTAAATAAGTTTTAGACAGTGTAAAACGTTTTCATATTTATAGCATTTCAATTCGGTCCAGGATTCAATTTTCCAGATCAATTTAAATACGGTCCAGGAACCTTTTTTCTGGAATGAAATTTCTTACAATGAGGAGATGCTGCCACTTTACGACGGGACGAGCTTCTTTATGTTGGACATAACTCTGGATAATGGGAAGAAATGCATGGTGTTTGGAAGTGACAGTGGCAGAATGTTATTACAATCCAGAGCCTCTTTCTTCTTAGACGGCACATTCAAAAGCTCTTCAGCCGGACCCTGTGGCTGTAGCACATCACGCTGCGACGCCAGGGGTCCCGGGTTCGAATCCCGCTCGGGCATGGTTGTTTGTGAATGTCCATTCATCAATTTCATCATTTCATCACTCATCCCCATCTTCGCAAATTAGCCAAGAGGCACAAAACGCGAAGTAAAATGAAAAGCAATCAATCAATTAAAAGCTGTTCTAAACAGATTCAACAGATTTATACAATCCATGCTGATTGTGGAAGTTGAGAAAAAGAAACAAACATTTTTCCAGCGGTGTAGGTCTTACTGGGGTCCCAAGTCTGGAAAAAAGTATGAGGGAAGTTTGAAATTTAATCATAAAGGAAGAAAAATATGTGTGCGCTCGAAATACGCTCGTTTAAAGGGCATTCAGAAAGTGTGCGCTCGATGCACGAAATTTTCTTTGTGCGCTCGATGTACGAGCGCTCATTCCACGACACCGTCTGTTCGTCTATCTTCTTCTCTTTTCCTCTCTCTACGATAGTGTACATCCCTTTCTAACACTCTAGCCCCTCTCTCTCGCTATCTCTGTCCTTTGTACATTGTCTTACTCCATTTGTCTTTCTTTCTTTTTTCTCTATCTCCAGCTCTGTTTGTTTGGTCTCTCTTTCTCTCTAACTCGGTGTCCCTCTCTCTCTCTTTATTTCTCTATTTTCTATCTCTACCTCTGTCTGTTTCTCTTTTTTTCAATCCTTCTCTAATTTTGCTTGTCTGTATCTCTCTCTCCCTCTCTCTGTGTAACTATATTTGACAGTCTGCCATTCTCTAACTCTCCTTTGTTTTCCCATCTTTCGTTCTCTCTCGCAGATTCTAGCTCTTTAGTTTTCTCTCTCTCGCTTGTCTCTCTTGTTCTGTATCACCTGTCGGTCTGCCTATCCTTCTCTGCAAACTTCTTCAACGTCCTACCAGATGGCGTAGTGGTAACATCGTCTCCTTGTAAGCAAGGGGTTCCGGGTTCCTGGAGGCACATAGTGGTTCGTGCCTCACTTTGTAAATCCAGTCTCGATCAGCCTATCTGTGCATAAAGTGTGCTTAAAGAACTAAAGCAAAAGCTCCGTCAACTTTTACAGCAGAATGCGAGGATGCACCATAAGCAGCAGGCAGTTACCGGGTTCGATTCCGACGCTCCAGCATTCCCCTCACGGAAGGAAGAAAGGAACATGTATACAGACACCCGTTTACGGATTCGAGCCGTCGCCTCGGGCTTCAATCATAGAAAGTGGATTGCTTCTTTCCAGAAGACACGCCTGGCCGACTGCATCACGTGACCTGCTTCTCCAAGCGACGCTAGACTGGACATTTTCAAAAGATAAGCACCTACTTCTGCACTGCAGCAGAAGGGCCGAGGGGGGGGGGGGATGACACCGATACTTATAATTAGGGAAAGGATTTTAAGGTGCAAAATTATGGTCGGGAAAGGGGAAAAAATGTTCGGAAAATGTTTTCAAAAACGTGCTAATAAAACGCCTTTATTCAATGTATCATTCTGTATATGTATAATGCGCGCGGACCGCATAGAGAACTGTGGTCCTGCCGAATAGATCTTGTTGAAGTTCGTGTTTTCTCTCGTGGGTTTTGTTGCATTATCTTGGGAACTATTGAGGCTGCAATGATTATATAGCTCTTGGTCTGCTCTACAAAATGAAACTATAGGATTTTATGTAGCTGCTCAAGTAGAGTGAAAATCATTTATTTTTCTGACAATTTCTTAACCAAAACATGAAAGAAAAGTAAGGAAAAGATTCTGAAGTATCAAAGAGTGGTTAAAAACAGTATAAATGTGCTGCCTCACGAAAAGATGCAAGAAAGTGTGTTAAGATTACTTGATTTCGTGTCCTAAAATACATATCTCAAACGATCGGTATGAAAACAGATATATTTTTGGAAAGGTATAATCCTTTCCCTACTTCTAATAAAGGTTAGACATCCCCGTTTCCTGCGTAAACCACGCCGGGTGCCACAGTTGACATCTGGCCCCTCCTATCTCCTGCCACGGTTTTCGGGAATGGGTATCTAACGGGTCCGTCCGTCGCCCCCTTGGAAATTGGCACCGTTCATTCCAGTCTATAAAAGTTCGGGTTTTCTTTACTTAGAGCCCGTATCAGCGTCACTCGAAAAACGCACCGGACAGATGTCAAATTTTCTTCCTAGTCTTGCCAATATTGATTCCATTTCCCCCTTCGAACGCAAATCCATTGCATAGACCGTTTGAGACTTTACTGGTGGGAGGGTTGCTGTGTCGAAAGAAACAGAAGACAAGGTTCCCTGTCCGCTACTCCCCCCCCCCCCCCCCCCGCGGGGAAGGTCAGGCTCTGACCATAAAAGACCTTTCTTTTGAGCCCGAACGTTTATAACTCCGAGCCGAGAGGGTTTCTGTGACAGGACAACACTTTTTCCGAGTGTCTGAAAGAAGAAAAACACACATTGACGAACATCGCAATACAACTTACATGTAATAGAGCCAAGGACTATTTAGGGGAGGCGGGGTGTCCAGGGAGTCCGAATCTTCCACGAGAGACTTACTAAAATTAAATTATGTAAATATGCTTGTTTTGTTTAGCATCTGTCGTATAATCGAGATAGGTGTATTTCCGTCAAACTTATTGTAAGGGAAGGATTACATTGGGGTCATACAACTTTGGATGGCTGTATCAAAGAAGATTTATACACACCACTACCTAAGTAATATGCTTAAATATTAAATTAAGAGCTTTACTTTTCGTCAAATGGATCTAACATCCTTTTTCGTTATTCAATAAATATTCAATTCCTTATCTGTTTCACAATCACCTTGCCAGGTCAGTTGTTTTTATACAAATTGAAGCGATCTTAACTATTCATGAGCTAGATAATGAATACGTGCTGTTATATTCCTATTCTTATGCCATCTTTTCCCATTCATGTGATAACAATATTAATTAATATTTTAATATTATTAATTTAATATTACTGTTATTTTAACTTGTTTTTATTATTAGAAGAAGGTACCAACATCATAGGCGTGCGCAGACCCTCTGATAAGGGGGGGAGCAAAAACCTTGAAAATTAAGTCAGATCGGCAAAGAAAAACCTCATTTTATCTCACTGTTTTAGTTTTTTGCATTGATGTGATATATATATATGTGTGTGTTTGCGCGCGCGAGTGTGTTTATTATATATATATATATATATATATATATATATATATATATATATATACACCTAGATATTAACATATTATTGAAATACATTACGTAATCTATTCATCCGCCCCTTAACAAACCAACAGCAAAATTTATATAGATTGTCTCTGAAATGTGAGCGCTCGTTTTCCTCCAAACCAAACTGTTATAGCAGCAACTGTATGAATTACTTATTCGTTCTTACTTTCTTTCTGGTAATTTACAATGTATTGGAGAAAAGAAACTGCGAGCGAAGCGAGCAAGAAAATTTTTCGATCCAAATTTTTGAAAGTTGAAAACAGTATTGATTTAATAGGGCGCAAAAAAATTCATGGGACGGCATGGCATTCTTTTTTACAATTTTTCTCAATCAGATTGTTCGGCGCCCAGTGCCAACTCCCGCTACTTCCTAGCTACGGCTCGGAAGTTGACAAGACTGCAAGAAAAGCAGGTACCCCGAGCGAAGCGAGAAAGAAAATTTTAAGAAATATATTTTTATTTGTATAAAATTTAAAGTCGAGGGGACAATTGTCCATCTGTAACCCTCTGCAAGTGATCCTGACCGTCTGGAAGAAATAATGAAGATGGACGTGAAAACTAATTCCGTCTTGAGTATCCTTTTGTCCTGCTACTAGTAGATTCTGCTAGTCTTGCTTTCTTTTAATTCAATGATTTCCGTCCAAGGTTGGAAAAAGGCATAAGCAATGCCCCCTGTCCCATTGTGGTTGCGCCATTTCCTTTTAGAGTATAATATTGTTTAATAACATCGACAATATTGCTCTCCACTAAATTTCTAGGTGAAAGTATAATAATATAGGAGCATGGAACGTCTGGAAGGGGGGCAAGGATGACCACACCTTGAAAACGAAGGTCAACCTAAAAGTATATATTTCACAAGTATAATTAGATTTCAGTCATAGTAATTTACATTAATTATTATGTAATGGGGACGCAGGAATGCGATAATTTCAAATTCAAGTGGTGTTTTTTGAGAGGACAGTACTAGTATCGGGGTAATATGCCCAATGAAAAAATACCTTTCTTGTCCCTTTGTGGAAAAATCTGCGAACGTCCGTGATTAGGGGGCAATCAACCCCCCCCCCCGCCCGTGCGCACGCCTCTGACCAACATATATGGAATAGTTTATAACATCGAGTAGCAGGATATCTCTCCTGTATGGTGCTGTAAACTAGGGAAATAATGACGATGTTTTGTAGTAGTGCATAGCTATTCACCCTGTTGCGACACATGTGCAGAACAGGCGGAAGACATTCTATTGTGTTTTCTGCAGTTGGTGAATTATCCTAAGTGAGATGATTTTGATGTTCTTTCTTTTCTTAACGTAATAAAAACGTGTCTTACAACCTAAGGCGTCATGCTTTGTGCTCCGCCTGAGGATGAATTGTATGATGAAACTGATGAACGGACACTCACAAAGAGCATCCATGCCGGGATTCGAACTCCCGGATGTGCTAACCACTTCACCACGGAGGCCAGTGCTAATGCACATGAATATCAATCCAAGTTAGCCATTTGGGATCATTGGGAAAGTCGTGTAGTTAGTAAAATGTGTACTTTTAGCATTTTTGATACAATTAAAACTATTTACAGCCAATGCATATTACTCATATTGAACCGGAACGACGAATTTGTGAATTTACTACAGGACTTTTCAAACATCCGCAGATAAGGCTAATACAGTTTCTTGTTCATATCTATCATAGTTATCCTGAAATACACGTATGTCAGTTTTCACGCAGCTTACTAGTTTCCAGATATGCTTGATTCTGTTAACTGTACACTCCTCTTATTCATAGTTGCGAACTATCTCTCCGGATCCGAGCATGCATGTGAAAAAGAACTGAATCACTCCGCCACGGGGGGCAGCTTTTCTGATTGTAGTTTGTCATTCGAGTATTTGCAATGAACATAATTGTCAGCGATGTTTTCTCAATCCTTTCATCGTTACATCGTTATTGAAAACATCCGAGAGGCAAAAATACGACATTAAGGAATTAAAAGACTAAAGAAACTAACTAACTCTTAAATGTTAATAATTAGAAAGATTATAAGTAAACCTTCCCGCCTCGGTTAACGGTAATAATGATGCTTTGTAATCGACGGGTCACGAGTTCGATCCACGGTTAGGGACATTTAATTAAGTGGCTCGGATTCCACTATAGGCTGTAGGTTTTGTCCCGATTAGCCTCTGTGCAACTAAACATTGCAATTTAGTGCAAAAATCAGTAAGCTTGGGCAGTTTTATTCCTTGTAAGCCTAGGTCTTCATGTTAATAAATTATTATTTATGACGTTGGAAAATAATTTATGCCGAGTGGCAAATTTCTATTCCATGGAGAAGAATCAGATGTGAAACATATATAAAACTATTGGTAGTTATTTTCACTACTAATCACATCTGCCCAGTGCGAGAGCTGCAACTGTATCCATTGATTTATGTCAATGATATTGATAGTCAATGCTTTTGTCTCCTAGTGTAGGTGAATTTGCACTGAAAATATGTTTGTTCTCTCAGTGTTACCTTCACAATACAATTGGTAACATCCTCCAACTTATAAAAATTAATTTTTAACACTCGCTCCAAAAATAGTGACATGATTTACATAGGATAATAATTGTTATCATTTAACTTCGTAGGCATCGTATTATCATCGTTTGACCCTCCAACAACCAAACAGCAATCCCACAGCCTCTGAACACATCCACCTACCAGATAGGCAGCAGAGTATCTGTAAATTTTTTTGGCAAGTTTGGAGACTTGTGATTTAACAATTACTTAGTACGTATTAAATAATCAATGTCCGTTGTTGATCCATGCAGATCTGCAGCTGCCACCTCCAACCACGATTTTACGTACAACACGTTGCAATAATCTTGCGATCTTATAAAAGCAGGAAATGTACTTGAACATAGCAATGGCCTTGCCCTAAGGGAAGTTTTATAATGGAAAATATTACGTAAGATAGCTTCTACTTCTTTAATTTTCGATCGAAAGGCGTCTACCGTACTATAAAAATCTGGGGGCTACAGGGAGCTTAGATATGTTGTTGGGGTTTCATCCCCCCTAACCTCCTTGTAGCTCCATCCCTGGCTGTATGTATTTCGTCCAATGAGTACAAGCTAGCAAAACTGTGAATTTCAACAAGTTTGTAGATAATTCTGCAGCTGTTCATAAAAACAGACGTATATTATTAGTTTCTTGCTGTGGTTCACTTTCCCATTTCAGCAAAAAAGTATTCACACTCTTTGCATACGGTGAGTAAATGGGGGGGGGGGAAGGGAGAAGTTGCCCCTTAATAGCCTCACTTAGAAATTTAGTGCAGAAGAATCTAATAACAGTTCTTAAACAACATTATGCTTTTATAGAAATAAAAGTAAATACTATTTTCAAACCTACGAAAGTTCCAAGTAACTACGTAAGGAAAGGGTAATGTATTACTTCCTATGTAATTGGACTCTCCCACTAGCAAATTTCTTATTAACACCTCCATATATTTTATTCTTTAGTTGTATTATCTGTATGTGTCTGCAGAATAAATTGCCCATATATTGCACATGAATAAATTATGTGTAGTTCTTTTGAATTTGCGGTACTAAACCACGTTTATACGTAAATTAGTCTTTGAACGACAGAGATGGAAAATAAAGCGCCAGCAGAGAAAAATGGTGCCACTGAAGTTGAAATTCATCTAATAAAGTGATTTTAGATGCGTCGGGACACACACGACCCTGTTTTGTTCCCATCAATGTAATAAAAACAGTGAGATGGAATGAAGGCTTTATTTCGTCAGCTGAACTCTTATCAAGGCCCTTGCTCCCCATAATCGGAGGATCTGAGCACGCCTAAAATTCCTTATACAGAAATAGTGTTATTTGTCGTATATCCAGAAAGTTGATTGATTTGCTTTATTTTACTTCGCTTTTTGTGCCACTTTTAGCCAATTTGCGAAGAAGGGAATAAGTGATGATATGATGAAATTGATGAATGGACACTCACAAACATCCGCGGCCAAGCCGGAATTCGAACCCGGGACCCCTGGCGTCGTAGCGCGATGTGCTAACCACTCCCCCACGATGGCCGGCCCCAGAAAGTTGAAAGTGAATGAAATTTCTATGGTGTGTTTTGTATGGTCATTATCAATAGTAAGTCTGTCATATTATTCAACTAAATAATGTCTTTGGAAAAGAAAAAACAACATATAATTAATGTATTTTATTTTACATAAGACCTATGCCTAAAAGTATTTTTGTATATGATGACACAGAACTATCTTATGTTGTGACTTCTTTGGGTCTGACTGTAATATATATATATATATATATATATATATATATATATATATATATATATATATATATATATATACACATGTAATTGGTGATAAAATAACGGAGTAAAGTATTAAGTAAATATATTTTATCCCCCTACTTACAAATCATGAAAGGAGCCAAATTCGAAATTAAGTTGAACGGACGTTCAAAATGTTTAAAAATAGCACTATTTCCATCAAGTATTTTTTACCATTGACCCTCAGAAATATCTCAAACTGACAATGAACGTTCATTGAACTTATTTATGATCGACAGCTAAAAAGTCATTCATTTGCGTGACTGGTTGATAATCCACCACCAGATAGAATTTACACAATATTTACCTAAAAACTTTGAGTAAAGTCACCTTCCCCCTAAAAAAATCCCTTGGTAATGGACTTTCGTGTTCTCACAAAAAAAAAGTTATAATTTGGCACAATTTTTCTTTTGCAGGCAAACCTTTTGTAAAGGTGTACTTGAGTCTGTGCAACCAGCCCTTCCCATTTGTGAACAATATACTGGAGAAATCCCCCGTTCTTCAATGTTGTCATTGCACTACAACCCCATCGTGATTTAGTATTAGGATATAGCGTAGTGAAGAACTGTTTACAAGCATCGCCCAAACCATTGATTCTCCCCCAAAACCTTTCCCTGAATTCTTTTTTTCTTTTCCTAGCTCTCAGCATGCGGTTTTCTTGGAAGACCGGCCGATTGTGAAAGAAAAAAGGGCCGTGGAGGGGGGGGGGGTTGAGCGCGAGCGGTACAGAGGGGGAAACGGCTAGCGCGACCAGCTTAGAAACGTCAAAGTTAAAATTTACATACATTGCTCTGTACGTCGACGAACTACAGACATTCTAAAGAAAATTATGTAAGATCAGTTTCATTTCTTTGCTGTAGAAGAACAGTTGAAGCTTTCTTGCGCTTTAAAATGTTGATTTAAGTTATTACATACAATTGGCGAGCAAGTGAATTTTACGAAATTGAGATAAGGAAAACTACGTAATAAATAATATATTTAAAAAAAGGCTGCGCGACATAACTAATTTCATATTTGATCTTTAACTCAGTAAAATTTAAATGCCACACACTTGACTGTTCGAGCACAGAACGTCGACGCAAGAACCTATTTTTTAGGTATCGTCACCAGCGGTGATACGGGCTCTTAAGTGCACTTCTCGCACAGATAGGCTAATTAGGACTGGACCAGTGGCGTAGCGGGATTCTATGAAAGGTGTGAGGCTTCCTTAGATAAACCTGACCTGAATATTGGATAAGGAAAACCCAAAAACATTTTAACTTAATAGAATCTATTTGAATCTAAGTCATGTATGGACATACTCAATTTCAAACACACAATGCACACACTCTATGCTAACAATAATAGCATAAGTATTACTTACTGAAAATTCTCATTTATACTATAACTCGATCCTTTAGTCTGAACACCTCAATCACGTCGTCGTAGAATCGGGAGTTTCTGGTCAATGTCTTTGGCAACTCCTTTTCAATGGATATCAGTCCCAAGTCAGATTTCCTTGCCTGAGTCTGTGTGCTGCGTTGAAATGTGTGAATCCTCTTCAGTGCAGAAAACGACTATTCCACCGACGAGCTTGAGGCAGGAACAGTGAGGAACAATTCTGTTAGTTTGTACACTTGTTCAACAGCTTCATTCAAATGGGTAGTACGCAAGTACTCATGAAGTTCAAACACACTCTTTACTCGATATTCGGCTTCAGAATAAATTACCCGTAGCTCAACTTTCAACTGGTAGCAATTGACAAATTTCGCATACATACGCTTAGTTAAGGACACAAACTCTTCTTCTGGAAAGGCCATGTCATATTTTTATTCTTATTATTCTTTTTCTTTCACTAAAAAGCCATTTGTGGGAAATGCGTAGGATACAATTTGCAAATTCAAATGCATTCGAGAATATTACTCATTATCATGGTTACGATATTTGCGCACAGTTTGAAAAGCATATCAAGCAACTTAGTGAAAAGAAAAGGTAAAAAAAATATCTGTAAATCATAACGCTAAGTATTACGCGCATGCTTTAACATTACGGGCAACTGAGATGCACGCGCCAAACTTTGCGGGCGCTGCCGGATCTAGGATTGCCAGATATTCCTCTTTTATCTTTAACTTCGCTGCTTCTAATGGAGGTAATATCCAACATTAAACCATCTCTTTGTGAACTTAATAGTTAGTTTACACATAAAATATGACAGACATCTTGTTCTCTTCCGACCGTGGCAAACATATGAGTCATACCCAGCGACAACCATGTAATTACGTAAGTTTCGCCTGCCTGGGGAAAGAAATTCTCGCCAGTTAGCACCCACTGGTAATGCGCCTTACATCTGGCTCAGAATCGGGGTGCCCTGTCATTGGTTGGGAAAATAGTACGTAAGCAAACACACCTGCCATGGGCGAGTCCAAATCATTTCTTCCATTCACCTACACGTAAGTCCTCTGAAGAAGACTTACAGAGACGCAACTCGAATCAAAACAAGTCCTCAATTGTTTCGTTAAAAGTTCTACTTCCAGTCTGATATTTCTGTGTGTGTTCAAGCGATAAATACGGGAATGAAATAAGTTTTCTTCAATAATTTCAACTTGTAAGGTGGAGTTACAAGCCTTACGTGGGCACTACGCCGCTGGACTGGATCTACATTTTTAACTGATCGATTGATTTGGTTTATTGTACTTCTCTTTCCTGCGAGTTGTGGCTAATCTCGAAGACGAGGATAAGAAATGATCAGAGACATGCATATTTCGTTATGGACGAAAACACGAAATGTGAAATAGCACATTGTAATGCTAATTTGTCATGTTTCTGAAAGGTGTGACGTGCATTTTCCTACCCGGTTTTGTCACGAAATGATACGAACTGAACTGCAAAATGCGAAACAGACTCTTAAACACGAAATATAGTTTATTTACCGACATGACACTTTCTAAAGTCTGAATTATCCTGAGTTATGCAATTGACGGAAAATTGATTAATTCTGATGTATATATTTGAGAGGCAAAAATTGACCTCTTTATTCAGGGGTAAACTTAATACTCTACATAAATGTGCTATTGGAATGGATATGTTTATTTTGTGTAATAAGTGCAGTTTTTAAATCAAATTTAGGATTATATTCACATTTTTAAAACCAAAATGTCATTTTATATAGCGTTTTTTACCCAATTTTTCACTGCTATTACACCGAAATTTTATTTTATTTACCGCTTGTGAACCAGAAATTGACAGTTTTTGATACGAAATTTTGTTTTTTTTTATCTACCAAAAATATGTGTCTATTAATAATACAATAAAATTGATGACGGGGCCGGGCCGGGATTCGAACACGGGTCCCGTGGCGTCGTGGCGCGATGTGCTAACGCCTCCGCCACAGAGATTGGCTACAGTTTTAAGTAGGATCCGAACCACTATGTATCTCTAGCAGGTATAGAGCCCGGGACCCTTTGATTACAAGGCAACGACGTTACCACTAGTCCATAGGGTAGGCACCATTTATAAGAATGATGTGACGCATTCGTTCCCAATCTAGTGTGAATACTTTTACGAAGATTGTTACGTTCCCTTGCACAGTAGTAACCCTTTGTTCTTTCTGCCTGGAACAAGGGCTCTTTCAGGCCTATTCTGAAACCATCTCAGGATCATGGAATCACGAAAACTAATATATATAAGTGTATATTGGAGTAGGTTAATACAGTCACTTTGGTTGGGTGAGAAGTAGAGAGTAAATCTCATGTTCTACGGCTATGTGTCAGAGGAAACTGAATGGTATATTAATGAATTTGGAAAGTCTGTCTTAAAACCTGTTCCACACAGGCGGTCTCCTCTCCTTCCTATTACACACAGGAAGTGCTTAGCTAATAACTGTTCCACACAGGCGTCTCCTTCCTATTACACACTGGAAGTACGGTTTCTAACATCTGTTCCACACAGGCGTCTCCTTCCTATTACACACAGGTAGTGCGGTCACTAATACCTGTTCCACACAGGCGTCTCATTTCCATTACACACAGGAAGTGCGGTCACTAATACCTGCTTAACACAGGCGTCACGTTCCTACTACACACAGGAAGTGCTTAGCTAAAATCTGTTCCACACAGGCGTCACCTTCATATTACACACAGGAAGTGCGGTTCCTAACACATGTTCCACACATGCGTCTCTTTCCTATTACACACAGGAAGTGCGGTCCCTAATACCTGTTCCATACAGGCGTCTCCTTCCAATTACACACCGGTAGTGCGGTCACTAATATCTGCTTCGCACAGGCGTCTCGTTCTTATTGCACACAGGAAGTGCTTAGCTAATACCTGTTCCACACAGGCGGTCTCCTCTCCTTCCTATTACACACAGAAAGTGCTTAGCTAATACCTGTTCCACACAGGCGACTCCTTCCTATTACACACAGGAAGTGCGGTCACTAATACCTGTTCCACACAGACGGTCTTTTACACAGGAAGTGCAAAAACTCACTACTCTTATTAACGGAAATCTAAAGTATTTTTACCTGAGGTTTTACTCTCCAACCCCCTGTTGATTACATAATTTTCATATCATAATAAAGTTAAATTCATTGAGTTTTTATACATATGTTCATTAATCATTACAAATTTTAAAAGTTGAATTATTATACATTGATTTCTTTTATCTTGCTTCTCAGAATAACAAATTTTAATTTACAAATTGCAGTTATCAGTTAATTGCATCAGATTACATGCAGGTTAGTCAATACCTTATTTTAAGCCCTGATTCGCAAAGCAACAAATACGTAATACAGTATAACAACGCTACATTCCTCAACGTCTTATTTAAAATTAAGCCGTAATAAGTTGTGTTCCAGAAAGCCAAGGAACTGTGGCAGAAGTGTCTGAATCCTGGCAAGTCTTTATTTTGTTCCTTAAACTTTACGCAACCCCTCGTATATCTATTTATCACGCTATAAAAAATTCCGAAAGGTGAAAAGGAAAAAAAATATTTTCCCATTCGTCCTTGCATTTACTCTATCCTGAATGCTTGAAAAGGCCAGTTAAAATAACCATTTAACACGTTAAACGAGCGACGAACAGCTGAAAAGCATTTCGAACAAGAAATCTCGGTTGGCAAGGACTGCAGTCGGAAAACTAGGAAAGAAATCTTTGCTGATTCTGCAGGGGCGATTCGAGAGATCGTAAACTCCTGCCTCGAATGTCATCTCGCCTTTATCTTTATCAGGTACGGGAGTTTGGGAACAAGAAAGATTCCCTCAATCTTGCAATTCCCGTAACCTGGTTTTTCATTGCAGAAGTTCCTTGGGCAGAAGCGGGCAAAAAAAATGTTTTGCAATTTGTGGAGCTAGGAAAGTTCGATAACGTTTTCTGCCCCTCTCTCTCTGTTTCACACACACACGCACACATACACACATGCAGGGTCTCGTGTGAGGCACACCCAGCGTCAACTAAACTCTAAAACGAAATGCTAAGAGCTCTAAATCTGGCCCTCCTGACCTAATCAAATATGTATTTTTAGACCTGCGCGGAATTATAGGTTAGGAATTGTTAGAAGGGTCAGGTTTAGAGCTCTGAAAATTTAGTTTGGTGTTGGGTGTGCCCCACGCCAGACCCCACACATGCATCTACGTCGAGAGAAGGGGATACATAGTGAAAGAGGAGGCAGCGAAAGTGAGAGAGGAGGAAAGACGCAAGCAAGGATAATCCGTGGGAAATTAGGAAAAAGAGAGTGACAGAGAATGAAATGGTAACGAAACAGCGTAACAGAGAGCCAGGAGAAACAGCGAGAGGAAAGTGTAAGAAAGAGATAAGGTAGGGCAGAAAGAGAACTGGGGACAGAGAGAGAAACATCGCATGAATGATAGAGAGAGAGAGAGAGCGACATATAGATACAAACTGAAGGGGAGAGATAAAGAGATAGAGAAAATGGGAGAGAAAGAACGAGACGCAGAAATTAGAAGCAGAGAGAGATAGAGAGGATTATAAAATTTGGGCCTCTTTCGGCATTATTATTATAACTATTATTATTATCAGTTTCAATATATTGTTGATTTCAACCGTCAATATCCCTCCATTTCACATTCAATTGTTGGCCTTGAACATCAAAATGTTTATATTCGTTTCTTCATTGTTTATATTCGAGCACTGTTAAGTGACCTCGCTGGGCTTCCTTTGTAGTCTGCCATACAGACTTGCACAACGGTTAAATTAGTTATGATGCAAGAAGTTATTCAAACGCTAGAAACTCCTTCCTTCTTTCATGAAATAGTGCGGGGTTCATAGGGAAATGGGAAAGTATAGGGAGGAAGTAGAAGCAAAAATGTAGCACGTCCCAAGAGTAGCACCACTCCGGCTTAGGCCAGGGTAAAACATGAGATACTCAGGGCTACGAAAACTGAATAATAATCTTAAGGAATGAAATGAAACGACTTATTTAACTCACTACTGAGAGTACAATACACCGTATATTCTTGTATCCTTAAATTACATTTGTCTGATACACGTAATCATATTTCAGCTGTCTATATATTTATACACATATATGTCTTTGAAGGTATATCGACGTTTATCTTCCAAAATCTCCTATTTCTTATCTGCAGATAAAAATTTCTTCTGTTGATGTCGGTCCTTCTTCTTCTAATGCGAAAGATAAATGAAGGCTTCTTCTTCTTATAATACAGGGATCAAAATAGGAAGGCTTCTTCTTCTCATCATACAGGAATCAAAATAGGAAGGCTTCTTCTTCTTAGAATACAATAATCAATATAGGAAGGCTTCTTCTTCTTCCAACTATGGGAAAGACTTCTTCTTCTTATAATACCATTATCAATATAGGAAGGCTTCTTCTTCTTCCAAATATGGGAAAGACGTAGTAGTTCACGGTTTTAATTTTGTGGATGTTTTAATCGCTAAGCATAATTGAAAATCAGGGTATACATATTTCCGAGACAACTGTGCATCACGTTTAGATCGTTTCTATGCCACTCCCCAATTAAGTCAAAATGTGACATCAATACAACTCTCTCCCGCGTGTTGTTCTGACCATTTAGCTGTAATTTGGATATCCCTCAGGTTCCGAAAGGGTACGGATATTGAAAATTAAAAACTTCTATTCTCCTAGAGCCAAATTTTAAAAATGTGTTTCATGAACAGTGGAAAAAATGGGAAATTGATCTAGAGAAAAATACTTTATGGTGCCCGACGCGGTGTATATACGCGTATGTATATATAGATATATGTGTGTGTGTGTGTGGAGGACGTATTTTGTACCCTCCAGATGCGCCACTGAACGCACCTATGCACCATCCAAGTTCAGAAGTTCAGCCCCCCGAAAAAAGTCCTTCGTACGCCAGTGGCACCCCTAGAGCCTAGGATAGCCTAGTGGCAAATCCCACCTGGAGAGAGAGATGACGCAAGAGGAGGAAAATAGCGAAACAGAACGGCAGAGACAGAAAGAGGTAGAAACTAACAGTTAGAGAGAGAGAGAGAGAGAGAAAGAGAGAGAGAGAGAGAAAGACAGAGAGAGAAAGAGAGAGAGAGAGAGAGATTAGTAGAGAAATGAGAAACAGAGAGAGATTAGTAGAGAAATGAGAAACAGAGAGAGATAAGGAGAAAAATAACAAAACAGAAGGTTACAGAATGAGAGAAAAGGAGAGAGAAACAAACAGGAAAAGAGAGGGAGGGAAAAGATAGAGAAATACGTAGAGTAAATGAGAGAACAGCCCACAGAAAATGAGAGAGAGGGAGAGAGAATGCAAAAGGAGAAAAAATGACGTGACAGAAAACAAGACACATACAAAGAACGATAGAGGGAAAGAGGGTGGGTGGGTTTTCAAAGCAGCAACGAAGTTTCAGACTTCAAAGAAGACACGAAGTTAAGCAATTCATCCTAACAAGTAATTTCTCCCTCGCAGGCCTCTTTCCATGCTGAAAGCGCTGGTGGAAAGTCACTTCGTCCTGTTCGTATGCAAAACAACGATACAGATGCATGACAGCTATTGACAAATACCTCAGGAGAAGATGTGCTCTGAATACAACACGACAGTCGCAAGAGAGGACAACCAAAGATGCAAGAAATTCTCCTTGTAAAATACATGTTCAGATACTTAATGAACTATGAGTCATGAGGTCACATATCCTCTTAGAATTTTAGAGGTTTTAACTCTTAATGATGGCTTCGTGAAAGCGCAATACCGAATCCATCTATCTGCCCCATTCACTTTTAACCAGGGTTGTTCAAGGTCCAGGGACCGATATGTTCTAATAGGTTATATTGGGTTCCGCTGCAGGACCGGAACCTTTTTTCTCGCACAATTTCAATTCGGTCCAAGTGTCGTACTGTTTAATTGAAAAAAGGTTCCTGGACCGTATTTAAATTGATCTGCTAAAAAGGTTCCTGGACCGAATTGAAATACTTTACCGTTCTTCTCTCCTGGACCGGAATTGAATTTATTTTAAATTCCTGGACCTTAACAACCCTGCTTTTAACCCTAGCGTGCCAGAGCAGGATTATCAGGCCCACCACCTCTTTTCTTACAATTTTTCAACTGTTAATATTTTTATAAAACAAAAATGAACATACATTAAATTACAAATCCATACGTGGATTTTAATAGCAAAACTTCAGTTGGTAATCTACCAGCCCCGTAGAGTTATGCAACACAGATGCAGAGCATTTCAAGATCTAGGTGCCCCATCTTTATTGCGGCTGACTGTACCTGAAGGTGTTAAAAATGAAAGTATTCACTAAATTTCAAATTCCGTACTTCACTTTTGGATCAGATATACTGCTATAGTACTTTACATATTTCCCCTTAGCATATTTACTGTTAATTACTTATTATAATTTGTAACAATTATTATTATTAACTAACTGATTGCCCGGCGTTGCCCGGGTATTTATTTATTCCAATCACTTACTAAAGTTGTCTGTGGGAGGAACATGGCTACTATATTATTATATGTTTATTATAGTTCACGTATTTTACAGTTAATATATAAGTTCATAAATATTATATTAATGCCTTCAGCCAATCTTCCAATATGGCCGCCTTTATAATCGTTAGCTTTATACACCGATATATCTACAAGTATAAATAGAGACAAGTTTAAGCAATTTTTACTCAACACCAATAGTTTGATTTGCTTTTAAACGGTCTAAAGATTGTCGTAAGTTCCAATTCAATCAGTTCAGTGAAGCTGAAGTTATTAATTTTTGAGTTAAATTCCTTATATTTATTCGCTGTTTCATGTTTTTGGCAGACGCCATTCTTTTCTCTCATTATATATTGAAAGCCATTGTTGATTTGTTTAAATTTTTGTGTAGTAGAAGATGACGTGTTGCCGTTTGCATTGTTGCCATCACATATCAAAATTCACTGTGCCAGATTAATGTACATTTTCAATATATTACTGTTCAAACCTATACATTTTTTTTTATCCACTATCTGGTATTGAATATATATTGTGTCTGGTACCACTGTGTCAGTGGAGAGGTATAACCGTTTTCCATAGAGCGGTTAGCAGTTTAGCTGTAAGATTTTCAGAAGCAAGAGGTGCTTCGCATAGCGGAAAATTACGCTTACGAATCTCGCGTTGTAAACGGTCTGAAATGTTTTAATTGTATTTTGTATTACACGATATACGTGCGTGAGTGTTTCTAATAAGCTCTAATTAGAACATATTGCGGTTTTTTTTTTAATTTTAAAAGTTTAATACTTGTCGAATACCAGGATCTGGATAGCAACCACGTGGACCTCAATGGACTTCACCAATGGATGAAAGGGGAGGGAACGCAGTATTTCGGCCCGAACGCTGGGATGTAACCAGCATGCTCTGGTGAGCTACTAAGGTAAGTTGTACCAGTGAAGTGTAACGCTACGAGGTCGTAGCATCGTGATCAAGAAAACAAGTGTCTCTCTCTCTCTCTCTCTCTCTCTCTCTCTCTCTTTCTCACTCAATCAAATGTCATCGTGAATGCCACCAATTAGCTTAGCGACTCCGAAAACTATGGATTCGACACTAATGTAGGTTATTTTGACATTTTGTTTTTCACTCCCTCTCACCCCCCATGCCGATAGGTGATGAACTTGGAGTTGAACGGAATTGGAAGTGTCACTATTCATCTTAGCGACCCTAAAAACTATGGATTCCACACTAATATCAGTCGTTTTCGATTACTTTCACATGTCACCCCTTCCCACCCCCTCCCTTATGGATGCCAGGGGTGTCTTACCCTCACAGTATTTCTTTCCAGATTGTAAGTCATCTGTGTACCAAGTTTGGTTGAAATTGCTCCAGGCATTCGAGAGTTATGCCGGAACAAACATACATACATATATACACACATCCAATTTTATATATATAGAAGATAACAATAATATAATTTGTATTTGTTGTTATTTAGCATCGTTTTCTTTAATAATCGCGACAATGTGGATGAATAACGATTAGATGAAATAGAGTAGGGAACACACTCGAAGAATCGAACCTGAGGACTTCAGTGCCGAGATGGAAAGTCGATTACTTGACGCACTTGATGACCAAACAGACCTAAATGCATACGTGACTACCGATGTATAAATAAACGTATCAGAGAACTTAAATTTCAGATTAACATAAAAGCTATTGATTTGTTTTTCCAATTTCACATTTCTGCCACTTTTCGCTAATCGCGAAGGTTAGGTTGAGTCATGAAGGAGTTAAAATTTTTGGATGCGTCTGCACGAATGGCCATCTTGTACCCTTAAAAGTATACGAGGGAAAAAACCCTTATCTAAAACAGGGTTGTTAAATGTCCAGTAACACATAAATTCTAATGGGTGCTATTGGGTTCCGCTGCAGGACCGGAACTTTTTTTCTCGCACAATTTAAATTCGGTCCAAGTTGCGTATTGTTACATTTAAAAAAAGGTTCCTGGACCGAATTTAAATTGATCCGGAAAAGAACTTCCTGGACCGTATTTAAATTGAACCGGAAAAAAGGTTCCTGGACAATATTTAAATTCATCTGGAAAAAAGGTCCCTGGACCGTATTTCAATTGAACCGGAAAAGTGTTCCTGGACCGCATTTAAGTTGAGCCGGAAAAAGATTCCTGGGCAGTATTTAAATTCATCTGGAAAAAACCTTTCTGGAACGTATTTAAATTGATCTGATAGAAAACCGAATCGAAATACTTTTCAGATACGTAAAAAGGTTCTTTACAGTCCAGAACCCATTTACTCTTGCTGATTTTCTCTCCTGGACCGGAATTGAATTTATTTAAAAATTCCTGAACCTTTAATAACCCTGATGTAAAACCTTTACCTTGATGCTAAAAATGGGCGTGAAGAGCCCCTTGACACAGGTTGAAAATTGGAGTTGTATTAGGACCTGTAGAGGAGAAACACAACCATTAAAAAAGGTAATGTGAGACTGAAAACGTCCTCAGAAACAGTGTAAGAGGCTGTATTTTACAAAAATCTAAAAATATTTGTTAAAACACTGTCATGATCTCATAACATTGATCATAAACCGTTGGTAAGATTAAAACTTTGTCTCAGTAGAGCAAAATCGACACGTCACAGCGGAGGGTCCAACCCTTGCAGAAAATGATTATATGTTAGACAGCTGTGTCCAATTCGAAGTCGAGCTAAGATAATCTTTTCTCGACGGGAGGGACGGTACGAGGAACGCCATGATATAATTAAATTGATGAAGGAACTCCCACATACCACATGCTGGGAATCGAACACGGGACCCGTTGCCTGCTGTACTAACCACTCCGCCACGGAGCATTTGCAGAAGTTATTTCGAAGAAGTTCAGAAACGTCTAAAACCCCTTGATTCAAAACGTAAATAGCGTGGAAAATGCTCATGTTGTAGAGGCTTCGGTATTTACATTATGCACAGTTAATCATTTCTCCACTTCACAGCAAATTATACAAATAACAGTAATATATATACAGTAAAACCTCGTTAATCCGGACCGCGATAAGCCGGACTTCGCTTAATCCGGACAGGAAAAGGCCAAAAAAGCAGAATACAAGGTTTTAAATGTGGCTAGAAGTCAACAAGATTGATTGATTGATTTAGTTTATTTTACTTCGCGTTTTGTGCCAATTGGCTAATTTGCAAAGATGGGGATGAGTGATGAAATGATGAAATTGATGAATCGACATTCACAAACAACCAAGCCCTAGCGGGATTCGAACCCGGGACCCTTGGCGTCGCAGCGCGATGAGAAGTCAACAAGAGAACTTCCCAAAGAAAAGGCAGTCAACCACTGATGAAATTCTGTTTCCCGCAGACTTTGTACTGTCCCGTATAGTGTATTTAGGCCTATGCCCTTTAAATACACCATAATTAACTTGTTTTGTTGCTATAAACTGAGTTTTAATGCACTTTCTACTGTTCTTTTAGGTTATTTCAGTTAATCCAGACATTCGTTAAACCGGTCAACTTATCCCCCCAGTAGTCCTGATTAACGAGGTTTTACTGTATTTCAAAATCACAACAACGTTCTCTAGTGAGTATACTTATTAACTAACTAACTAACTCTCTAGACTTTTTAAACCCTAAGGTCCATGTCTGCAGCAACACAGGTCTTCCATCTGTCCCTATCTTGAGCAAGATCTCTATATACTCTTCTCCATCCCTACCGATTTCCTTTAGGTCCGTCTCAACATTATCCCTCCACTAAATAAATACATTAACTTATGTTCTATTGTGATTCGAACTACACACAAAACGTTCTTGTTATCTTCATTCATTTGGTTTCAAAAACTGGTTGCTAAGCAACAAAACAGCATCCTATTACATTATTTCGTGTTTTTCTTACACGTAAGAAATGATTACACGATTTGCACAATTTGAAATTAGTCACAAAAAATTGGTAAATATAGTCCAACTGAGTTTGCCACACTTATAGACTTTCCTCCACTGCCATGCATCGTTAGCCTACTTAGTGCCAGTGGAAGAACGACCTACTAGGATTAAGCGAGTGTCGGATATAATTTCTTGATCGGGAAAAGGGGTTTGAGTGGGCGCTTTGTGTTCTAATTATGCCCCAGGGATATTCTCAGATTTTCCAGCCCCGAGATAATGGGTCTCTCGCTTCACGTCAAAGACCAAACTCTCCTCAACTTCTGGAAGATCCTGTTCTTCGGGTCCGCCTTATCTAAACCTCAAAGGAAAGACACCGGCTGCATCTTACTTGCTAAGTAACATGCAAAAAAGGATGCCAGTGAAGGTTCCGCTTCAGAGTTACATATTGTGGGAGTATCAAGAGAAGGCGAGAGTTATATGAACCTGCCTCCCCATAAAACTTTCTCACGGCCTCCTTGATGGTGCTGTGGTAACGCCATCGCCTTGTAATCGAGTACACCTGAGTTCAATTCCCGATGCTACGAGGGATAGTCGGAAAGTAAGTTTCCCTAGTCTGCCATCTGCAGAGAGTTTTATTCTGGAGAAACATGATAGGAGCAGAAAGAGGCATCATTGCACCATTTCCCACATAGTCTTCAGCAACATTCAAGCACTTATCCTACCGCTTCACAAGAAAAAAAAATCCTGCAGTCCGAAAAACCCTCGAGTGAACATTTGAGTAAGAACGAATCCACTTCGAAAATTACTGTATATTTCTTGAAAAGGTGAAAATGCTGAATATGACCGAATATCCATCATAATATGCTATCACATAGAAATGACCAAATATGCTCTTCACAATATGAATCTCTATATATTAGGGAACACATGGCTCTTACAATAAAAAAAATATGCTGTCATGAAAATCGTACTCCCAGTCATCATCGCCGTATTTTGAACGAACGTTTTCCAGAAAGATGAATTTGACTTCGTGGTTATATTCCTCGTCCTCGAAGGTCACCGGACACAACACCATTTGATACCAGACATTGTTTTAGGCAAAAATCCGACAAAAGGAGCACATGTATGGGAAACCAGGGCAAGAGTGAACACCGGCGCAAGAGTAAGCATGGCATTTCCGTACAGTTGGCAACACTGCTAAGCAAGTGAATAGCAAAAACTGGAAACCTA
This sequence comes from Lepisma saccharinum, assembly GCF_977018435.1. Taxonomy (NCBI): domain Eukaryota; kingdom Metazoa; phylum Arthropoda; class Insecta; order Zygentoma; family Lepismatidae; genus Lepisma; species Lepisma saccharinum. The sequence goes on from NC_139257.1 coordinate 16,028,112, forward strand.
TCATGGATGCCGAGTGTTAAAGCAAACAGAAAGTTTGACCTTAACTGCGAAGCCTAGGAAAGTATCGTATCGTTGAAAACTGCCACCTGAGCAGGTATGTGTTACATCTGATAGCGTAGTATACAGTGTGTATCATAAGTAATAATAGCGCAAACTGACACAGTTAAAAATACACGACAATAGAAGCAAAAAAAGTCTCAGTAAACATGGGTCTGCAAACGAGCCATTTTCGAGATAATCGCGAATGTGTGGTTACAAGCCGCCACTGACTTCATCGTTTTTAAACTTCGTCTTAGTTGGTAAAATGCTCATAAAACAGTAAGAAAGTCATTGGAGATCTCATTCTTTTATTGAACATTCTACTTTAACATACGTTAGTACGAGGGACGTTCCGAAAGTAAGTTTCGTCATTTTTTTTCACAGGGAAGCTTTATTACAAACAGAAGAATACGATGTCATAACAAAACAGAATCTTTTAGCTATTTTTCCACATAGTCGCCACCGACATTGATACATTTGTCGCACCGTGAAATCAATTTGAAGAAACCCTCCTGGTAAAAATTGGTACCCAGCGATTTAAGGAAGTTCTTCACAGCCTGTTGCAACTCTTCGTTGCTTCCGAAGTGACGTCCCGATAGTGCTGACGTCATCGCAGAAAAAAGGTGGAAGTCTGATGGGGCAAGATCGGATCTGTAGGCCGGATGATTCAATCTCTCCCATCCCAGACGACGAATGTGTTCTGCAGTGACCCTTGCTGTGTGGGGTCTTACATTGTCATCCAAGAACAAAACCACTCAACTTCGTCTCCATAGACACACTGGATATCTTAAACTCTAGTCCCATGCGCCCATTCATAGCACACGACAGCACACACTTCCATTTGTGTCCACGTTTCCAGCACACGTCTTTCTGCCATACTTGTTTGCACTCGAATGAGCTCGAGCACGTCGGTCTGCTGCTTATCTCTATTCTTCGGCACTCTGCGCATGCGCCATCGCTCCTCTGCTCTCGCTCCTCCCATTGTCAATTCAGGAAAGATTGTCTTTTGTTATGGCAATGTATTATCTCACTTTGTAATACAGCTTCCCTGTGAAAAAAATGATGAAACTTACCTTCGGAATGTCCCTTGTATGTTACATGTTACAATTACTGTACACTCGTAACTGTTAAAGGAGGTGTTCAAAGTGTCGTCCTTCCAACTAGATGCACAATACTGTACGCGATTCCACATTGAGTTTCGAATTCTTTGGAACACCCCCGGTTCATTTCGGAATTGGTCACAAGCATGTACAATTCTCTGTACTGTTTGTATCCATCCTGTTTGATTCCAACGCCACCTCTCGGAAATCTTCTGTTTTGTAAACAAAGAGCAAACCTCGGACCGCGCAAGGAGTAAAGCACTCGGTGTTTACAAAATGCAATCAATGACGGCTTGTAATCACACATTCGCGATTATCTCGAAAACAGCTCGTTTGCTTAGACTTTTTTGCTTCTATTATCGTGTACTTTCAACTGTGTCAGTTTGCGATATTACTTATGATACATCCTGTATACGACAAGTTGAAGGTTGTAAAATGGTTCGTCCAAAATGCTTCATTCCTAAGTATTACGTTGACATGGTACTGAAAAAGAACACGTTCCCAACCGGGAGCTGGCAGCCACAATTGTCGAGGACGGCAATGCCGGGGCAAGAAGTGGTCTCACGGGCAGCGCTCAGACTTTGATCCTTCACAGACTCTAGTACTCTAAGTAATATTTTTGCATTCCATTGCTACTTTGTTTCATTTCTACAAGTGTTTGTGTTCACACTTTTAAGTACATTATGAGGACTTTCTCATTCAGAGCCACCATAAGTTACATTCCAATTATTTCATTGACAATAAGGATCACGTATAATTTTTTCATTAAAATGTGTTCCAAATACAACGTTTGAGCTTATTGTAATGTAATATCCATTGTATTTCATTAAACGTCTAATGTTTACTTGTGCGTTCCTTCTTGCCCCGTGCACTGTTCACTCTTGCCCCACCCACCGGGGCAAGAGTGAATTTTTGCAAAGTTTGGAAATATTACCTGTCGCGCATTTGTATTAGGTCGGTGTATAGTGTTTTATAACATACTTTAACAGGAATACAATAATTTATTAACACAAGTACACAAGTGGTAAAATGAAACATTGTTATTGTAGTCTAACAATACACCGCCACAACAACACTCACTCAGTGAGTAATGTAGTCGCCTTCATTCTCAATTATCATCTGCCAATGTTGGGAGGAGTTCGATGCCTCGGCTGTAGAACTGCTGTGTTTTCAATATATGGCATTAGCCCCATACACAGCACAAATTGTTTTTGAGTTGAAGAAATCAGTTAGCCAAGTATCAAGAGCAGCTTCATCAGAAAACTCTTCCTACTGCTGCATTTGATCCTCGGTTAAACTCGAAGAACAGAATATGCAGGGAATGTTTAACTTTGTCTACTTGACACTCCATCTTGTTTCGTCCGCAAAATAACGGACAACGAACTCTTGGCAACGCAGTGTTGCCAATCCATAATGAAACGCTACGAACTTATGCACCAACCCAATAGTTTGTCAAATTTCATAAACGTGTCATTACTATGATACTAGAAACTTGTACTTTTAATGTCCTAGCATTGTAATCTCTGTACTCTACGTGTTTAACTTGTAATTCGTCTTCCAAAACAAAGTGTTCACTCTTGCCCTGGTTTCCCAGAGAAATGTACTGATACAGGACATACAACTTTTTTATCTATCTATCACTGCTACCAGTTTATTTTCGTCTTCCTTGGTTTCTAATTTATTAACAATTAAAATATGTCAGGCACGTTTTGTACACCCTGTATCTTAAAGGAAACCTCTGGTACATTGAAGCTTATAATCGGAGTAGAATAGTCACCCACTAATATTAATAAATGTTTTGAACACCTTTAAATTGTTAAAATTTTGAAGTTTTTTATCGGTATCGGTGTGAATCTGCGAGAGTATCGGTATGGGTATCAGTTCAATGTACACTTATGTTTGTTGAGATATTGCAGATACATCCTTACCTTTGGAGCTACGACCATTTTCCGTACACTAATTAATTTGGATACTTCTGACCATCCTGATAAAGAACAGATTTAAAGGTTCTGTGTTTCATTCGGTAACAAAATAATGCAAGTACTCACCAACTGCAGTCAAGATAGATTGTACTCACCTGAAAAAAATAGAAAATATTACCATGTAATTTTTGTACTGAAAAGTATACAAGAAAACAGAAAATTTCTACAGGGTGTCCATAAAGTATAGTACCAATACCAGAGCGCCACCTCTAGGTGCAGAAAGCGTACACGACTGGATGATATGCTTCGGAATTGGAAGAAAGGGACCTGTGGAATGGGCACCACCGTCACCTGGCCTAAACCCAATGGACTTTACCGTATGGGGAACTTTGACACCTGAAGTGTGTGGTGTGCAAATTCTGGGTCCGAACCGTAAAGCTAGCCACTGCAAATGATGCTTGGATTCACACATTTTGAAGAGAATTCAATTAAACGTGTTGAAACGTTTGAGGAAATGTGTGTAATATGGTGAAGGACTTGTGTGGAACGTGTTGAAAAGCGATGTTCACCAGTTTTTCCATAGGTTCAAGACTTTATAGCCACCCTGTGTAGTCACCAAAAAATTGTTAAAATCTGAGGGGCCAAAAGTCGACTTATTTAACGCATGATCAACCATATATATTAAATATAAATGAATTTCTGTTACCACCGTACAAAGTCCCGATTATTTGAATTGAGGGGTCGTTGATAGGCTATGACCGCCTTTAGCCACTCGCTTTCTAAGCGAGAGGAACGTTGTAAGAGAAAGGGGGTAGCTCTGAGAGCTACGTCTGCACTTAACCAAGCTAGGGGGGCTAGACCCGTGAAATAAGAACTACACTCACGATTAACTATAAACACTACAATTGACTGGTCTTAACTTTCTTAGTTCAACTTGTATAATTCCAAGGCACCGACTGTGCACGCGACAGATTTCAGATACCGACTGTTTGTAGAAATATTCTCCGGAGCAATTTAAACGAAATTCGAACTACAAAAGTTCATTATTTTTGTTAGAAGATTGAAAATATCAAACAAAAACATTAGGTTTCCTTGTTAAAAAATTGTGCGACCTTCCAAGGCTGCCAACTAAAACGTATATAATGGCTTTCTTTTACTCCCTTAAAGCCAATTAAATTTAATTTGAAACATTTCTTTCTAAAACGGTTTATTTGTAAGTTATTTCGAGTTATCAACTTAAATGCTCAACCTTGTATACGAGGGGTGGCAGAAAAGTAATGAGACTGATTTTTTTTAACCATGAATATAATTCTCTTTACAAATCAAGGTTATCCCCTTCAAAATAGTTCCCTTGGGCATCTACACATCGACGGAGGCGTTGTTTCCATTGTTCGTAGCAGTGCTCGAAGGCTTCTGCTAGAATACCCTTCAGCTCGTTGGTTAGGCTCTTCTGAATATTATACAAAATACCAAAATGGCGCCATTTCAAGTTGTTTTTGAGCCGGGGGAATAAAAGGAAATCACATGGACTGAGAAATGCTGTGGAACCACAGGAATGCTATTTTCTGCCAAAAATTCGTTGACGGAGACTGCCGTGTGCAGCATCCAAGTGTTATAATTTGATGGACGGTAAACCGGTTCAAATTTAACTCACTACTGATCATTCTCAACGTCAATCGACTATCTGACCTAACAAGAGAACTCATTGTCGTCCGTTTTTGAGGTTGAAGGTCTTCCCGCACGAGGTTCGTCTTCCACTTGTTCTCGACCTTCTAGAAATGACTTGTGCCACCTGAACACTTGTGCCCTGGATAGGAAATGTTCTCCATAAACCCTTTGTATCTTTTTACAAGTCACAGTAGAGGATTCACCAAGCTTTACACAAAATTTGATGGCAAAACGCTGCTGAAACTTTTTGCCAGTCCATTTTCGTAACGCACCTCACAAACACAACTTCACATCAGACGATCTCAACAATCGCGTAGCAACTGTAGCAAGTTCAAACTTGTACTGAGTCAAGGGCAGGGATTAACCTAACTGCCATGTGAAAGGGAAGGCAGCAGCGTCGTCGATTCGTGCGCAGTGTTGCCAGTCTCATTACTTTTCTGCCATACCTCGTATATGGGGAAGAGTATGATTGCCTACACATGGGACGTTCTTTTTTAAATGAAGTCCCTGTCGACTGGTAGCTCATGAATTTCTATCTGGGCCGCTTCCTGGTTGTACACCCACGTATCCAAGCGTGCATTGTTGTAACGAGTTTGTCTGTTACGGACATTCATCTCCGAATTGTGTTTTGAGCCTTCTAAATATTTCAGACCAGCCAACACTTTTAACCCGCGGACAGAAATGCAAGACCGCATAGGCAGTTCTCGCTCTACTATCCTGATTCTGACTGACTGGTGAAACGGGGCGGGGTCCGAAGACAAGCTGGAGCGTGTCCTAACATGACACAGCATGCTTCCTTCCATTCATTGTTTCCTGGGAACTATATTCCGCTTCGTATGCTGACAGCCTCTGCACGCGACCTTGTTTTTGGTGAGTAGTACGATACACACGTATCAATTCGCCATTTCACTTGTGCTGTTATGCACAACTCAATAACTAGAACAAAAGAAAGCGATAAAATTCGGCAACCTATAAGACTTGCTTTGTACTACAGAGTGTCCGAAAAGTCACGCAACCCGGTGTTTACGACAGTATAACGGAATAGCGAAACGGAATGAGAAGAAAATCTTTCTGGGAAATTTAGAGAGACAAAAATATGTAAGAACATGCATGTTTTAATAACAAATAAGCAAAGTTTTGCCAAAGGCGGAAACAAAATTTTTGCAAATCGTGTGTATTGATGCACAGAACTCACTGAGGTAAATTATTTCAACATTTCACAATACCAACGAACAATTTGGATGGCCATCTATTGAATTTGACAGAAAAATAACTTTGACGAAGTTTCAAAAAACATTGCACCTGGCAACACTGTTGCTGTCACGTGTTACTAACAGACGTGTTTTACCTCAGGCTATCACACTAAGGCACTTTTAACGACAAAGGAGAAAGTTGGTTATTCTCGAACATATGCAATAACTTACATACACCTTGCAACCCTGAAATGTGGGGGAATGTTGCAAGTCAAACTCCCGAAGTACCATTCCGCACATTCGGATTTTCAGCGCTTAAGCATTTTCATTCGGTGCAAGCGGTGGATTTTAGATATTGTGGGTAATTGTAGTCTGCTAACGATGAGCTGCAATGGCTTCGATGAGAACAATGGAAGTGAATTACGGACCGGAAATCTACAGAACAAATGTATGTGTTCTGCCATTGCACTTGTAAGTAGAAATAAATCTTCATCTTCCTTCGTACTATCCTTAGTTGTTTTTTTTTTAAATTCATTCAACAACGGTGTTTCCATAAAAACCGAAGCAACAGCCGAAACTGCAGAGAAAAGAGCAACTGTTGTCTCCATTTTGAAACAATTTGTGATGAAAATTCGAACGTCAGTGGTGGAATAGGCGATGACGTCAACTGAACTCAGCGCTGAAAATCCGAAGGTACTGGTACAGTCACGGTCATAAGTGCTCACGGCGGAACTTCCATCTCCAAGGAGAGACAGGTACACCTTTTCAGTTACAATGTTGATCCAGTCTTTGAGGGTATATTTGCCATTTATGCGTATTATTGTTACCTCTCGCACGTTACCATCAAGCTTACCATAAACAGCGAGTATGCCAATAGTCAGGATGAATGATGAATGAGCTACACCCACTAGTTTCGATCCCACATGCCATAGGGTATGTTACGTCGTGGTAGATGCGTTTTTTTTTAGCTCGCTGTGCTTTCTAGTAACGTCTAAATTGTTGTTCATAGATCGTTACGAATTGACCTTTGAATATTTTAGTGAAGTTGAGGGGGAAATGAAACAGTTAATGGAGAAATGAATTGCTTTTTGGTGTCACGTGTGGGACACAATACAAAACACAACTGAATCAAAAAGTTAAAATAAACGAACAAAATGTAAGATACATTCTACCTTCTTATAATAATACCCAAATGATAATTTGAGATTGTTCACTCACAAGATAGCATAAAGCTACAGCATTGCATTTCATTTTAAATATTCCGGGGGCACCCACACATAAAATTTATAAAAAAATATTTTTGTCCAGGGGGTAATGGGTTGATCTACTTTGAATATTTTAGTGTGAAATTTATTTTCATATTTGTGCATACTATAAGATATCCTATGTCTTATTAAGGATCTTATCTTAACTACACATAAAAAAACGTGCTTCAATTCAATTCAGTATAGCTGCCTATGTCTCCATGAAAATCAAACAACAGGTAGTGATTGATTGACAACACTTCTTCGAAACTGATCCAGATGTACTAGGTATCGAATTTGAGATACTCCAGGACGGATAAAAATACATCTTGTGTTAGTTTCCTGCGGAAGAATATCTTCAATTGTTCTTTCAGGGAGTTTTTTTGAGGCAAGAAACTCTTCAGTTGTTTTACGGTTTTTTTTCTTTCCGAAATAGATTTTCTACACGCTTGCGGCAATGTTTTCCTTCAAGAGACAAACCGCTCATCATGAAGAGTTTTGTGATTTCAGAAGTTTCACTGTTTCTCTCGGTGAAATGTCGACTCGAAAACAGCATTAGGTCCCAGGGCAGGGCGTGGAGAGGGGGAAGGGACAGAAACGTTCCAAAAACTGTCTCGGAAACCAACAAGCGGAACCCAAAGACTAAACTCAAGAAAGTTTTATTTCAATTTGAAATCTCGACCCTCCCCTTTGTTACATGAAATCCATACTGTTGAAATTCATAACGAGTACATTTCTGCAAACCAATTAGATAGAAGCTTCGCCCAACAGGGACGCCAATTAATTTAACAAGAGAGAGAAAAATGAAAGTTGAAAGTTTGGAAACCCTACTGCTTTCGGTCTAAAGATCCAATGAGTGTCAAGTTGAGGTTTCAGTTCTAATTTGAGATTACGCCGGGGTCATTTACTCACGAGTTGTTGACAACGAAACGACGGAAGAGGCGGGGGGGGGGGGCTATCGCCTGGTTAAAAGGCTTTTCGACACAAATTTTCTCCGATAATAAAGTTAAGCGTAAACAAGTGGGAAGAGGATTTCTTGATAGTAGAAGAGTTAAGGAGACGCGAAGAGAATGGGAAAGAGAGAAAAAGGACAATTTAACCTGGAGCTGTTAACGGGAGAGCACGACACAAACTAAATGAATTACCTACTGAAACAAGGGGCAAACATTATCCGAATGAGAAGGATTGAAGAGGTTTCTCCATGGAGAATGAATAAGGACATGTTATATTCCAGTCACGCTCTTGTACAATTGCGTAACATTTTTGCAGTAGTTAGATTGTGAAACATCTATCATGTTATTATATCTTTGAATATAGATGTAATGTATTCTTAGTTATGGATTAAATGATTATTTTGTATAAAATCGAACCCACCTGATTTATTATAAGTAGTGTAAAATACCATAATATAAACTGGAGAAAGTATGAGCCCCTCTCAGGCAGATTTGGCTACACTTAAAACTAGCTCAAGATGTGCATATGAAATTATTGCTCAAGTGTGGTACTCTGTCTAACCCAAGATTTTTGTAAAAATGCCCTCGGGAATTTCCCGGGAAAGTATGACCCCCTCAGATTGATTTGCCAACACTTACAAAAGCTACATCTGTGAGATTGTTGTCCATAAGCTTGTCAAAAATATGCCCCTCTTGATATTGTTATGGCTACACTTAAAACTAGGACAAAAAGCCACCCACACCCACCCACACCTACACATATTTACTTCCGGTCCATTTTCGGTTCACTTCCGATTTAAGTTCAATTGGACACCAGGCTCAACTCATATATCTAATACTAAGACAATGTAATATGCAGAGGCTTTCTAGAATTGCTCTGTGACTCTCTCATTTCTTACATCATAAACATATGATTTTTCACCTATAAGAATAACACTACATATGGTGTCATCAGGGAGTGTATCGTGGAATTCACAGATAATTTTAATGTTTGTCCTGTCATTAACCACAACTTGTTTCCTTTTTGAAGTGTTGATGACAAACATGGGTCTCTGTGCTTTGAATTCATCTGGTGTGTAATACATGTCAGTATTGCCAGTAGTGACCCTTTTGTATGCTGTAAATGCTTCATATAATTGAAGAAAATCATCCTTGAACATGTCTAAATTATAATTTTCTCTGGGGAACACCTCATTTCTGCCATTTTTAAGATATATGATCTTGATGTTGCAGTTATCAAATTTACTTGAATTTTTTTCCTGATTATTGTGTCTTCCAGTCTGAAACAGTACCACCACAAAATCTGGCATGTCATATTGTATACTGGAGAATGAGTTTGTAGCATCAAATTCATAATAGGCACCAGTGGCAGGCTTCTGCACACATTGATATGTATAAAATTGTAAAGGAATCTGTGGATTTTTTATTATATCAGCTTTGTATTTAAGAGCATAACTGGCTTCATATTCAACAACTGGCATTCTTAGCTCCATAGTCTGAATAAGGCACTTGCCTTCATCAGGTAGGTTATTAGGCAGAGCTTCCCCTGTAGAGTTTAATGTACTGTACCTCATCAAAGCATTATTATCATTAGCAGCTCTTCTAAATGTGATTCTTAAACCACCCTTCCACATAATATCTTTGTAATCTGAGAAGAATCCTGGCAACAGGCGCATGGGGAACAATACTGTGTGGCTTTTAGATATTATTTTATCACCAGCCTCAAATCCACCTATTTTGTAGTAAGAAGCCTCGGTCTTGGATAATTTTAGTGTGGCCAAAGCTGTAGAGGTAATGCCAGGGTAATCTACTCTGTTTATAACAACACCATGTTTTCTGATCTCAATTTCAGAGAACAGATGTGGCACAAAATTGTCTACCAATCTTATATTTGAATTTGCCGGATAATCTGTACCATCGAGCTTTACAACATCAAATTTGATGTATAGATCTGCTCTGTGGGGGTGTATAAAGCCATCCCCTACATCAAGATCAACCTCAATCTCTGTGTTGGGTTGATTTAAATTTGCAAAGGTCCTCGTGTTTGGGGGGAATGATTGTAGCTCATAACTCTCAATATTTTCCATTTTTTTTGTATGTATTTTTATTTAAATATTAATCTCTATGATTGCAGTTGTTGTGGCTCCAGCAAAATCAACTAATTCTTCTTTTTCATTAGTGACCATCAACTCAATGTAATCTATTCTATTATGGCACACAGGAAAATATAATGTTGGGGATGGAGTGTAGATGATTGGCTCCATAAATTCAGAGTTAGGTTTGAATGTTGCAATGATGCCAGTTTGTTTGTGAGTGCCTATGCCATTTGATTTGGTGATCATACCCTCGGCCACATTACAGTGAATATTCAGAGTTTCTATGGCTAAGAATTTAGGTATATTAATAGCAGTGTGTTTGATGGCTGGTTCAAGTTTTGTGTTGTTCTCAAAGCCTAACAGCTCTCCTATAGTACCCAGATCCACAGTTTCTGTAGCAGACACAATCTCTACTCTGTGAGTGACAGAATTTTGAGTTAACACTATACCTCTGGGTAACTGAGCATTTAGAGTAGATAGATTATATTGCCCTGGAGTGATAACAATTTTTTGATCACCAACTGCAATTGTGTTGTTGTGGTGTGTAATATTGGGGATCAAGTACATGCCATAAAATGCTCTGAGAGCTATTGTTTTGGGATACACTATATCATCATGTAATCTGAGTTTCAATATTGAATTTTGGCTGGTGAGATGAAATACCCCCATGATGCTTCAGATACCACAAGGCTTTTTGAAAATCTTCAATTGATGGTTTATTTATTTGAGACAGATATCTAAGAACAGATAAACACAGATGTCCACAATTAACATCGTTGAAATTTTGAACACGGGCATTATTGTAATAAAGATTAGTTGATTTTAGATATTTTACTAAATTTTCAGGTGGAATACCGCCAAATGAATCAAACACAAATGCATCATCTTTTAAATATTTAAGATAACAGATCCAGTGAGTGCCCTGATTTTTGTACTTATCCAAATTAACTATGCCACACTCTTTGTTGAGTGGTTGTTCTGTTAAAGAATCAGACATGTACACACCTCTAAAATGTTTGATGCCCAGTGGCTTGATTAAAGCTTCAATATCTTGGTTTGTAAGCGGCTCTTGTTTTTTTAAACTTATTTATGGCTCTCTTAACACCTTTGCCTTGTTTCTCTATGACCAGATTATGGCGCTTCAATTCATCTAATTCTGCCCTATTCTTCTTGGCATCTATTACTGTTTTTGCTATGGCAGCTGATCCCCCAGCCAAGCTCCCAACAGCCCCCAAAGCTGCTAAGATGGCCGGGATAGTAAATATGAAGCCACCCACATGTGATTTTTTTTCTAGATTGCTGTAATTTTTTTAATTGGGGGGTACTAAGCAACAATTTCATACCATGGCCCTTGGCAAGACAATAATTTTTTTTCTTGCGCTGCTTTTTGGTTAAAAGACTATCAATAGTTTTAAGAGATTTAAGACCTACATAAGGTATCTGATACATAACACCCTTGGCCTTCATTGTAGGTTTATTATATATATATATTCACAACCCCCACCCCAGTTTTTGTTTGGTGTTCATAGCTATGGTGGTCCCCAATGCTGCTATTCTCTCACTTAAAGAAGCATCTTTGCTTACAAATCTACCAAATGCAGCCTCTTCTAATTTCTTGTTTGCCACATGTCTCTTGTCAAGATCAGAATGTGTGTTATATGCTATGTCATGGTCTCTACAAGCAGCATCTAGGGGATTAACACCAGGATCACCTCTGTTTAATCTATGGTCCAGTTTTGTACCGGGACCACAATATTGATAGCCTGGAATGTGTAGTTCAAATGGCAGCTTGTTTATGATGTCATTAACCAGCCCCCGACCCTCAGAGATATTCCAAAATTTAGGTGGTAGAGTATTAATAATTTTTATAAGATATCCAATGCCCTTAGTGTCATTCACTATAAAATTAGACAATTTGGTGCTTATCATGTCCATAATTCCAACCTTTTCATTGCAAAAATTGTGGTTGCCAGCATTTTCCTCCCCAGCTATCACCAGCAACCTATCTACAAGTTTCCTGACATCATCAACCCACACAAATTCTTTAGGCAGGGTGTTGTATTGTTTGATTCCGCTACCTGTCATGATCTGTGACCATATGGGCTTGATTAAGTTGTTGTATTTTGCTCCACTGCTAGACTTGACTCTTTTTTGTGTGGGATCATTGTTCTGGTACAGAGCATCTGATTTTATTAATATTTCTTTGTAATGCTCATAATCTTGATCTGTATAGCTGCCAGGTCTCTTCCTAGTCATCAGTTCCCACAATCCAGGTGTGCCAGGATATTTAACAAAACCACCTCTTTCTCCAAGATGAGATTCTGAATATACAATCAGATCATCTCCCATAAATGTTACTCTGAAATTGCCAATTCTATGTATGATGCTACCATCACGCTCTGTGTCAGCATATAAGCCAAAGACCTCATCTTTGTTGTCTTTAGGTGTGCTTAAATATTTTTGAGCAAGAAGACCCAATTCAATAGGATCCTGAGTAGCTTCAATTCTTCGTGGAGCAACAGGACTAGGTGTATGAATACTAGAAAGTGGGGTGATTGGTCTAATATGTTCCTAGCAGTTACAGATACAAGCTCTGTGATCAAATTTTGATTTTGCTCTGTAACAGTTTTGATATTTTTACCTAATTCACTAATAGCATCGATAATAGGCTGTTCTGTTTGCTTGTGTTGTTCATAGATTCCTCGGTTCTCTGATTTCCATCCCTTGTAAATGCTTTTTACAAGATAATCTCTTAATTTAAGATCATCAATGATTGGCCTTTTCATGGTTATTTATATATGTTTCAATGTCTAGAAAATTGTTGATTTTATTTCTGTATTTCCCACTATTGGGTTTCCTTGTCATATCAATTGTGACAAACCCATAGCTGTCCTGGTTCCAGCACCTACTGATGAAGCTACATGATGGACTGGATATAGCCACTTTTGAACCAGATGTTAAGCCACTCCATGAATGTCTCGATAATTCTGTTGTTGTGTTTGATGACATTATACTGGATAATCAAAGCAAGGTTAGAAATTTTTTTACACAGGGCCGACACAAAAACATAGATTGCTTCTACCTGGCACAGACTTTTTCTAAAATACCGAAGCAGCTGATCCGAGACAACAGCAATTTTATATGTGTGTTTCATCAAGATCATACCAACCTCAAACACATACATGATGAATATGTAGGTGGTGACTTGAGCTACAATGATTTTTCCAAGTTTTGCAGTAGGTGACAAGTAATTGACAAGATGGCTGGGAACCTTTCCGTTGAGCAACGGAAGAGAATTTTAAAGTGTTTTTGGAAATGTGAGAACATGATAGAAGTGCAGAGACGATAGCGAGCAGAATTTGATACTGCGCCACTGTCACGTGTAACAATTACGAAATTACGCGACAAGTTTGAGAGGGAAGGAAGTGTGTGTGATCTGGGACGGACTGGCAGGAAGAAATCAGTATCGGACGAAAGAGGGATGGAAACAGTGGTACAAACTTTCACAAGATCCCCCAAGAAGTCCATACATCAAATTCTGCCCGCCATCGTCTCTGCACTTCTTTCGTGTTCTCACATTTCCAAAAACACTTTAAAATCCACTTCCACTTCAATTACTTGTCACTACTGCCAACTGGACTGAAATTAAAGAAACACAAATGAATGGCAACAAGCACTAATCATGACAGATCCTGATACAAAACGTTCCATCAGGTTATCTGTAATACTTTCTCTGTTATTAACATTCAAATAGTGTAAACCCCTTTGTGGGACACTCTGTATAAATTAATTAAGAATGAATTGAATGTTAAGATCATTTATTTGTTTTACCTCGCCTTTCTATCGTTTTTGGCTAATCGCAAAGATGAGGATGAATGATGATAAGATGATGTAGATGAATGGGCACAACACAAGTACCACGGAGGATGATGCTGACCGTGATTCCAGGCGCCAGGGCATCGCTAGTCTGCAAAATGCAGTCCAGGCGAACTTAGAGGAAGAGAGCTTGGTTGACATTTGAGTGTATTCACAAAGGGTCACCCCTTACCAAAATGTTAATCTATAAAGTTAATAATAATAATGCATTTTCTTTATTACGCGGGCGAGGTTCAGCAAAGGGCTGCTCTGCCACCTAACCCTTGTCAATATGATAATGCATTTAAGATGATATAAACTGCGTATGGAGCAGTAAGCTAAATGTAAAATAATACATAGATACAAGAAAAAGGGAAAAAATACACAGAAATTAGTTGCATACATAAAAGTGTAACTCCAAATACAAGAGTCAATGGTAGTAATAATACAATAATACAATTCCATATAGTGAGTGACTTGATACCTTCAGTATGTGCCCCGACTCTGCTATTGTTCCATTAACAGCTGATCTTTTACTTTACCTTTGAAGTTTAATGGGTTGTTTACACTTGCGATGTTCGCAGGCAATGCATCCCATGCTTTGGGAGCCGAAAAGGAGAAAGATGATTTGCAGGCCGTGGTAGAGTGATGGGGTAAATCGAAGTTGTTCCGCTTACGGGTAACATACTGATGGATTTTCCTACGGGAATGCATTTTCTCGAACAGGTACTACGGTTTACCTTCTGTCAGTATGCGGCGGATGAAACAGAGATAGTTCAACTTCCATCTGTTTGACATGGTAAGAACCTGATTATTATTTAAAAATGGAAGAATATGATCAGACCTTTTTGCTTGAAAAATGTATCTGAAGCACGCATATTGCACCATTTGTATTTTTTTTCTGAGCTTTTGCGAGAGTTGAGGGCCGTAAACATTATCACAATAGTCGAACAATGGGTAGATTAATGCTTGGATGAGTCTTACGTAGCTTGCATTGCGAAGAGAGGAAGTCACGGAAACGATTCAGATTCCTGTTCTGTCCAATCAAAAATCGTCAAATATCAGACCAAGATTTTTAGCAGTGTTATTCCTGATAAGTTGTCATGTTTATCTTGAACATTGGAATACCATTCATGTATTACTTTAAAATATTATGTCATTGTGATGAAATCATAGGATTCAAACACTGAGTGTGAAAACCGATAGATTTCTGTCTCGGAATTCAGTATAATTCAATTATTTTCCTCGTCTCCAAAACTGTGTCCACCTTTCCGTCTCAATTCTAGATGATTAGAGGATTGCCGGCCCCCGTGGTGGAATGGTTAACACATCGCGCTACGACGCCAGGGATCTTGGGTTCGAATCCCGGCCTGGGCATGGATGTTTATGAGTGTCCATTCATCAATTTCATCATGCCATCACTCATCCCCATCTTCGCAAATTAGCCAAAAGTGGCACAATAGCGATTACTACTTTATTATAGGTGAGACATCTATAAATCATTTATTTCACACTTTTTTACATTGCTAATATACTATTCTGCATTGCGGAACATTTCTTTAGGTGACATAATGAATTTCTAACGAAAATAATGTCTATTTCTTACATTAACGAGCACTTACTGTTCTTCCTTATTTCCACACACAATATGGCGATAGCTTACTCGTTCATCGCGCATTGTGCCAGTGTTTTGTCGATTTGGAGTGTGCATGCAGTGTTGCAACCTTGTTCACCGAAAAATACGTAAATTTTTTTAAAAAATTAAACACTTCACGAAATTTAATCACCAAAAAAAGTTTAATTTTTGACATAAAGTGTAATTATTAAACCATTGACGTTAGCCCCAAAAACCATTGACGTTATCCCCAAAAACCATTCACGGGTAGCCTCACAAACCATCCACGGGTAGCCCCAGAAACCATTGACGTTAGCCCAAAAATTCACGATAGCCCCACGGACCATCACGGGGATCAGGTATGCCTACGAGGTTAGGTTAGGCCTGTTAGGTTAGGTTCCATTAGCACTCCTTTCGTTCAATTTAGCATATACGCACAACATCGGTTTTTCTCGATGAAAGAAAATTCACGGAATTCTTTTAATTTTAACTTTCCACGTCCTGCATTCCACTTCTTTCTTCAAGATTCCGTGTTCAATTACAAATTTCACGGCATCTTCCACACCCGGCAACAACTTCACGACGCATCTTCGACACGTCATTGCCACGTCCCTCGCGTAAACACCAACCAGCTTAGCACAGGGGAGAGACAATGAGATACCTCTGGGCACAGATCAGGGTTACTAACGCTACACATATATGGAAAGAAACAACAGATTTAACCCACTACTGAGGGTACGATTCGTACTATATTCTTGATTAATTATGTACAAATATTAAATAACTTTTGAAGTCTTTTCATACAGTAATTTTCTTCTATTTTTATTTTTTATTAATTCTAACCAATCTTCTTCGGGCTTCTTCTTCGTATAATCAATATGGCATCTTCTTCTTATGGCCTCTTCTTCTTATAATCAGTATGGCATCTTCTTCTTATGGCCTCTTCTTCTTATAATCAGTATGGCATCTTCTTCTTATAATTAATATGGCGTCTTCTTCTTATAGCCTCTTCTTCTTATAATCAATATGTCATCTTCTTCTTATAGCCTCTTCTTCTTATAATCAGTATGGCATCTTCTTCTTATAATTAATATGGCGTCTTCTTCTTATAGCCTCTTCTTCTTATAATCAATATGTCATCTTCTTCTTATAGCCTCTTCTTCTTATTATCAATATGGAATCTTTTTCTTATGATTAATGAATCTTCTTCTCCTTGTATTTAATAATTAAATTGCCTTCTTCTTGCAATTAATAAGGCTTCTTCTTCTTATAATCGCTAATATTCATTCTTCTATATATTTACATCTTTATTCCTCATCCTTTCGTTACTCTTCATTTACATCTTTTGTTTCGTTCCTTGATTTTTCTAAGGAACATTTTATATCCTTGCTATCTGGATTATTCTTTGTCCGTGGATCATTAAATGAGCTTCCCTTTATATCTTTGTATACACTCCCTGGAACGGTATGTATATCTATATGCTGCAACTTATATCCACGTTCTTGTTTAGAAACGTCGTGCAAAAGACCCAGTGGATCATAATTGATAATTGGAGGTTGTATTATTTCTCCTCCTTCTCTTACTCGTCTTGCCAGAATAGATTCTCTTGTTTTTCTACCTCCTCTCTTTCCTCGTTTCTTTGGCATCCCTTTATACCAATTGACGTAAATATCGATCTTCCAAATAAGCAAAGAGAAAGGGGTTAGTTAAAGATCGCCGCTGGCCGGCGCTAACCTTAACTTGGAGCTACAATGTATGCGCCTCCAAATGTGCTTGGGTGCTGCCGAGAAATGGCGCTACACCTGGGGAAAACAACCCAAAAGCCGCACGAAACTCTCAGTTCCTGGTAACTGCAATAGACACAAAATCGAAATTGCAATTCGACTTCTTTACTTTTGTATATTAATTGCTTATGTCATTACTCCCCTTTTCTCCTTATTTATATCCTGTTATTATTTTAAACTTATTTATTTATTTCCTTATAATTAGTATTAATATATACAATCGTTATTTCATCACATCTGCTCTTTCCGTTGTCTCTATTTACAATCGTTGGGTGGTGCCATCTCTTACCCACTTTCCAAACTTATTTATGCAGCATCTTTCATAACCGTTGTTCCTCTTGCATGCTGACATCTATGGTCCTTTATTTAAAAGAAAAGCAACGCAGTTTGTGTACGTGACATCATCTTATAGCGAAAACACGGCGTGGGTTGAAACACTGACTACGGGGTTTACTTCATCTAACACACGGAACATTGTGCTCTCGTGCAGAAAGCAAATGGCGGCAGTGGAAATAGCGCGTCGGAAAGAGATTTTCGTAGAAAACCACATGTATTCGCATTAAAATGGATCAAAACTACATTCACGAACTTCCACAACGATACAGAAAATGATTTGCGTAAGTACTTTCTCCTGTAAACTTGAAGAAATCCGTCTCACCTATAGTAAAGTGTTACCCAATAGCGAAGTAAAATAAACCTAATCCATCGATTAGAGAGGGGGTGCCCAAACAAAAAAGTGGTCCATACAAGTGATCTTGTTGCAAGTGATCTTATATTTACGAGACTGTGGAGGATCATAAGTCATGGCAACTATTTTTCTTCGCGAGAATATGGGACCCAGTTAGTCTGTTTTTTTTTTTTTGTTTTTTTTTAATGAAACATTTTGAGAAACACCCTGTTCCTTTAGTCGGGACATTACACTGGTATAGCTAAGGATAACTCCTACCCCGTTGTGAAGTCTAATTGCAATTTGGTGTAAACCCATTCCTCTGTTCTTTAGTGCCATATCCTTTATCTTACAATCCAATTGAGATATCTTTTTCTTTCAGTCACAGTGACTTCTCAGTGATGATTTTCCATGTTGTTATTGCTTTTCAGGCAACGGCTAACTGTGCAGATTTATGTGCATGAAGTTGTCACCCAATTTAGGGCTTATCTCTGAGAATGATCATCCCTTCGTAAAGCAAGGAACATTCCTAGCTTATATGGGGAAAATACACACTTTCTACCGATGTCTTTCTAGAAAACCTGTTCTGCATGCACTACTAACCACAAAACCACTCCCAAATAATAATTACATAACCAAACTGTCAATAATAAATGCAGTTTGCTAGTTAGAACACATGACAAGCTCCACTAGAAACAGGCGTATTTCGAACTCCCCCCAATAGGACTGCGTTCTTTGATCATAAAGCCCTCTAGCGGAAATTCCAATTAATAGACAAACAAAAGAATACGCTCCACGACACTCTAATACCAGATAAATGCTTCAATTAATCGATTTTAAGTTCTGCAGGGAAAATTAATAGATTCGAATCCAAAACATTTCAACATTCGTAATAAGAATACAGTGATGTTATTTTTTTCCTTTGCAGAGTGTATATTTACTTTTGTTGCAATAATAATAATAGTAGGTAAGGTAACGGTAAAAATAGGGTAAAGTTCCCCTTTCATGAACGCACATTAAGGGGATGTGGGGGTAGGGTCCAACACATTCTCGATCTCTGCCATATTTGGAGATGATCTGCTGCATTTACCTCCCCACCCCCAAGGGTTGCCCTAGGTAACCACAGAGCCGCTATATGCGGGTCTATGGCGGAAAAATTCCGACCTTTGACCACCGACCCGGGGAATCGAACCGGATCTCCCACGTTTCAGTCAGACGCCTTACCGACCAGACACCGTGGCTCGTAGTAATAATTGTACTCGTGTCTATTCGTTTGTGGTTGCCGCTTGTCTGAAACTACACTTGTGTGAAGCGATAGGAAGACAAGCACTTTCTGAACAAACGGCGTTATTTCTGAGTTACAAGTGACGTCTGTGCAGCAAGTATGCTCTGGGCCATCCATCATAATCCCAAGACAGGAAGATACGAACCTAGGACTGAATGGTGTTGACGAATTGTTTCCCCAAGCAATAACAGCTTAAAACGAACATTAGCGAAGGCAGCGCCACCATTAATCCTAAAGAAGATGGCGCTGGTGTCCCTTTTAGGCTCCCGCGGGCGCCAATGATTGACGACGCTCCTTCGGGAACTCTTCTGGAGGGGAAGGAAGATTCACGCATCCTTTCTCTTTGGGGCCAGAAGAAAAGGCGGAAAGATCAAATACTTCTTCCTTCTCTTTCTTCTTCTTCTTCGTCTCCTTTCGCTCTTTAGTTTCGCTGGACTGGAAGAATGACACAGACCTTGGAACTCAAGAACCGCAAACAAGCGTTGAGGAAAGCAAAATGCATTAAAAGGCTATGTATTTTAAGTACATCAATGATTTTGATCAGGTGCAGACTCACCTTGATATACAAATGAAGCCCTATCTTATGGTTACGAGACCTCTATAAGGGAAAAAGTCTCCCAAAATGTAGGACTTTTAGTGAAAATGTAGGACACAAATTATTCCAGTATACAGGGTGTCTCAAAAGTAATAGCGCAAACTGACACAGATGAAAGTACACGATAATAGAAGCAAAAAAGTGTCAGTAAACATGGGTCAGCAAACGAGCCGTTTTTGAGATAATCGCGAATGTTGTGGTTTCAAGCCGCCACTGACTTCATTGTTTGTAAACGTCGTCCTAGTTGGTAAAATGCTAGTAATGTGTGCGAATGTGTGGTTAGAAGCCGGCACTGATTGCATTTTGTAAACACCCAGTGCTTTAGTCCTTGTGCGTTCCGAGGTTCGCTCTTTGTTTACAAAACAGAACATTTCCGAGAAGTGGCGTTGTAATCAGGATGGATAGTCTACAATCAGTACATAGTCTAATCGTACTGTGGGAGTCACTTTTCTTACTGTATTATTAGCATTTTTCCAACTAGGACGACGTTTACAAACAATGAAGTCAGTGGCGGCTTGAAACCACACATTCACGATTATCTCAAAAACGGCTCGTTTGCAGACCCGTGTTTACTGACACTTTTTTGCTTCTATTATCGTGTACTTTCACCTGTGTCAGTTTGCGCTATTAATTATGAGACACCCTGTATAATACACATTACTAGAACATGTTAGCAAATAATATTAAATTGGCGCATTTGCTTCTCTGGGTTCTCTCACTCACTCACTCTTACTCTCTTCATCTCATTCTCTCACTCTGTCTCTCCCCCTTACTCACTCACTCACTTTCACTCACTTTATCTTTCACGCACTCACTACCAGTCTTTCTCGCACTGTCTCTCACTCTCATGCATTCACTCCTCATTCTCTCACTCTCCCTTTCTTACTCACTCACTCTCTCATTCTCACTCACTTACTCCTTCTCATTCTCTCACTCCCTTACCATGCCTCTATCTCGCTTACTCACTCAATCACTTTCTCTCTAACATTCTCTCGTTTACTCATTCACTCTCTCAACCACTCACTCTCACGCACTCTCTCTCTCTCACTCACAATCATTCTTTCTCTCATTCTCACTCATTCATTCTGTCTCTCATTCACTCTCACTGACTTCCTCTTCCTATCTTTCTCTCACATTCTCTCGCTCTCACTGTCTCTCATTTACTCACTCAATCTCTCTCACTCTCTTGCTTACTACTAATTCACTATCTCGCACTCTCACTCAATCACTCATTCACTCTCTCTCGCTTACTCATTCACTATCTCTCACTCTCACTCAGTCACTCTCACGCAATCACTCTCTCTCACTCACAATCAGTCTTTCTCTCATTCTCACTCATTCATTCTGTCTCTCATTCACTATCACTGATTTCCTCTTCCTCTCATTCTCTCACATTCTCTCGCTCTCACTGTCTCTCATTTACTCACTCAATCTCTCTCAATCTCTCGCTTACTAATTCAATATCTCACACTCTCACTCAATCACTTTTTCTCTCCACGCTCTCGCTTACTCATTCACTATCTCTCACTCTCTCACTCACTCTCATGCACTCACTCTCTCACACTCACTCTCATGCACTCACTCTCTCTCACTCAATCTCTCTCAATCTCTCGCTTATTAATTCAATATCTCACACTCTCACTCAATCACTTTTTCTCTCCACGCTCTCCCTTACTCATTCACTATCTCTCACTCTCTCACTCACTCTCATGCACTCACTCTCTCTCACTCACTCTCATGCACTCACTCTCTCTCTATCACTCAATCTCATGCACTCACTCTCTCTCACTCACAATCAGTCTTTCTCTCATTCTCACTCATTCATTCTGTCTCTCATTTCACTCTCATTGATTTCCTCTTCCTCTCATTCTCTCACATTCTCCCGCTCTAAGTCTTTCATTTACTCACTCAATATCTCTCACTCTCTCACTTACTCATTCACTAGATCACTATCTCGCACTCTCACTCAATCACTCTCTCTCTCTCATTTTCTCGCTTACTCATTCACTCTCTAACTTACTCATATATTCTCCCGCTTACTCATTCACTATCTCTCAATCACTCACTCTCACGCACTCTCTCTCTCACTCACAATCAGTCTTTCTCTGATTCTCACTCATTCATTCTGTCTCTCATTCACTCTCACTGACTTCCTCTGTTTCTCTCACATTCTCTCGCTATCACTGTCTCTCATTTACTCACTCAATCTCTCTCACTCTCTCGCTTACTAATCCACTATCTCGCACGCTCAATCAATCACTCACTCACTCGCTTACTCATTCACTATCTCTCATTCTCTCACTTACTCTCACGCACTTACTCTCTCTCACTCACAATCAGTCTTTCTTTCATTCTCACTCATTCATTCTGTCTCTCATTCACTCTCACTGACTTCCTCTCTTTTTCTCACATTCTCTCGTTCTCACTGTCTCTCATTTACTCACTCAATCTTTCTCACTCTCTCGCTTACTAATCCACTATCTCGCACTCTGACTCAATCACTCACTCTCTCGCTTACTCATTCACTATTTCTCACTCTCTCACTCTCTCTCACGCACTCACTCTCACTCACTCACAATCAGTCTTTCTCTCATTCTCACTCATTCATTCTGTCTCTCATTCACTCTCACTGACTTCCTCTTCCTCTCATTCTCTCACATTCCTTCGCTCTCAGTCTTTCATTTACACACTCCATTTCTCTCACTCTTTCGCTTACTAATTCACTATCTCGCACTCTCACTCAATCACTCTCTCGCTCACTCATTCACTCTCTCGCTTACTCAATCACTTTTTCTCTCCACGCTCTCGCTTACTCATTCACTATCTCTCACTCTCTCACTCACTCTCATGCACTCACTCTCTCTTACTCACTCTCATGCACTCACTCTCTTTCACTCACAATCAGTCTTTCTCTCATTCTCACTCATTCATTCTGTCTCTCATTTCACTCTCACTGATTTTCTCTTCCTCTCATTCTCTCACATTCTCCCGCTCTAAGTCTTTCATTTACTCACTCAATATCTCTCACTCTCTCACTTACTCATTCACTATCTCACTATCTCGCACTCTCACTCAATCACTCTCTCTCTCATTTTCTCGCTTACTCATTTACTCTCTAACTTACTCATATATTCTCCCGCTTACTCATTCACTATCTCTCAATCACTCACTCTCACTCACAATCAGTCTTTCTCTGATTCTCACTCATTCATTCTGTCTCTCATTCACTCTCACTGACTTCCTCTTCCTCTCATTCTCTCACATTCCTTCGCTGTCAGTCTTTCATTTACTCACTCCATTTCTCTCACTCTTTCGCTTACTAATTCACTATCTCGCACTCTCACTCAATCACTCTCTCGCTCACTCATTCACTCTCTCTCTTACTCATTCACTATCTCTCGCTCACTCTCACGCACTCAGTCTCTTTCACTCACAATCAGTCTTTCTCTTATTCTCACTCATTCATTCTGTCTCTCATTCACTCTCCTTAACTTCCTCTTCCCCTCATTCTCTCACATTCTCTCGCTCTCACTGTCTCTCATTTGCTCACTCAATCTCTCTCACTCTCTCGCTTACTCATTTACTCACTCGCTTACTCATTGACTATCTCTCACTCTCTCACTCACTCTCACGCACTCACTCTCTCTCACTCACAATCAGTCTTTCTCTCATTCTCACTCATTCATTCTGTCTCTCATTTCACTCTCACTGATTTCCTCTTCCTCTCATTCTCTCACATTCTCTCGCTCTCAGTCTTTCATTTACTCACTCAATCTCTCTCACTCTCTCACTTACTCATTCACTATCTCACTATCTCGCACTCTCACTCAATCACTCTCTCTTCTCATTCTCTCGCTTACTCATTCACTATCTCTCATTCTCTCACTCACTCTCACGCACTCAGTCTCTCTCACTCACAATCAGTCTTTCTCTCATTCACTCTCACTGACTTTCTCTTCCTCTCATTCTCTCACATTCTCTCGCTCTCACTGTCTCTCATTTACTCACTCAATCTCTCTCACTCTCTCGCTTACTAATTCAATATTTCGCACTCTCATTCAATCACTTTTTCTCTCACACTCTCGCTTACTCATTCACTCTCTCGCTTACTCATTCACTCTCTCGCTTACTCATTCACTATCTCGCACTCTCACTCAATCACTCTGTCGCTTACTCATTCACTCTCTCACTTACTCATTCACTATCTCACTATCTCGCATTCTCACTCAATCACTCTCTCTCTCTCTCTCATTCTCTCGCTTACTCATTCACTCTCTCGCTTACTAATTCACTATCTCGCACTGTCACTCAATCACTCTCTCTTTCACTCTCTAGCTTACTCATTCACTCTCCCGCTTACTCATTCACTATCTCTCAATCACTCACTCTCTCTCACTCACTCAGTCTCTCTCTAAGTCCCCCGTTCTACGTGTGTGTGTGTGTGTGGGTCTCAATCCCGCATCTCATTTTCTCTATTAATTCATTTTGTCTTTCCGTCTGCCTTCTTACTTTCCTTTTACCTCTCTCCCCTTTCTCACTTTCTTTTTAAATCTCTGTTCTTCTCTTTCTTCTCTTATCTATCTCTTTCTCGCTTCATTTCTCACCCTCTACGTGTCTTGAAAATGCAAGGGGTCTCTTGACCCCGTCGAAGAGATCAGGTGCTCCCCTTTAAGAACTTTAAGAACCCTCTCACTCTGGAATATTGCAGCATAAATAAAAGGACGGGCAACTATTATAGCCCACAAAGCAAGGTTTATTCCCTTAAGGATGCTCGAACATTTGCTTCACAATCTCGCACCAACATAGATGCTTAGTTTACTGCGCCCTTTTACTACCCACAAGGAGAGCGGGTGTTTCTGGCATCAAAATCAATCTTCCACACGATGACGCATGTTCTCTCGGAATATTAACAAAAGAAGGACGAAGAAATATACAATAAGTTAGTGAAAGTAAGTGTATTTTTCTTATTTAGTTTTCCATTTCTTCCAGTTCTTGTGAGGCCTGTGTTCTGCTGCCCTTGCATGTTTGTGATTGTCCTCACCCTTATCATGTTATCATCATTCATCGTCGCGATTAGCCAAAGCGGTAACTCAACATTTCATGGAAATTAAGTACAGTCAACCGCAAGAAAAGTGGACCCCCTATATCCTGAAATACTTACTTCTGCATTATGTTTTGTGTGTTGCCTAACTGAAAGGCAATGAGTGAACTTCAATGGCATCAAGTTTGTCATTGGCTTAGGCAACACACGTAACGCCAGGCAGGGAGCAGAATATTTCAGGATATAAGGGTCACACTTTTATTGCGGATGACCGTACATATCCGAATCATATGTTATAAAACTTTGACACGTCTAAACTTTACAACACTTTCTTGGTGCATATTTGTACCCCTGAAAGTAATATCCATTCTTGCACTAACAAGGGAGGTTATCTAAGTGTCCCCTTCCGATTTCCATGAAACGTGGCAGGTGTATAGAGGGGCCCAAAGGAAGAAATACGTGTTTTTGTGTTTCAGCTAAAAAACGGTTTTAAGGGGCACCCCCCCCCCCCCCAATCAAATGTCAAGATGAGGAGAAATTGAATTGGGGATCCGACCCCGAAACCACGTGAATATGGCATAGGAAGAAACAGGATTCCGTCTAAACACCTGCCAAATTTCATGTAAATAGGAGGGGGCCACAGGAGTCAGATCCCCACGTCAATTTCTCCTCATCTTGATATTTCAGGCGGGTTTTGCCCCCTAAAACAGTTTTTTTTAGCAGAAACAAAAAACAGGTATTTCTTCCTTTGTGCCCCTCTATACACCTGCCAAGTTTCATGGAAATCGGAAGGGGACACTTAGATAACCTCCCTTAAGATAAGCCAAATAACACCTATTCAAATATAGCATAACATGGATTTTGAAGGATAAAAACGAAATCAATCCCTTGTTATTGGTAAGAGCCGTGGTAGCTCAGTAAAAATAAAAAAAAATAAACAATAAAAAAATTTAAAAAACTAAGAAAGCAATAAAATATTTAAAAAATTAAAATAAAAAAATAAAAAGGTTGGAAGAGCATGTGGTTACCACACGAAAACCTGGGTTCGAATCCCGGAGAAGGTGATCTGGACAAGAAACTTTTCCAGTCATTTTCCTGTTTCTGCGCGTCTCTGAGGCCCACCCAGCCTCGTATAATGGGTACCTGCCTTGCCAAGGTTACCTTGAGGGGTGAAGACGGTCGGACGTGATGCTGATCATATGAGGCGTTGCGTATACGAAAAGCGAACTCAACAAACGTACATTGTGAGGGAAATGCGTTTCAAGTTGTCAGACACTGTACGAACTCCACAAAAACTTGGTAACAGTAGATCGGAATGTTTCATGCGTGATTTCCAAAGTTTTTTGTGGAGTTCGCACAGTGTCTAACAACTTGAAATGCATTTCCCTCACAATGTAAGTTTGTTGAGTTCGCCCTTCGTATCCGCAACGCCTCATATCATCCCAACTAAGACAGAGATGAAGAATATGTGGAGCTCTATACCTCCACATGTGTCTTCGTTGCATGTGTGCACACGCACTGTTATTAGTTCTCCCTATAACAATTAAGTGTACTTTACGTTGCTTTTTACATCTTGGGTTGATCGCGACGTCGAAGACGGACTGATATCAGATAAACATAACAATACACCCACGCCTTACCCAGGATTCGAACCTGAGATCTCTGGCTTCATAGCACATTCCGCCACGAAGGCAGGAGAGACTACAGCATTTTATGACCCCGCCTGTATATACTCCTCTTGGTCTAACCTGTACGTCACAGAAGCCAGTTCCCTTCGTCAGTAAGTGTGAAGACGAGGTGATAGTAGACAGAAGAACGAGAGCATTATGAAGTGCCTGGCGTCGGGTGAGGAGATGGATGCAAATTGCTACTTGCCCCGTCCTTGGAGAAATTGAATATCGTAGAGAGCAGAGGCGGTGACAAGTGGGGAAGAGGTTTACCGGCGGAATGGTAGAGGCTGGAAATGCCACTTCCATAACGTTCCAAATGGAAATGGGGCCGAGACTACAGCGCAAAAGCTTTAACCTGGCACAGTTCGCGCCAAATCATAGATTTTCTTCTGCTAGCAGACTTTCCCGGGCATCACGTGAGTGTTTTCAACCATTGGCAGAAGCCTTGGAGACAGAACGTGCTTCGTCCTCTCCCTACCAGGGGATCGCCGCTTCCTTCGCGTGTCCATTGTTGCCACGTTGACAAGGACGTCAATGTTCTGGTGGTGGAGACATCTGTGCTTGCACCCCCAAATTACCGCTCGCA
This sequence comes from Lepisma saccharinum, assembly GCF_977018435.1. Taxonomy (NCBI): domain Eukaryota; kingdom Metazoa; phylum Arthropoda; class Insecta; order Zygentoma; family Lepismatidae; genus Lepisma; species Lepisma saccharinum. The sequence continues at coordinate 16,055,425 of NC_139257.1, forward strand.
GCGCGCCTTGTCGGTACGTTTGCTCGCTTGCGCCGAATCAGGGGCAACAATGTCCTGCAGACGACAGAGATTTGGCGGGAGTCGTGCCTGGTTAAGCCTCTTTCACTGTAATATCCAGACAGCAGGGACGTCGTTAGGGGGACTTTGGCAGCACCAGTTGCAACTTTAGCCCCCCCAAAACAAAATTTTAATCGATTAAAAATTATCCTAAATTAATACTTTACAAGGTGTGGCATTAAAGTTTTCGGATTGATCTTCTTATTCATTTCAGGTCACGCCGATAACAAAGAGGTACTAATTGACCTGTGGACTATCCCCTGCCTGCCACGCACGTCCGTCAAGCAGTCTGGCTGTTGCCGTTGTTAGAAGCAGACCGCGCATCTCAGCTCCGTCGGAATCATATTAAGTTCGAAAGTGGAACAACATGTTAATGTCACAAAAACTTGGGAAATCCGCCACGGAAACTTACAATTAGTTGAAAGAAATTTGTGGGGATCAGTGTTTATTTGGCACAAGAGTTTTAGAAGTTTAAAGAGGGTAGAGAAGGCGTCGGGGAAGATCCGCGATCAGACCGCCCTTGCTCTTCGAAAACTCAAGTCAGTATCGAAAAGGTCGCTAAGATTGGTCATTGATTGGGTGCCTGAAGGTCAGACTGCCAATCAGTTGTATTTTAAGAATCTTTTGGGGACCCTTCGCGAACGGGTGCGAAGAAGGAGACCAGACACGTGGAAGAATAGGTCATGGATTCTTCATCAGGAATTTTGAGGAAAACACAGTGTTTGGAAGTAACTAGTTACAAGTAACTCAGTTAAAAGTAACAGTTACTTTTTTGAAGAAATCTAACTGTAACTAGTTACTTTTAAAAGCAAGTAACTTTAACTGTAACAAAGTTACTTTTTTCCAATAGAAGTAACGTTTCAACAGTTACTTCATGACACTTAAGTTGCTATATAAGTGTCGTAAATGATTCGTGATTTAGGACTCAAAGTGAACCAGAACCTTCGATACATCTGCTTCGATACAAATGTCCATCCTTTGTTACATTCATTCCTGCCAACAATAGAAGGCGAAAAAAGAAAGTTGTTGAACTAAATTTGTCTCCTGTGCGTGGCCAGTCGGTGGCTCTGGGTTTCAGGCACTTCAGAGTGACAGGTTCATAGCATTTTTCATCTCCCTTTTGGTAGTCCTCAATTCTAAAGCGATATACATACCTCGGAAGAGGGTTTGGATTTCGCAGAAGCAGGAAGATGAGATTAGGAGAATGATTCTTTTCTATTGCTGTTAGTTTGCCATTGTCGGTTGTGTGCTGTGAAGTGCTTCTTGTTTCTGTAGTTTCTTCATCTGCGGCCTCATAATTGTCCTCCTTGTGTAAGCAGCATCTGATATATTTTTCTTTTTTATTACAATTAGTTATCGAGTTGTCTAATTTGTTTGCAAGAAAATTTCCAATTAGTATTGGTTTGAGTTGATGTTTTAAGTCCACTTTATGCACAGTAAGGCTAATCGGGACTGGACCTACAGTTTTAAAGTGGGATCCGAACCACTTGTGCCTCCACCCGGTATCGAACCCGGGACCCCTTGATTAAAAGGCAATAAATATCCACCGTACTTGCCGGACCTAGCCCAGTGCGATTTTTTCTCTTCCCAAAAGTCAAGTCTGCATTAAAAGAAACCCGGTTCGAGTCGGTGGACGCGGTGAAAGCCAAAGCGACGCAACTCTTGAACAGCCTATCAGAAAATGACCTGCAACACAGCTTTTTTTTCAATAAAAGAGTTACAGCATGAGTCCTGAAAATGTATTACCACACCTTGTATTTCTGGTAAATTTGTATTAGTGCTGGACCATTGCGAGGGAACAAATTTGTTATTTTGAAGCAAATCGTCAGAAACAAAATTTCCACCATTTCGTTGCTTACCGGTTTATAATGAAAATCATGTAATCTTCCTGCCTTGCCCCAAGTTCCTAGAAACCAGAGATTCGAACCTTTTGTTCCAAATGATTTTTCCCTTGTCGATGGAATCAAAGTGTCCGCCATACGGTCAACAGTACAGGGGTCGAAAGATACACAGAGGTATGGCAATTACTTTTGTCACCAGTCTTTTTTGTAGTCTATGTGAGTATATTTTAGAAATTCGTTAATACTGTAACAACTTTCTGTAGCCAGTTGTGCGTTTTGGCTTTTCTTGGATTTTCGGTTCTAGACGGCGAGGGTAGGAAAACAATATCGAGTTGTGGAATTTTTGACACTAAGGGTGACTTTTACTTGTCCAGCGATAGGAAGAACGTCCAAGTTGCCGACCGAGGGGGAGTTCTTTCGCAACGTGTGTCAATACTGCTCTGTTTTTTTCTTCGCCCCCAAACCCCCCAAGTGGACAACGAGGCTGGAAGGAGGACCACCGTCCAGCATTTTTTCTAAGCTAACGAACTACGAGGCGGTTAATTTTTGAAGTTTCAAGTTTTCCTTAAATACCCCTGGACTCCAGAGGATCGACACAGTTTAGCGCCATAACCCGAACGAACACCGTCTCCGCGTCACTTTTCGCGAGATACGGAACTTTGCTTTGTTTTAACTTTTCGACCGCGTCGTGTTAATTGTCGTGAGTGTGTGATCACAGTGACAGTGCCAGGAATTGAGGCCGTGGTAATTACGTGTTTCACGTGCTCCAGTCGTGCTTTTTCCTCTTTTTGAAAGGAGGGACAGTGATTGAACATGGGCGGCTGAAAACTACGACAGGGAGGGGACCCTCGGGTTTCCGATTACTGCTGCCATGAAGCCAAGAGAAGACTCCACGACGCTTGCTTAACGATGCGACGCCTGAAGTCAAGAGAACCGCATCACGACGCTCGCATAACGACGCCTGAGATGAAAGCCACGCCGCAACGACAGCTCGCATTGCCAACCCAGGTGAGAGACGACAGTACGACAACGTCGACGCCAGTGAGACGGATGCTACGCCGAAAAAAAGGAGAAGAGATAGAGAGAAAGAGAGAGATGAAACGACGTCAGCCCTTTGACGACCCGACGCCCTGCTTATCGCCGAACGGCCATTGAAGCCACGATCGGATGCAACGCCCCGAGCAGACAGATGGAAGCGAGGTGCTTTTTTTTCGCCCATCTTCGTCGCTGCGATGGAAAAGGAAGAATGTTACGTCGAAGTACGCCGAAGAGAAAGTTTTCGCCCGCCAGGAGGGCAAACTGGCATAGCCACAGTGCCACGAGTGTCGTCGGGACGCCGCAACGAGAACCGTTGACATCAGCGAGGACCACGCCGCCACTGAGTCGATATAGTATTCGCCAGTTATCTCTTTATGTGTGAGAGTGAACATTTGTCCACCTACGTCGCCACTGTTCGTCATAAGACAAAGCGCGATGAAATCGAACAATGTTGCCTGCAATTACTAATTATTTTGGCCAATCCAATCAAAAGTTCTATAAATCTTCAAAATTAAGAACCTATTTCGCTCATCCTTCGAAATTCTGTAAATGTAAAAGAAGTACGATTTGTTATTGTTTTTCCTATCCTCGCGCCGAGTATATATATGATTAATTAAAGGTTAACTTTTACCGTGCTCTTTGATATATAGGTTTTAGAAAAACTAGGTACTAAATAGTATAGCAGATTTAATCATTTTTTAATATATCCTAGTTTATACTACCGTCGTTATGATTATCAGCAATCGTGTATTTGTAATCAAGTTAATTTCCTCTTGTCATTCATTTAGTGTATGCTTATTCTCTTTGCATAGTAGTGCCTCAACAAGTGTAATGTCAATTATTATTTACTTTTGGAAACTACGACGCCACCTAGCTAATCGCGTCTCTTACGTGACAGAGCGCTGGCTCCGCGCATTTACATTGAAGGCAAGCCTAAGGGGCTAATAGAAATTTCAAATGTTCGAAGGTACACGGGAGATAAACCAAAGAGGCGGTTAGATATTTTATCATATAATGGTATCTTGTGTTCACCCCTGCAGCATGAGTGTGAGAGTGCATGATTGAATGAGAGTGAGGGGATATGTAATGTGTTATATTATCATTGTTGTGTTTATTTTTACTGAATACACGTATATATTCGTTATCCTACAGGTGTTCTTGATTCATTTATATATAGGTATAGATGTATATCCTCGTATGGTCGATATTTTTGGTTTTAGTTCAGAAATTGACACATCGGCATCGGTATCGGAATCGGCAAAAATCCGATATTTAAATCGGTACAGATTATACTAGAGTTTTTACCTTCTAATAAGTTTTATATTCTAGTTTTGTAAGATTTATTGAAAATTTGGTTATGATTCGTCATTATTGTAGAGTTTTTGTAATAAAATTATTGCAAACTTATTCAGAGAATCAACCTAACTATAAATCGGAAATAAAACAGTACATTGCTGAACCAGGATCTGCTGTTGTATTGGAAATTCATAACTGAGTATTCAAACATGAAGCAAGTGCTGAGAAAATACTTGGGCATACCTGCTGCATCAGTATTCAGTGATTGAGTGTTCAGTGTTGCTGAACAGATTTGAGATAAGAGAAGAAGTAGGTTACTTCCTGAAGTGCTTCCAAATCTTGTATTTCTGAAGTTGAATCTGGCAGAACAGAAATTCATTTTGTATTTCAAAGAACTGCTAATGTTTAATCTCTTGAGAATCCATGTTCTTTTTAAAGGTTCACATAACATTTTTAGTGTTGCCCACGGGACGAGACGGGACAGGCTTTTAAAAATTCGAGACGAGACGAGATTGACCATGTGTCATAAGACACGAATATTTTCGAGACGAGACAGCATTTCCACGAGACGAGACAGGCCAAAGTCTCGTCTCGTGGGCAACACTAAACATTTTGTAGATTCTCATCTCTTGAGAATATATATGTATATACATATGATATGCAATAGAAATGTACATAGCAAATTTATTTTTGTCATGCTGAAAATAACATCCCATTTCTGTTTAATAATCTTATGTATCGGAATCGGTTAAATATCGGCATTGGTATCGGCTCCAAAAATTATCGGTGAGTACATCGGCATCGGTAAATTTTGAGCTTCGTCACATCCCTACTGTATAGCTTGTCTCCATTGATCAGAAGGGTTGTAGTTTACTATTATTACAACAATTATTATTATTATTGCAATAAATGAATAACAACACCACTTTATGCACGACGTGGCTTACCACCGGAGGAATAAATAACCGACCCGGTGACACGAACCTGGAATTAAACCGTTAGCTGGTGGTAGGATTCGTGTTTCCTTAACCGGAGACGCGAACCAAGGTCCGAAGGCCGTCCAATCGGGCGGCCGCGGAACCCTGAACCAACGGACAGTTATTTGGCACCTGGAACTGGTGACTTCGGTCTCCCGGACGAAGCGTCAAACCCTTTACAGAGGTATCCTAACTGATAATGTTCTGATATTTAAAATATCTCTCGAGTTGCTGTGGGCGCGGTCAAAGTGTATTTGTGTTTGGAAATAGTTCTAAAGTGTTGTCTATTTCTAATAGATAAATTTCTATTTTTATGATAATTCTTACATATTAATTCACTTGAACCTGGCAAACCAAACTAACGCCTCTGCTTTTCTCCGTTAATATAGAATATGAATACATACGAGGAGCGTAGGCTAGCTAGGAAATCTAGACTGAAGCCTAGAAAATAAAATACAGGAGAAAAATCGATCAAATTGTAAACGAGATTATCCATTTCTATGATATGATGATGGTGATTCTGGATTTGGCAACCTGATTTTTTTACGATTTGGCAACCTGATTTTTTACGAGTTGGCAACCTGATTTTTTTACAAGTTGGCAACCTATTTTTTTACTAGTTGGAAACCTAGTTTTTTACGAGTTGGCAACCTGTTTTTTTTACGAGTTGACAACCTGTTTTTTTACGAGTTGGCAACCTGTTTTTTTGCGAGTTGGCAACCTGGTTTTATACGAGTTGGCAACCTGGTTTTTTAAGAGTTGGCAACCTGGTTTTTTTACGAGTTGGCATCCTGTTTTTTTACGAATTGGCAACCTGTTATTTTTACGAGTTGGCAACCTGTTTTTTTTGCGAGTTGGCAACCTGGTTTTTTACGAGTTGGCAACCTGTTTTTTTACGAGTTGACAACCTGGTTTTTTTAAGAGTTGGCAACCTTATTTTTTCCGAGTTGGCAACCTGTTTTTTTAAGAGTTGGCATCCTGTTTTTTTACGAGTTGGCAACCTGTTTTTTTACGAGTTGGCAACCTGTTTTTTTACGAGTTGGCAACCTTTTTTTTACGAGTTGGCAACCTGGTTTTTTACGAGTTGGCAACCTTTTTTTTCGAGTTGGCAACCTGATTTTTTTCGACTTGGCAACCTGTTTTTTTACGAGTTGGCAACCTGGATTTTTACGAGTTGGCAACCTGGTTTTTTACGAGTTGGCAACCTGTTTTTTTACGAGTTGACAACCTGGTTTTTTAAAGAGTTGGCAACCTGTTTTTTTACGAGTTGACAACCTGGTTTTTTAAAGAGTTGGCAACCTTAATTTTTCCGAGTTGGCAACCTGTTTTTTTACGAGTTGGCATCCTGTTTTTTTATGAGTTGGCAACCTGGTTTTTACGAGTTGGCAACCTGGCTGTCACTTGCATGGCAAAGTAGCTTCTTGAAGACGCCGAAAACGATCAAATGGGTGTGTATAACCATTTACACACAGAGTTTATGCGAGCCTACTCTTCTCCCTTCCTCCGTAGCCTAGAACCACGTGACATAGTCAGATAGCCCAAATATTGGACTCAGCATACGCCTCTAATACATACATATATAAATAGTTTCATAAGTACAAATTTATGATTTGAGCCAAAACTGAGTAACCTATATACGCCCCTGCCAGACAGGAAGACAAGATTCAGAACTGATATCACCATCGAAGGTCCTGTATTTGAGTCGGGCATAGTTGTTATTTCCAAGTGTTCCTCCGTCGATTTCGTCTAATAGACTAAAATCGCATTTATTGAGCGAGCGTGTTTTGGCCTCACCGGCCCTGTTGCTACAACTATATGCTGTGTCAGTTGTTCTATGGTGTGGCTCTTTGCTTGGTACAAACAACGGCAAAGGTAATAGTAGACCTCATGGCGAACTGGGTTAGAAACCCTGCGTGCTTCAGGGCAGATTTGATAAGGCACGTGCATTGTCTCGAGCTGAACCAGGAAATGGACGATCTTTAATCCTCAAGGCCATTCTGCAAAACGAATGCCAAAAGGGGGTTTGTGTGTTAAATTGCTGGGCAATGATAAGCGTATATGTTTTCTGTTTTCGTTATTTCACGTTTCTTTCCTACCTGTAGAATTTGAATGACGAATATAGTGAATTAGTGATTTGAGGAAATGACATACACGAGAAAGCCAACCACGTAGCAAATTGTTAGCGTGACGCGCTTCAAAGTCGAATAGCTAGGTTTAGAACCTGGTCTTCATCCCACCTCCACCTATCACATCTTTAATCTTTATCATCGCCGTGAGAGGAAAATATAATAATTCTTATTTTCTAATGAATAGTAACACGAGAAGAGCGATAGGTATTCCTCGTATTTTCGCAAAAAAAACAAACAAAAAAAAACTTCTAGTCTTTGGTGACAATGAACTCTATTTAGTGTGAGAAATATGTTTAAAATGAATTTATATTAATCCATGCAGATGTAACCCATTACGGAGGGTCTTCACGATGACGTAGTGATAACGTCAAGCCTTGCAATCATGGGGCCCTTGATTCCATACCCGCTGGAGACACATAAATGTTTGGATCCCAATTTAAACTGCAGGCATAGTTCCAATTAGCCTATCTGTGCATAAAATGGACTTGAAACAAAAACCCAAACTAATGAAGAACTTATCGCAGAATGCTGCCTATATCAAGAATGGAAACAACGAAAATGATTTCGAAAAGCAACAGTATGCAAAGCACCTCAAATCCTCACTGACTTACAACATGATGCTATTCATCACACAAGAAATATTATTTTTAGAGTTCAAATTATGACATTTGCAGAAATTTGCAGCCTTCAAATAAATTGTTTTTCTCAATGATTAAGTGCTTTCTTTGCTTTGCATTTGCTATCTTTGTGTGAGCTTAGATTAAATAGAAGCTTATCGTGAATTCTTCACACAACTTCGCTATATGCTTGCTGCAGGATTGGCATCTTAACAGAACATCTATCGAACATCGCTCATGAAATATATTTTACCTATCAGCTCTTAATTCACCTTTTAATTTTCAAATATATATTTACTTTTGTTATTTAGCGTCGCTCTTCTGTCACTTTTGGACAATCGCGACGATGAAGATGAGTGAACATATGATAAATAGAACATTCAAAAATAACAACAATGTCCAGGCTGGTATTCGAGCCTGGAACCCTTGACGTAAAACCATCTAGTGCTACCACTAAGTCAATTTTCACATAGAAACTTACACTTACACACCTCATCCATGCATATGTATTTTGCTTTACCTGCTGCACTTCTCTTATGGTGAATAATAACCCATCATTTCAGATTTATCTAATGTTTATAGCTTTGTAGTATGCTTTGTAGTGAATGATAATCCTATTAAGCCTTGTGAATCTTATTCCGAAAAAAAACCCTGTTAGAGGATTACGTGTGTAGCGTTATTAATAATATACAGGGTGTCATTTTAATGGCGCCCACGGACCACAGATTCGTATAGAGGACATCAGAACAAACAACTTTTCTCAGTAACATTTTTCTCGTTGGTGCGTCAATTCGAAGCTACAGCCGTTCAAAAAATACCGTTTTGCCGCCTGGATGCTGGCAACTCAACAGAACATTTGATCGTATCTGTGACGTCATTTCCTGCGGCGAAACGGCGCACGGCAGGGTTGCAAGGAACACACACATTTTGTGAAAAATGAAAAACTACCAACTACAGTATTAGCTGTAAAACGAAGCGAGAAATGCGTCCAGTAGACCGAACATCGTAGCCTACCAGCCAGAAGATCAGCAGTCATCTCAGGGGAAGGGGGAAGTGAACCAACGATATGAGAAATGGTAAAAACATATTCAAAATTAAGTGTCAATATCGGATTTTGTCTCAGCCTACATGTCAAAATATCAACAACAATAAATTTTATTGGACTTGCAGCTTACATGTGGCTGTTTACGCCCAGCTACATGTCAAATATTTGCAAATCTCGTTGCAAGGTTGATATCTACAGGTTTGTGTCCAGATTCCTTGTGGAACTTTTATGCTGATAACGGAAGTATCAGAGATTCACGTTGTTACATTAACACGTACAACCACAGTAACAACGTAATGCCGAATCAGTAACGAATATACTGCCCTGTTCACAGTTGCAAACTATTACATGTGTATCCGGTGCGTAGATAAACACAGTCGTCGGAGCGCTTGTATTACTACTACTTATATCCCTGTATTTTCAACCATTTTTGCCACTTGCCTCATAATGCCCTGAATATACATTATATTATCTGTTGCTTACCTTTGGAATTTTGAGTTCTTTCATTTCTATTTTGTCATCTGTTCAGTGTGTCACATGCAACTGGTATCAGAAGGACGAAGTGGATAGACTAAATTGTAGATGCCAACTTGGTAACTAGATTTGCAAATATTTGACATTCAAGCTGAGACAAACTTCAATATAACCACTTCCACTTGAATTCTTTTTTCTTTCTACCATTTTTCGTATCGTTTGTTTACTTCCTGTTAGGTTACAGAACGTGTTTTCTGTTTTGTTTTACGGGACATAATGTGGCTGATTGTAGCTTTGTCATTTTTCACAGAACATGTGTGTTCCTGGCAACCCTGGAACGCATCGCTTCACGACAGGATATGACGTCACAAATGCTATCAAATGTTGTGTTTGGTTGCCAGCATTCAGGCGGCAAAACGGGCTTTTTTGAACGACTGTAGCGCCGAAACGACGCTCCAACGAGAAAAATGTTACTGAGAAAATTTGTTTGTTTTGATGTTTTCTATACGTTTCCGTGGTCTGTGGGCGCCATTAAAATGACACACTGTATAATGAAGTCTGCTTTGGTCAGCATTTTTAGTGTATTGAATGAAAATTTCATTTTCATTTCGTGTTGAAGCACATTTTCGTCACCCAGATTTGAATTTTAAAAAAGTATGTCTAGTATATATTAGCCATTGTGAATTCGAGTCAATTAGAACATTTTGCGTTGTTGCGAGATTATCTATTAGGATACAATTTGGACATAATGAATCTAAGTAGAGAAAATACAACTTGTATATCAAAATTTCCATGTCCAAATGATCTCCGAAAGTAGTGTTTAGCACGTCACATTTCAAGTATAGGTGCCGGCCCCCGTGGCAGAGTCGTTAGCACATTGCTACGACGGTTCCGGGTTCGAATCCTGGCCTGGGCATGTATGTTTGTGAGTGTCCATTCATCAATTTCATCATATTATCACTCATCCTCATCCTCGCAAATTAGCCAAAGGTGGCAAAAGATGCGAAGTAAAATAAAGCAATTCAATCAATCAATTCAAGTATAGGCCATGATTGTATCTGGCATGAAAAAGATGTGTCCCTCCTCTTAATGTCACTTATAAATTAAGTGTCCGAAAGCACGTTTTAGGCATGAATAGAGAAAGAAATACTCCTGAGCAATTACAAATATTTTTAGACAGTTCGTAGCCGGGAGTTATGGACGGTCTTCCCCAACCTATCCGCTTTAGGCTCCGGGTTCGAGTCCTGGTCTCGCAAACCCTTTTTTAAATACCCCTTCATCAATTTAATCTGATTATCATCAATCTTCATAGTTGTGATTAATTATAAAGTGACATAAAAGCAAAGCAACGCTCGTCAAACGTGTTATCAAGAATGCATCGGTGTTCGCAGGATTGCCAACTTATTTTCCGTCGGGAAAATATTTTTTCTCCTATTTAATTTGCCGTTGGCTGTACACTCTAGACTTAATGAAACCACAGGCAATAAAGTCTAGGGGTTCAGGTCTGGAGATCGATCCGCCCAAAGTGGCCGAACCACCTATCGGGGAAGGTGTCAGCGGGGTATTCCCGAACGATTCTGGCGAAATGGGATGGTGCACCATCTTGCCGGAAAACAACAGGGTTTCTTATCCCATCCCGAAAACCATTCATTATGGATATAAGGAAAATGCCAATACACTTTTGAATCACCCGGTACTTACATATTCATATTTTTTTCGTGCTCTTTCTTCCATCCACTAAACCTCAACCACGCTAACCTAAGCGATAGTGAAGAAACTTCGGGTTAGCCAATGAAAGAGCGTCCTGCTGGAGTGGAGACGCCCTTTACTCGATAATCTTCCATTTCTTGCTGAAATTAAAGAGCACTGTTGCAAAGTATACCCCATTTTCCGTGGTAAATGGATCCTTCCCAAAACATCCCTTGAGGATGTCGGGGGTGAGAGAGCTCCTGAAGGGGTGTTCTTGCTATTGTTGATGAGAAACACGAGAGCGTTGCTCGGGGAACAAGTACCTATCCATCTGTCAGCGGCAGTCATTAGTGGAACATGATAAGGAAACAAGGGACGGTTGTTCTTTGCTGGCCGGTCTGGTACCCGCAGGGAAGGAAGAAATGAAACTATTCTGCTGCAAAACCCTTCTGCGTCCAGACAATTGAAGAACGGAAGCAGATGTGGTCCTAGAATTATTACCTTCATTTCACTAAAAGCCAGCTCCAAGCACTGTGAGGTCGAAGCGTGCGTTCTGCCATATCGTCTTCATCACGAGCCATTCTCTCTTTCAGCATCTCACTGTTTCTCTATCTTTATCATTCTTTACTCCTCTCTCTATCTTTTCTGCTCAATGTTATTGTTTCTCATTCTCCCTCTCTGTCTGCCGGTCTCCGTGGCGGAGTGGTTAGCACAGCGCGCTATAACGTCAAGGGTCTCGGTTTCGAATCCCGGCATGGGCATGGGTGTTCTGTGTGATTGTCCCTTCATCAATTTCGTCATCCTCATCTTCAAGATTAGTCAAACGTGGCAGAAAAGCCAAGTAAAATAAACCAAAACAGTAAATAAATCTCTCTCTCTCTCTCTCTCTCTCTCTCTCTCTCTCTCTCTCTCTCTCTCTCTGTTTTTGTAACTAACTAACTCTCTAGCCTTCTTAAACCCGAAGGTTCATGGCTGCAGCAACACAGGCCTTCCATCTGTCCCTATCTTGAGCAAGATCTATACCCTACCGATTTCCTTTAGGTCCATCTCAACGTTGTCCCTCCATCTTCGTCTTGGCCTTCCTATAGGTCTCCTACCATCAGGTTTCCCAACAAGAATCCTGTAAACTCCTATTTCCTCTCCTATTCGTGCCACATTGGCTAAGTCTTTTTGATTTAATCATTCTAATAATATCTGGGCATGAATACAAATTATGTAGTTCTAAATTATGTAACCTTCTCCACTCACCTGTCTCCTCATCCCTTTTAAGTCCAAAGATTTTCCTGAGGATCTTATTTTCAAATACTCTCAATTTGTGTTCCTCTTTCAATGTAAGGGACCAAGTTTCACATCCATATAATACTACAGGCAAAATTACTGTTTTGTATATTTTAACTTTTAGTTTCTTAGATATTAAACGAGAAGACAAAAGTTTATGAAGAGAGAAGTAACATGCATTTCCTGAATTAAGCCTACTTTTTATTTCCTCTTTAATATAATTTTCATTTGTTAATATTACTCCTAAGTATTTGAATTTGGAAACTGGTTCAAACGAGTTGTTATCAATAACACTTGGTTTCGGCCTGTAAGCATATATTTAGTTTTCTCTTTGTTAACTTCCAAACCTATCTCTTTAGCAGTTTTGAAAAATATTTTAGCATTATTCTTAATTGTATTTATATCATCCCCTAATAAGTCTACATCGTCTGCATATGCTAACAACTGAGTCATACCATTTAATTTTAGTGTTTGTATATATTTATTGATTGATTTTCTTTACTTTACTTCGCATTTTGTGCCACTTTTGGCGAAGATGAGGATGAGTGATGATATGATGAAATTGATGAATGAAACTCCGCCACGGGGCCGGCATATTATATATATATATATATATATATATATATATATATATATATATATATATATATATATATATATATATATATATACATACATATTGTAACGCTATTCCTCGCTCGCAAAGGAATATGAGTCAGATTGTGTGCAATTCGTTATTCACTTGTTTCCTTTTTTGGCTAAGTAATACGTCACTAGGTCATGTGACTATGGAAAGGGAAGGCTCTTGCGTGACTTGCAGAGCTCTCTCATATCTCGTAGCTCTACCTTGAACTGGTAGAATCGGTCAACTGAAGTCATCATCTGTGTACTGGTAGTATTAGTATTAATATATTTAAGTTTAATCTCAGATTCATATTACTTGAGTTAGTTAATTAGTTTCATTTGAGCACTATTTTTTTATGTTATGTTTAATGCTACCATTACGCAGATGGTCCTTTCAGAGTTAACCGATATCCACTAATCATGTTCATTTGTATTCAATTAGATTTAGAACTTCCCTATTCAAAATTACTGATTAATAATATATTTTCCACTCAAGAATAATACAGAACATTGAACCAACCTTAATACGTAATGGGAAACACAATCTGATTCCGGTACATTTATTTGGCCTATATGATGTTTGGTTATATTTGTAAATTGAATGATTAATGTCAATCAGATAAGTTATGCTAAATTTGTTACTGGAAATTTTCTATTGTTAAAATTACTACTGTTGTATACGACAAATTTCTAGTCGTTGGTTCCTCAATAAATTGTTAAATATACTATTTACTTTTCGTACTTCCCACAAAGGCCTTAGATTCTGCTAAATATTTTAATAAGTAAGGGTAGTCAAATTGTCAGCCCATAATATATATAATTGTAGGGACTAGTGGTATAGTAAAAAAAAAAAAGGTAAAGTGCTCCCCTGTGCATAGCACGACGCCATGAAGGCGTATAGGGGGTGTGGGGGTAACGCCCCACACTTTCTTGATCCGGTCGTGAGTGGGGGTGATGTGATCAGCATCACGCCCCTGACCGCCTTTACCCCCCAGGGTTTCCCCCAGGTACCCATGTTATTCGACGCTGGGTGGGCGCCGGGGCCGCTTCCACCGTTAGAAAAGTTCCCAAATCTAAATTATATGGGAAAATACTTTGGTGGTGACAATATATATGTGTGTGTGGTGTGGTGTGTATACATCATTCTCATTCCTCCTCTCCTTCTTTACTTATTTTTCCTTCTCTATATGTATGTATGTATGTATGTGTGTGTGTGTGTGTGTGTATATATATATATATATATATATATATATATATATATATATATATATATATATATATATATATATGCTCTCTCTCTCTCCCTCCCTCTCTCTGCTAAACCGCTTCAAGTCTACAATAACACCAAAAGGAGCGAGTATCCATTTCCCACCACTATATTTCTTTAGAGTACACTCACTCTAAAAAAAAGTTATGCAACTGAGTTGTCAAAAACACCAAGTATAGAGAGATCTTTAACACTCGATTATTGTGTTACCCTGCTTTTGGTGGGCAACCCAGTTGCATATTTCTTTTAGAGTTTATAGTTTCTTTCGGCACATATGCCTCCCTTTTAATTTCCAACTCTGCTTGTACAACCTTGGTGACAATGAAGTTCGACCAGAAAGGAATACGTGATTAAATGCACAGAGGCATAGGCGGTGGAATGGGTGACCCGCAGAAGTGACGCATGTGTGTAAGAGGAGGCGTGTGAGCAGGCAAGAATCGTGATCCCAGCATGTTGCACCCAAGGTCACGTAAAGAACGAAAACGGGGAACAATACGCGTGACATTGAACTTCGACCAGACACCAGACCCATACGGAAAATTCCAGATAGTGGCGCATTCGACGGAAGCATGACATCACGGACACGATAAGGGAGTCCGTCGTATATAAGCGCGTGCTGTGCACCGTGGAACCGCAGTGCATCATCACCATGGCCAGGGGCAAACCTATTGACAACACCGTGAGGAGAAGAGTGGTGGAGTTGCAACGGGATGGACTCAGTGAACGGGAAATAGGGCGCCAACTGAACTTACCCAAGTCAACCGTCCACTACATCATCAAACACCACCAAAATACGGGTACTACAGAGCCAGGTAAGGCCCCCGGTCGAAAACGCCTGCTGAGCGTGCGTGACCTACGGATATTTAGGCGCTATATCCAGACCAACAATCATGTTTCTGTGGCCGAATTACGACTGTGGACTCGAGAACGCTTTCACATTGAAGTGTCAACCAGAACCATTCGCCGTTACCTACAGCGATGCGGTTACGGAGTGTACAAGGCGAAACGTAAACTCTTCCTTTCCATGTTGAACAAAGGCAATCGACTACGGTGGGCACGAATGTACCGGGGATGGACATTTCGGCAGTGGAACAGGGTTTTGTGGACGGACGAATCCATTTTCAATGTTGTGTACGGTAAAATACGGAAAACAGTCATTTGTCGGAAGGAGGAACAGAATGAAGCAAAATGTTATGCACGTCGGGTACAGAAACCTGCGTCAGTGATGGTATGGGGATGCATGACGGCATCTGGGGTTGGCCCACTACACGTCCGTGAGGGCGTTGTGAATGCACACGCCTATACACGCATACTGGAGCGGCATCTTCCCACAGTGGGAAGACACCTGTTCCACAGGCGGCGTCTCATCTTTCAACACGACAATGCCAGGCCTCATACAGTGCGGCTGACAAGAGAATGGTTGACTCGCCATCACGTGCGAACTCTGCCATGGCCACCATCGAGTCCCGAGCTCTCGCCCATTGAGAATGTGTGGCGTGTTCTTAAGCGACGTGTGCAACAGAGGGGACCCACGACAGTGGCTGCTCTTATCGCCTGCCTGCAGGAGGAATGGCACCGCATCGATGTGGAATACCTTGAACGACTCGTCCGCAGCATGCCCCGACGCATTGCCACAGTCATTCGCCGACGGGGCGGCGTCACACCATGGTAAACCGGATCCCCTCTAACAGTGGTCGAACTTCAATGTCACGCGTAGATGGACGAAAATGTTTTATTTTGTGTGGACACCATACATTGCTGCGTTGCAGCGGAAATTTATGTTTTCCTTTGTTCCATGTAGCCTGCTGAATAAAATATGTTCAGCATATGCATGTGTTCTCCTTCTTTCACAACGCACTACTATATTTGTGACTGGTCGAACTTCATTGTCACTAAGGTTGTACAAAGAATTATTATTATTTTCTTTTCTTCAATAAAGCAATCTACGAAATTTTACAATAGGAATACAGTAAAACCCCCAAAACACATATCCTTAATTTATAAGTAGGCCTAGAATTTTACGTTTTTAACCTATTATTTCCCTTTGCAGGTAAATAAGAAATAACAAGTTATGTCTATGATTCGTTAAAAAACAAAACAACTAATGAAGTTTAATAGTGCCTAAAATAACCTATTTTGCTTGTTAGAACCTATTTTAGGGTTGTGTGCCTAAATCGAATCCTCTTTTTAGATTTTTATATATAAATTTTTAGGTTTTTATATTTTTTAGGTTTCGCAGGATTTTTTATATCAGAGGTATTTACTCTGTTTGGTGACAAAAAATTCAATGACAAATTCATTTTTCATTAAACAAGTAACTCTTGCTAACAGCATAAGTATCGTATTAGAATCATTTGTGGATAATTTTGAAAATGATGTATACAAATGAAAATTTGGTTAACAAATTAAGATTTGATTATTATGTATATAGCTATTAAAATTTCTTACGGTTGTTTTGAAATTTTGTTTTTAACGATTGTACCTAATCAGTATTTTTCAGTAATTTGGAACGATTTTAAGTTTTTTGGAACCAACTTTCGGATTTTTCAAGCTTAATATAAGACTTTTAGAACCTATTTTAAAAATTTTTAGAACCTATTTCAGGACTTTTAGAGCCTATTTTAGGAAGCTATCAGCACACTTTTTAGAACCTGAAAGTCCGAGGTCTATTTATAAGCGATAATTTAAAGTTAGTTTGATGTCCTGTCTTATTTTTTTTTAGAGGACGGTTTATATTCCTCTTACGGGGGTTTTCACTTTTAGAAAGTTCCAATAGACTGTGATTGCGTTCAGTAACATGTCAACATGTTAACCTTTCACAGGTTGAAAAAGTTTTCCTCGATTTCGTTATTTTGAACGATCGCCACCAGTACGTTCCAGGTCACCCTCCCTTCCTTCCTTCTCTCGAAGCAGAACTCGACTAAAGGGAAATTCGGGGGGCCTATGAACAAAACAGAACACCCACGCCTATAGGCTGTTCAGAGAGGAAAATAGATGAATTCTGCAACTTCACAAAATACTCCTCCCCCGCTCTTCTACGCTCTTTTGCTCCAAGGTGAATAAGTACAGGAAATCTACCGCTTTGAATGTTCCAACCCTATAGGACAAAGGGTACTGAATTTGAACACACACAAAGCAATTATCTTCGTTTCCTGTGTAATTTCCCCCGTGTTTCCTGCAATACTCCCACTCCATTTCGAGGATCTAAAAGCATGTGAAATGTAGAAAAATTAGAACTTATATTTATACATTGAAATGTGCAATTTATATGTCTTTCTCTGTCCACTACAAGAACGAAGACTTGCTTCAAATGTCCAAGGAACATCTAATGAATTTATTTGGATATTCGTTTGGATATTCAAAGACATTCAGTAGACATCAATAGGATATGCTTTGGATCCATATGTCCATCCAGGGGATATTCAGGAAGGACGTTTCGTGGTGATTCTGTGGATCATTTTTGGATATTATTTGGACATCCTCTGTATATCTGGATTGATTGATTTGGTTTCCATTACTTCGCTTTTCTGCCCATTTTGGCTAATCGCGAAGATGAGGATGAATGATCATGTGATGAAATTGATGAAAGGGCACACACAAAGAACACCCTTGCCCAGGCCGGGATTCGAAACCGTGATCCCTGGCGTCGTAGTGCGATACGCTAACCATTCCGCCACGAACGTCGTCTAGACGATTGGATATTCTGTGGACATCCAGGATATCAATCAGAATGAGCCCCGTGGAGGTGCTTCACATTAATCTTTTTAGCAAGTATCGTACTTGAGGGTGTGAAATTCCACGATCTACTCTTGAACCAACAAGATACAATATAAATGAAGTTGTTTGTACACGATCAAATGAATCATGAACAAGTAGCGAAATTTTAAATGGTCTGAAATTGCACATGTACATGATCAAAGAAAAAATTGTTCAAGTTCACAATTTACCTAAACGTGGCATAGTGTACTGTATGAAAAGAAATAAATAAACTAGCGATTAGCCGTGACAGAGATAATTTTATTTCCAAAGGAAGAAGTAGGCCATATTGGAAACTAGAAAGAAGTGTGATGTTGATGTATTTTCTAAATGTCATCTAAAACAACAGAAAATCAATGGGAATACAACAAAATAATTTTATAAAACTTCATTTCCACAGATAAATAGATAGTCGTTTTTCATTATGTTTATCTAAACTTCATTTTAAAATCAACACAAAATATTATATTTCACGGTTGATTGTCGTCTGTCGAATATACAGTCAAACCTGTCTATCCCGGAACATGATGGTTCCGAGCAAAATCTTCCGTCGTAACAGTTTTCCTTCTTATACAGGGTTGACTTTATATACAGTATAGAGCACTGAAGGAAATAATGGAAAGACAGATTTACATTTTGCATTACTTATAATGTAGGTACATGAATAAAAGTGCGATACAGTCGCAATAAGCATAGCAGAGATTACACTTTTTACAGTATTGTAAGAACGTACAGTTGTACTTATGTATCTTTTCGAACCCGGGACCCCTGGCGTCGTAGCGCGATGTGCATAGAGGGAAAGAGAAAGATTGAAAGATGGAATAAGAGAGGTGAAGAAAGATTGAGATATAAGTGAAGAAAAAAAGAAACAAAGAGAGATAACAAGAAACATAGAAAGATGACTAAAGAACAGAGGAGAAATAGACAAAGAAAGGTGGAGAAAGAGGGTAAGAGATGAAAGAAAGAAACTGAATCGTAACAGCTATGAGTATTGTAGCGCATTCTTTCATATCGACAATGTTACCGATAAGCGAGTGGCAACAGAGACGTGTTCCACTTACAGTATTGCATTGTTTTCTTGCGAGCGAAAAAAATAAAGCAAGAAATTTCCGTCTTGCTGAGAATAAAAACATCTCGTTGGTCTTTAAATGGTGTTCCGTTTCCGCGTTAAGGAGGTTTCCGCCTTAAGCAGGTCATTTTCAGGTATAAAATCGGTCCGTTCTGGGAACTTTTTTTTTCCGTATTTACAGGTTTCCTTCTTATAGAGGTTCCGGGATATGCAGTTTTTACTGTATTATATATCACATTACAACTACTGTAGAAATATTTATTATTATTTTTTGTATAATGAGATCAAATAATCACGTTGCTTTGATGCTTTTTCGTCACCATAGAATAGAAATAAATAGGATTCTGAACCTCGATGCTTCTTTCCGATAATCGATTCGATTTGAATAACATGTAGTCTGATTGGTCAGGCTTGGATGGCGTTATTTAGAACCGTTCCTAAATATAAATTCTTGGACCTATTCTTAGTATGCACTATAAACGAACATTCCACGGTCAAATCCCTACTTCCACCACTGTATCAGCTGTAACTGTGGCACATCCCAAGATGGCGGTTTTACCTCACCCCCTTCCCCTCACGGCTTCATTCCCCTCGCCCGAAAACACGCTTGGGCTCATATTTTTTTTTATTATAATGTTTTGTGATGCATTTACGAGTGTGAGAGTTATAAATTTTATTGTTATTTCATTTAACTCTTTCTGGTGTACTAACGGGATATATTTAATATTAGAACATTACTGCATTACATATGGTAAATGAACACGCCATAGAACATAAAAAGATGTAGATCTCTTGGTTTTTCGTCTACACTAGTTACTAAGAACTTCGTGTTATTGTTTATGACGATTTAAACATAAAGTAGCATAACAAGGAGCCTTATTTTTCACGACGAAATTCCCTCTCGCTGAATGTCAACAAATAGATGCACATCCCAACATGGCGCCCGCCGCAAGCTATTTGGCTTCAGCTGACGTCACACACGCTCTCTCTATTCCTTCTATACTCTAAGGACCTAACTTTGCATCCAGTCTCTGACGTCATTTCCTTTTAAGCGTTCGATTCAACGATTTGTTAGTGATTCATTTGATAGTGTACAATGCACTTTACACACACATGATCCATCTCTCATTCAAATGCCAAAACTTTCCAGAGGGGGCTGCACCAACCAGAACGACGAATTCTTCTTCATGCCCTTCTAATACCGGCCTGCTCGTAGCAATGGAATAAGGTCGTTTCACGATTAGTACAAACGCACATACAAAGGAAACCGAAGATATGCTTCCCGAGTCATTCTTGTTCATTCTGGAAGTCTTTTGAAAAACCTGTTTGTTCGTTGCCGGAGAGGTCAAGCTGGAAGCTGGACCTCTGTGCGTTCGACCAATAAAATCTCTTTCTGTGATCTCCTCCACGGTTTTGCCTTAAAGGGTCTTTCTTTATGAATCTGAGGAAAGTGTATTCTTTTTCCTGCTGGTCTCTTCCGAATATTTCTCGTTATATTCATCCTTCTCTTCTCCCTTGTGCTTGAGGAAATCTAACTTTTTCATCAGAAGAACTTCGATGCCCAAATTTGAGAGGAAGGACATGCAGGGCTTATTCATTTCCCCTTACTACAAGCGGATGAAAGAGAACGCCAAAGGCCTGTAACCAGTTACGGAGAAACGACAAAAGAGTAATATACTAACAGTTTTTTTCCTCTTTAGGACACTACGTTTCCATTTTTACCATTTGATGTCATAAAAACTTATTGACCTTCATTATGTTATCAATCTTGGAAATAATCCCTGCATGGGGTGATGCTCGCCATATTATTTAATAATGTCCAAATCACTCAGAAAAACGAAAGACTTTATAATACTTTATCAAAAGTTAATGGGCCCTTTTCCATAAATTTGATTCATTGTTATACGTACCAGACATTCGAATTGGATATACTTGATACAAACTATCATAGACAGAAATGGCACTATAGTATATAAGACCACTCAGATAATGGCTTACGCAGAACAATGGCTGCAGCAGAAGAAACATATACTCAATTTAAAAATGCAGCTAAAACAGTTGGCCTACAAATAAACTTAAATAAAACAAAAATGATGATCCAGAGTCGAAAGACCAAGGCTATGATGCAAGAAAAACAATATCAGTAGGTAATGACGATATTGACCTAGTAGAAGCATTTGTATATTTGGGAGCAAGAATACATAAAGATGGAAATGAAAGCTATGAAATCAAAAGGATAATAAATCAGGGAAACAAAGTTTATTTTTCCCTATTGCCGATATTCAAAACCAGGGAAGTACACAGAGTAACTAAGGTTAAACTATATAAATCTATAATCAGACCAACATTGTGCTATGGAAGCGAGAGCTGGACGTTCAATAAGAAATCCGAGATGGACCTGGATGCTTTTGATAGGAAAATTATGAGAAGCATATGGGGACCAGTAAGATAGAGGGATGGATGGAGACTAAGATATAACAATGAATTGTACCATCTATACAAGGAATTATGTATATCCCACTTTATTAAATTTAAAAGACTAGAGTGGGCAGGACATGGCCAAAGAATGGATGCACATCGCATACCCAAGATAGTGGCTTATAGTACAATAGGAGGTAGAAGATCTGTAGGGAAATCCAGGAGAAGATGGATGGAGGCAGTGGAGGAAGATGTAAAAGGAATGTTAGGAATGAGAAATTGGAGGAGGAAAGCATTGGACAGAGAAGCATGGAGGTGTTCTATTATGGAGCCCAGGGCTCGATATCGGGCTGCAGTGCCATAGGAGAAAATACTTGATTATTTTAGACAAGCTGATATGAAATTGTTTCATTATTTTTTCTCTTACATCCTATGTGATTTTAAGTTATGAGTTTTTGGTGACTTCCCGTTCCATCGCTTCTCGAAAAGTGGGCGTGGTTTGTCCCGATCCATCGCTCCTGATAACAAAAGTGTTTTTTCCGGGTCAGCTGTTCCCGATCCATCAACCCCAGAAGCGTCAGTTGTATGCCGGTGTTCACGCCAACCCTACCGCGCGCGTGTGTGTGTGTGTGTGTGTGTGTGTATGCAGACTTTCTTCCTTCCTTTTAGTATCGCTGTGTGATGTCGTGTGTTGCAAGATTCTGTTCTCGTTGAAAGCAATTAAGACCAGACCAGCACTATATTGCTTGATGCCAGAGTAAAAGACAGTTTAGGTTACATGATAGATTTTGAAAGTGCAATGATGACAGCTGTTCGGGAGATGTTCCCTGCGTGTAAGTTGCAACTTTCACTTTAATCAGTATTTGTGGAGAAAAGTGCAGGATCTCGGGATGGTAACACTGTACGGAGATAATGAGGAGGTAAGGCAACATGTAAGGATGACGGCAGCTTTGGCTTTCTATCCACCTTCGGATGTCGACAATGGTTGGTTAAAAATAATGGAAACCTCACCGGATATAGAATTACTGCAAAACTTTTTTGACTACTTTGTGCAACAGTGGTTTGATAATGACACTGTTAATGACAAGTGGAATTGTTATGGACAGAAGCACAGGACCACAAATATGGCAGAAGGGTGGCACATTATATTAAGCCATAATCTTGCAAAATGTCATCCCAACGCTGTCGAACTCGCCACTGTTCTAAAAGAAGATGCTATACATTGCGATGCACTGCAATTACAACCGGAAGCGTATTTACAAACCCTAGAGTACTGCAGAACCAGAGGTATATAATGCTTTCTTATTGGCTGTGAGCACCGGAAGTGTTTATGTTCCGTGTCAGTCGTTTCTTACTTGGTCGTTTACAGGAAAATTAGACTCGTGATTATCTAGTAATATAGTTTGTAATCAAATTGTCGAAATTATGTTAATAAACATATAAAAATATGGAAAATGTTAAAAATACAATGAATCTTTCCTTGGCGATAAAAATCAATATTAAGCCATCGAAAAACAATAGACCCTAATATTAAATATTTCTAAAAGCGCTTGTAACATATGTGAAGTGATTACTACATTATAGGAGAAATTTCACAACTTGACATGTGCTAAATAATACCATTTTTGTGTAATAATTTCTAAAATGTGCTAAAAAATGAACCTCAGTTTAAAGGAGTATCCCATCTTGTTGGGATGGATGTCTGAAATCTACAATGTCAACTTGAACCCTGCCATGTCGCGTTAATTTGAAGGAACACTGCATTAACTTCCGGAAGATAGCCAATCACGAGCCAAATATGGCTGGAGGTTCTGCATCACTATAGGGTTTGTAAATACGCCAACCGGAATTACGCATGAAAGACAAACAGAAGAAAAAGAAACATATAGATCTTGATAGAAGAATTGCTGCTGCTCTAAATGATTATGAACGACATAGAGACTTAGGCTGAGTCCTTCGATACCTTGGATATATGGTTATTTGCATTTATTATTGCAAAATGCTCAGTTGTTTATTCACTTCTTTTTACATATGTACGAGGTGTGGCTAAAAAACCGGATCGATGTTGCTGTCGACAAACGGCAAGCGCGTCAAGGTCAAGCGGTGCATGAGTGTATAACGTGATATCCTGCCTATCGACTGTGATTGCCCAGGGTGCGCGGTGCTCAGTTCCGCTGTAGCTTGTGGACGAATTGAACCGTACATCTATGCTCCGTCGGAAAAAATGTTAATTGTGAAACTGGAACAGCGTATCAATGTGAGGTTTCTTATGAAACTCGGATAATCCGCCACAGAAACTTATGGTTTGTTGAAGGAAGTGTACGGAGATGAGTGTTTATCACGCTCTCAATTGTTTGAGTGGTTAAACTGTCAACCTACATGATTTCATTACGGTGCTGACGAGCCTCCATGAGCAAGTAAGAAGATGACGACCTGATTTGTGGAAAAGCAAGTCATGGATTCTTCATCAGGACAATGCTCCTGCCCACACGGCATTGTCAGTCAAGGCTTTTTTGGCCAAGTATGGAATCCTAATGTTAGAGCATCCATCCTATTGGCCGAATCTTGCTCCGTGCGACTTTTCTTATTCCCAAATATCAAATCAGCACTGAAAGGAACCAGATTTACGACCGTGGAATCTGTGAAAACAAAAGCGACGGAGGTCATGAACATGGTTTCAGAAAATGATTTCCAGCACTGCTTCCAGCAATGGAAGATTCGTATGGAGCGGTGTATCGATAGTGCAGGGGAGTACTTTGAAGGGGGTAATGTTCGTATTGTACAAAATAATCAATTAAAGATTTTGTAGCAACAGTCCGGTTTTTTTCTAGCCACACCTCGTATGTGTATAACAACGTTTGTTATTTTTTTGTGCGTGTGGCAGAGACTTTATATAGATACTGTGAGTGTTCATTTCGTTATTCTCGGAAGCGATGAATCGGGAACACTTGACCCGGAAAAACAACTTTCGTTATCAGGAGCGATGGATCGTGATAAACCACGCCCACTTTTCGAGATGCGATGGAAGGGGAGTAAATCCAGTTTTTATGGATTCTGGTGCAGAAGTTGACAACAGCTTGTTTAGAGTTTTCTTTTAATTCTTGAAGCTATTATTGGGTCAAATAAAGTGCACGAACATGGTGATGGACAATTTGCACGGTAATACTCATGGATCCCACTGAATTGAAGTGGTTCAGCGAAACGACGGAGAACCCTGAGCCCAAAACGACTTGGTGCGGAATAGTATTGGATACTGCTTGATCAACTTCTATTGACCAGTCGTCTTAGTTCAAATTCCACATCAAACAGTATGATAGGATTCTCACGGTTTTAATTGAAACCCAACTACCAGCGACATCCTCACACAGAAACACTGGGGGTTTCAGGATTCGTGAACAAGGGATACGATAAGCAGAACAGCGCCCCCCTATACTAATTTTTTCTAGTAATTTTATATATAGAATATGTATGACGATATTTTATAAGTTTAATAATACAGTATAATTAACGTAAGAACTTTCTGGAATACACAGCACTAGTAAAAAGGATTCCATATAATACAGGCATATTTCTATATGCTTTAAACGAAACTTTTAATATTTAATAATTAAATAATATAATTAATGCCTCTATATTGTTAATGTCTTTTGTATTTGATATAATAAAACCTAGTACATGATACGAGGTATTATATACAATATTTTTTCAATATGTGTTCCGAAAGACGAAAGTTAACTTATGATCGATCATTGATTTCTGTTCTCCTTTCCAAAAGATTACCATCCACCTTACACTCTAAGCAGACGAAATCTACCTTTCTCTTGTGGCGCCGGTGCCGTAAGGTTTATTTAATTAATTTATTTATTTATTTACTTCTTCTTTTGGATGGCGAAGTTAAGGCACAAGCCTTTTCTTACACTTAACCATCTCTACTTCACATTTTACAAATTTAGTTGAAATATCTAACAGTTTGCGAAATATAAAAGATCAAAATATCAAAGAAAATAAAAAAACACAAAAAGGAATGAAGAAAAAACACAAAAAAACAACAAAAAAAGACAAATCACAAAAATACACATATATGCTGTAAGAAACGTAAAAAATGCACGTACAGCATGAACACACACATAACAAAATTACTTAAAATACAGAAAAGTCGGTCGGTGTGTGTCCTGCAAATTTAGATCAAGAAGGGTTTCATTCTATTTTCTCTCCTTGGTACTGATAAGTTGCCTCCAGAAGATGCTTTCTTAATTCTGATTTGAAATTGCCGAAAGAAGAGTTTCTTATGTCATTTGGGAGGTCGTTCCACGCTCTGGTGGCAGTGACCGTGAAGGAATATCCGCAAAACGCTGTCTTGTGGGAGGGGATGGTGAGCAGGGAGTTGTTTCGGGAACGGGTAGCAAAGGTGTGTGCTGCGCTTAGGGGTTGAAATCGTGAAAATAGGTAAGGGGGTTCTCTTGAATGCACTATTTTGTAGAGCGCTGTAAGAGCGTGGAAGCGACGGCGTGTTGAAAGGTCGAACCAGCCTAGGTCTTTGAAAGTCGGGGTAAGATGGTGAAAATGTTTGATGTTATAAATAAAACGTACACATGCATTTTGTATTCGCTGTAGACGTCTTGCAAGTTCACCGTTGAGGTCAACATACGTCAAGTCGAAGTAGTCTATTTGCGACAAAACTAGCGATTCCACAAGTGTTTTCTTTACCTCTTGCGGTAAGATGTTTTTTAGGCGGTACAGTGAGTGTAATGCTGCGTAAGATTTTTTGCATATGGCCTTCACATGGTCACTCCAGGTGAGGTTTTCGTCCACAACAATTCCCAGGTCTTTGACCGAAAGTGATAGTGAAATTTTCCTCTATTTGTACTGAAATGTTTGTGCATGTTAAAAATACCAAGGTTAACAGTTGAGTTCACAAAAAAAGCATACGAGGGCCGTACGATCTGAATCTATCAATGCAATGCGAAATATTAACATTTCTGTACAAGTTTTGTTCAACAAACATCAACAATAATTCCTCAAATCGATCTTGTGTCATGGTGGTTCTTATTTTTTATTTCACCAAAGTCAACTTCGAGAAACTTCTCTCTGCGCTGGCTGTCGAAATTGGTATGCACAAAAATGATCTAATGATTATCTTTACGATTTTACTACTGTTGGGTAAATAACAGCTGTCGCTGCAGATCTGAAACACTCCACCAATAAGGGAATAGTCCTAGCTTC
The DNA here is from genome assembly GCF_977018435.1 of Lepisma saccharinum. NCBI lineage: Eukaryota > Metazoa > Arthropoda > Insecta > Zygentoma > Lepismatidae > Lepisma > Lepisma saccharinum. The sequence continues at coordinate 16,082,223 of NC_139257.1, forward strand.
AGAAAACTGCGCAGAAATCAGACATTTAAATGTTAAATTCCAAGTCAAGGTCTCACGTCTCGATGTATCTCACATAACACATATTATTACAGATCATTTGTGTCTGGTTAAACAAAATACAAAATGCACACACAATATCATTTATTAAACCTTAAGTTATTGAGAGACAATCAACACACGTAACCTGTTGCCCCTGAGAAGAAAATCCCATTTCTGCGAGTTTTCAGCAATCACCCTGCAACATTAATTCAGTAAGTTCTTGCCTGTGATTGATTCTTTGGTTCCGAGCGCAATGGTGAGGAACAGGATGGGAACCCAGGACTAACGAACGTCTTTACTTGTTTATTTGGGTTTTTCCTGCCAGAAGCGGTCCGGTAGCGTATTTACAAACCCTCGAGTGCTGCAGAACCAGAGGTACATACCGCTGTCTTATTGGCTGTGCGTACCGTAAGAGTTTATGTTCCTTGTCCGTCGTTCCTTGCTTGTCTGTTTACAGGATAAGTATGGAAAGATCAGACTCGTGATTATTTAGAAATAAAATTTGTAATCAAATTGTCGAAATTATATTAAGAAATATATATTTGTATGGAAAAAAATGTTAAAAATGTTTTTGAATCGTTTTCAGGTGATAAAAATCAATATGAAGCCATCGTGAATAATAATATTGATATCTCTGAAAGCGCTTGTAGCTTATACGAAGTGATTACTGCATTAAAGGAGAAATTTCATATCTTGGAATCTTGAAATATTCTAAATAAATCCATATTTGTATGGATAATAAACCTTTTCTCGAGCAAGGCCTCATCTCCAGGAAGCTATCAACTCGCGGCAAGCCACGGCACCTAGCGACCTGTTGAGTGAGATGAATCAAGGCAAAATGGATAATAAATCTTTTCCTGCTCTCACAAAAATAGGCAATAATTAGGCTGGAGAGTTCATTGAACTAACCGATTACTGATCATTTTTCAAATCCATATCTGTATAATCAACCATGGACGTGACATAGAAAATATATGTATAAGTAGTTACAAGGTTTGCACTAATGTGACTTTAAATAAGAAAACCATTAACTTCTGGAAGAGTTCTGATTTTCTGTCTTTCAAAACCTTAATTAAAAAAAAATGTGCTCAAAATTAACCTCAGTTTGAAGGGCTTTCTTATCTTGTTGGGATGGATCTCTTAAATCAACATTGTCAATTTCAACCCTGCCATCTAGCGTTACCTTGAGGAAACACTGGATTAACTTCCGGAATGAGAGCCAATCAGAAGCTCATATCGCTGGAGGTTCTGCAGCACTATAAGGTTTGTAAATACGCGGCCCGGTAAGGGTGGAGTGTTGCGTAACACTTCTTTTACAAGAATTAATCCTGACGTCACGCCAGATCCAGCGTCTCTTAGCGGAAGGCTCGCCACAGCCGAAAATGACGTCATGTGTCACAGGCCCTTTTTTATTTTCGTAGGCAGGCCTGTACTCGAGGAAAGGGGGCCAAGGGCGCTATACTCTATCTCGAACTAACATATGTGTTGATGTGATCCTATAAAAACTTGCGAAAAAATGTGACGAATTTTCAGATTTGGCTAGAATTCAGATTTTGTGCTTGCATATATAAATTGGTTGTTTGTGGAGAGAGGCAGGCCCCGGAAGTCTGGTGTCTGCAATATTTGGTAATTTTAGTTTGATAGCCATTGATGTAAGTCTACCAGATGTCCCGTTTTAGTCAGGATAGTACATTTTCTTAATCTATCCTGACTTTCTTCGAACTAATGCCGTGATGCAAAAATGCCCTGCTTGTTTTCATAACTCACATTCAGACACGATTGCTAAACATGGAATTATCATTGCTCTTCAGTGGTACTGATAAAAGAAAATTAAGGAAAATGTAAAAACAATGTTAATTTGTGGAATATTTGAATACTTCTGAGAACTCAATGTAAACAAAACGCACCAAGTGTAAGGCCGTGTAACAGCCTTTGTCTGTAAGCGACTGTATTGTTTATTGTTTGCCTGGTCAAAGGGATCTATTGGTGTGTTGATTTTTTCCATTACCTTGGCCCATAATGTTGCAACTCTACAATATTACTCAAGCAAGACTCACACCCAGTGGTAACGTCGCCGTCTTGTAACGAGACTTGGGTTTGATAGAGGTACATTGCACCGTGATTTGGATCAGGGGTGCCACCCCCCTCCCCCCCAAAAAAGTAGAACAATTTTTTACTCAAATTATTTTGGTCAGACGAAATTTGCGGAACAATGTAGGATAAAGGAGGGGAAGTTCGCCACCAAAATGCTTTTCATTTTTTTCCTTCTAAACGAATTGGGGGAAAAGAACAAAATTTACACAATACAAAAAGTAGTCATTGTGGATTATGAAGAATATAACGTAAATACTGTGTTACTTATACTTATGACGTAATATTAAAAATACTAAACTGAGAAAAAGTGGCGAAATTCCTGCCACATGCTGGGAAATTATATATATATAACTTATTTATCATTTTATAGTTAAGTTAGAGTGTATGAAATACCAAGTTATTGTCAATAAGTCAGACAACAAAGTGTAAAAGACCTACAAATGACAATACAAATCTGGTTAAAAAGATACAAAACAAACATGTTTAAGAAACATAGGCCTAAATGTTCATATGCATTGTGAACAAGTTGTGTGTGAAAGATCGCCTGTAAGAAGGGAAATTCGACACTTTTTCTGTTACTCTGGCGAATTTGCCAGCAAATGCATAGTCAAAAGAAAACAACTTATGTTTACTTGTACATGCACGCTTTCCAAAGCAAATCTTTTCAAGACATTCTTACGGTTTGAGGTTACGATATCAATAATTAAAAGGAAGAAAAATAATTCTTATCTGCCACGAAATGACAATTTCCAACGTAGTATTGAAATTCGGCACCTTTCTTTGTCTTCTGTGTAGACGCAACTGCGCATTCCAAACTGTACTGCTTGCTTGCTAGTTAACTCACCACACTGTAGTTTTCAGTGGAAACAAGGCACATGTTACTTGATTTTTTACAGACATTAGTAAGTGTTTCCAACCTATAATTTCTACCTACGATTACAAAAACCACAAGTATTGCGAAATTCCCAGCATGGCGAACATCCCTTCTTTTACCCTAATACAGACATATTTAAGCAATATATGTTTTCTTTATGTACTTTAGGCTCACTTCTACGTTTGGTAACATAAAGCGTGCAAACCTGCTCAGGCTCACTGCCATTGTTATTGTACTGAACCTTATTCTTAACACTTTGGGTTGTAAGGGGTGTTCCTTCCACGTAGTGCACACAATAGTCAACCTCACTTCCACGTAGTACACCCTGGACTGAAGACTAACGAGGCTCTGGCGACTGGCCCCATGGCTAGTATAATTTTGTTTGTGTTGCCCTGTGTTTTGTCCTTGTTTGTGCTGAGTGCTCCTTTACAGCCTCAGCTTTTAACGAAAGTCAGAAGATTTTAATATTTTATGATTTTAGTTCTGCAACGTTCGAGTTGTTATGTGTAAAGATAAGGGGCTGGGCTCCGTATAATGTGACGGGTACAAAATAGCCTTAGTGCTGACACACCCAAAATGTTAAATTCAATCAAATCAAATTAACAGTTTGTCTGCTTGACTAACTTTGTATTAATGCCAACAGCACGTCCCCCCCTCTTCTAAACCGATTCTAAGGGCGTAAGAGCTAGTGTTTCATTTCAACCCCATCGCGGCGATCATCCACAGGTAGGTAGAAAAACTGTACATAATAACCATAACTACAAATCAATAACAAGTCAATCAAAAAACGATCCCCCATTTTGGAGTGAAGATATATAGAATTGGTATAAAATCTTGTCCCTCCCAAAATTCTCATGACGCAGGCGCGTCTGTGGGCACCCCCTGATTCGGATCCAACTTTGAACTGTAGGTCCAGTCCCGATTAGCCTATCTGAGATTAATTAATTAATATTTTTGGATGCGTCGGCACATATGGTCATTTCGCACCCTTCATAGTACATACGGAAATATTATTTATCTAAAATCCATAGCTAAGAGTTACAAAGGGGGTGTGAAAAGCTGCTTGAGAAAAGCTACAAGTTGTAACGTTTGTCCCTTTTGCGTGTTTACAAACCTTACATAATTAAAAATTGCAAGTTCAATTTTTAGCCATCGAGGGCGTTACGCCTCACGATTGCTCACTGGTGCTGCCCCTGGCGGCATATTTTTGCGGCTTACGCCCGCTCGTAAATTCCGCTCCACCAGGCAGCCCAGTTCGTCCTTCGTTCTCAACCTCGCACGCCCGCTTCGCACGGCTCGCATCCAGTACGGTGCTCGTCATCTAGTCCTCGCCGGCAAGAGAGAACCCGAACCACGACCGGTAGAACTGACGTCTGCCACGCCGACCGCTGAATGGAGAGAAGGCGATGAAATGAGTACAGTGACTCTAATTGAAGGAAGGCATTGCAGCTCTACGTGATGTGAATACTCGTGGGGAGGTATGCACAAACAATCTCTAGACCGTGAAAGTGGGAATAAGATTATTTCCTTACCGTTCGCTGCGAAAGTTTTGGTTACTATGTTCTTTTGGCATAACTTTTGAAATAAGTGAAATTACGAGAAGATCCATGTATTCTTCCCCCATTTATTTGTGCCCATGACTTACCCACTTGTTTCTTCGACTATTAGCACGGTGAACCTTTTTGTAGTGCCATAAATCAGCGTACGTTTTCGTGCAAGTGTGGACTTAGTATAACTTACGCGAACCAGCCTTTTTTTTTTGGTTAAATTGGCGTTTGTGAAAGTTACAAAAAAAGAACTTGGATGAATTGTTAATGAACCCCTTTTGGTAAAGTGCCATTGAGTAAAAAAAAATAGGAACTTGAACTTTTATAATGGAACTCGTTGTTCCAGGTAAAACTACCCTTGTTTCAAGCAACGTTAAGTGCGGGCGCACTCACACCTGAATCAAATAAAATAAAAAGGACTTGGAACATTCGCGATCCCCTGCCTGTTATATCCCAATAGCAATCCTGTCCGCGTAGAGGTAGTGCTAATGATGCGCTGAGAAATGGGGACACACGCAAAATAAAGTACAGGGAGTAAATTAAAAATAAAGGTCGTTTTGGCCTTTTGTTTGATTGAGTAAAGAAGAACGGGACGTTCTTACCCAAACATGCAATGTACACTTTTTGAGAGATTAAATGCTCCCGCATGTAAATTCATTGTATAGCGTCAGTTGGTAAAGAGACAAGATTGTTAAGTGGACGGTTACATTTAAATTTTCGCATGATTGTTAAAATTGAATGGGGTATTTATGTAAAAATGGTAAAATGGAGCGCCGGTCGCTCGCACCGTTAATTAATTAATGTGTTGTTGAATTACACCCAGTATAAAATACCTTGGGATTGTTTGTCGTATTCATATAATGTACTTGGTAACAATCTTGAATACAATTATGTTTATTAATTGAATTGCGTGGTATCTTAATCTTTTTGCATAAGTTACAGTAGCCAGAGGAACGAGAAAGGAGGTTACGTAGGAGTAATACCATACTGATTCTGATTACAGTGAAGAAGGCTAACATTGCTATTCGCTGTTGAACCCTGTTTGAAACTTCTCGTGCCCGTTACGTGGCGCACGTGAGTTTCTTTGTTTTCAGGTCTCCTTCCTTTTTTTTTTTGTCTCGTGCTTCTTGTACTCGTCGCCCGTAAACTCCTGCGTCATTGTGCGGGAAGTACGACACAGAAAGGGGAGGAATACATAATTTGTAACGTGAAGAGTGGGTCTCGAACCTTATTGTACTTTGAAGGTGAGTTGCCGCTTGCCGCTTCCAGTTAATTACCGCGTGCAATCTCGCTTAGCCCTTCTCCCACGTTACAAAGTGTAAGGTTGTAAACGGGCCTTCACAGGACAACTACAGAACATTAAGGCGAGGAGATACAGTTAAGCACCATGTGTGCATTTATTTGAATATCATCGGAATGGGCAATGCTGCTGAAGAAAAACGTGGGGGTTGAAGAGAGTATGAATTTCTCCACATGTGGCAGGTCGAAGCGCTTTTCAAAGTTGATTATTAAGCTAGATACGACCAGTAAAAAATATGACGAATAAACATTTTCGGAATCCCATGTATTCCTTATGGCGAATGAACTTCAACATCAAGTTACGGCTAATCAAATGGGAGTTTCGACTTTTCTGCTGGGCAATCACTTCTTCAAACTGCCCTCTTACAGTTGATATCATTTCCTATTCCATCGGAAGTTTGATATTTCCAAGATAACAAATCAAAAAATACTCCCATATGCCCAATGCTTTTCTCCTTACCTCCTGGCAGTGTTGCCAAACCTGGTGCGCATAAAAGAGCTACATTTCACCTTAAATGGAGTTAAAACTGACTTTTCAAGGAGCTAGATTTACGAAGTGCTTCCTAGAGTAATGTTAGTTGTCAAAGGGGTGGGGCGCTGCTATTACTGTTAACTCTAAATTGATGACAATATATTCCTAGTTTTCACCATCTAGATCCGGCGGCATCACCCATCTCATGGTCGTACGAAATCGAAAATAAAGGATTCCCTGATAACAATATTATGCCAATTTCACCTCAACACGGCGCTATAAGAAAGTAGCTGGGGATATAAGAGTGGATGGGGCGACGCAGCCAATATAACAATATCACGTCTCGTGCAAAATGTATTATCATGGCAAAAGTTGGTCTATGTAGGCCGGAACCAGTGATGGTATCATAGTGAGGCACGGGGGCGGGCGCCCCAGTTCACAGGCAAACGAGTGCACGAAAGAGCCAGCTCTGGTTCCAAGAGAGCTAAGTTGGCAACACTGACTCGGAGGGAAAAGCCAGTAGGAGACTGTCTCGTATGCCCTTAAATGGGCAAGGAGAGACTACGAGACAGTATAGGATGCCCGGCGTTCTCCAAAGGCTAAAAACATATGCTGTAACACTGTCATTGTCTCCCAAAATGCCTGAAAATAGCCTACCGACTGCCAGCCTTACTCCCACATGCCGAGGTCAGTTATCATTAGACCTCGGGATTTAGGTATTTTTCCTTTGCAGGTAAATGAGAAATAAAAAGTTACATGAGCGTTTCATTAAAAAATGCAACAACTGATGAAGTTTTTTAGTGCCTAAAATAACCTATTTCGCTTGTTAGAATCTACTTTAGGTTTTTGTGCCCAAATCAAACCTTTTCTTAGGTTTTTGTATATTTTTCAAGGTTTTATATTATTGTTACGTTACACAGGGGTATTTGTTCTGTTTCGTAACGAAAAAATTCAATGACTAACTTGTTTGAAACATACACTAGAGAGCAAAATTGCTAATAATATAAGTATTAGCTTTACAACAATTTGTGGGTCATTTTGAAACTGATGCATAGAAATAAAAATTTGGTTAGAAAATTAATATTTTTGATGGTTACATATCGATTAAAATTTCTCACGGTCCCTTTGAAATTTTGTTTTTAACAATTGTATCTAATTAGTATTTTTCAGGAACTATGAACCATTTTAAGTTTTTTGGAACCTGCTTCAGGATTCTTTTAGTCTGATTTATTATTTTTAGAACCTATTTTAGGATATTTAGAACCTATTTTAGAATGTTTAGAACCTATTTTAAGATTTCTGGAGCCTATTTCTGAATTTTTAGAACGTATTTTAGAATTTTTAGAACCTATTTTAAGGTTTTTGGAACCTATTTCTGGATTTTTAGAACGTAATTTAGAATTTTTAGAACCTATTTTAAGATTTTTAGAACCCATTTTAGAATTTTTAGAACCTATTTTAAGATTTCTGTAACCTATTTCTGGATTTTTAGAACGTATTTTAGAATTTTAGAACCTATTTTAAGATTTTTGGAACCTATTTCTGGATTTTTAGAACCTATTTTAGAATTTTTAGAACCTATTTTAAGATTTTTAGAACCTATTTTAGAATTTTTAGAACCTATTTTAAGATTTTTAGAACCTATTTTAGAATTTTAGAACCTATTTTAAGATTTTTGGAACCTATTTCTGGATTTTTAAAACCTATTTTAAAATTTTTAGAACCTATTGTAAGATTTTTAGAACCTATTTTAGAATTTTAGAACCTATTTTAAGATTTTTGGAACCTTTTTCTGGATTTTTAGAACCTATTTTAGAATTTATAGAACCTATTTTAAGATTTTTAGAACCTATTTCTGGATTTTTAGAACCTATTTTAGAATTTTTAGAACCTATTTTAAGATTTTTAGAACCTATTTTAGAATTTTTAGAACCTATTTTAAGATTTTTAGAACCTATTTCTGGATTTTTAGAACCTATTTTAGGATTTTTAGAACCTATTTTAAAATTTTTAGAACCTATTTTAGAATTTTTAGAACCTATTTTAAGATTTCTGTAACCTATTTCTGGATTTTTAGAACGTATTTTAGAATTTTAGAACCTATTTTAAGATTTTTGGAACCTATTTCTGGATTTTTAGAACCTATTTTAGAATTTTTAGAACCTATTTTAAGATTTTTAGAACCTATTTTAGAATTTTTAGAACCTATTTTAAGATTTCTGTAACCTATTTCTGGATTTTTAGAACGTATTTTAGAATTTTAGAACCTATTTTAAGATTTTTGGAACCTATTTCTGGATTTTTAGAACCTATTTTAGAATTTTTAGAACCTATTTTAAGATTTTTAGAACCTATTTTAGAATTTTTAGAACCTATTTTAAAATTTTTAGAACCTATTTTAGGATTTTTAGAACCTATTTTAAAATTTTTAGAACCTATTTTAGAATTTTTAGAACCTATTTTAAGATTTCTGTAACCTATTTCTGGATTTTTAGAACGTATTTTAGAATTTTAGAACCTATTTTAAGATTTTTGGAACCTATTTCTGGATTTTTAGAACCTATTTTAGAATTTTTAGAACCTATTTTAAGATTTTTAGAACCTATTTTAGAATTTTTAGAACCTATTTTAAGATTTCTGTAAGTAGTTGTATTGATGATATTATAAACCCGATAAATGATGAGCCCCCCTCAAGCAGATTTGCTTATACTTAAAACAAGCTCAACATGAGCATGGATGCCTAATCCAAGATTTTTGTAAAAATGCCCTCAGGAATTTCCTGAGAAATGATGAGCCCCTCAGATTGATTTTCCTATACTTATAAAAGGCACTTCTGTGAGATTGTTGTCCATAATCCTGTCAAAAATATGCCCCTCTTGAAATTTTTTTTGGCCACACTTAAAACTAGGCCAAGATGCTCATAAGAGCCACCCACACACCCACCCACCCATACATATTTACTTCTGGTTTAAGTTCAATTGGATACCAGCTTCAATTTGTTTATCTAATATTAAAACAATGCAATATGCAGAGACCCTCTAGAATTGCTCCGTGACTCTCTCATTTCTTACATCATAAACATATGATTTTTCACCTATAAGAATAACACTACATATGGTGTCATCAGGTAAAGCCTCATGGAATTCACAGATAATTTTAATGTTTGTCCTGTCATTCACCACAACTTGTTTTCTTTTTGAAGTGTTAATTACAAACATGGGTCTCTGTGCCTTGAATTCATCTGGTGTGTAATACATGTCAGTATTGCCTGTAGTGACCCGTTTGAAAGCCGAAAATGCCTCATATAATTTGAGGAAATCATTCTTGGACATGTCTAAATTGTAATTTTCTCTAGGAAAAACCTCATTTCTGCCATTTTTAAGATATATGTTCTTGATGTTGCAGCTATCAAATTTACTTGAATTTTTTTCCTGATTATTGTTTCTTCCAGTCTGAAACAGTACCACCACAAAATCAGGCATGTCAAATTGTATGCTGGAGAATGAATTTGTAGCATCAAACTCATAATATGAACCAGTTGCGGGCTTCTGTACACATTGATATGTATAAAATTGCAGAGGAACCTGTGGATTTTTTATTATATCTGCTTTGTATTTAAGAGCATAACTGGCCTCGTATTCAACAACAGGGATTCTTAACTCCATAGTCTGAATAATGCATTTGCCTGCATCTGGTAGGGTATTAGGCAGAGTTTCTCCTGTAGGGTTTATTGCACTGTACCTCATCAAAGCATTGTTATCATTGGCAGCTCTTCTAAATGTAATTCTTAACCCACCCTTCCACATAATATATTTGTAATCCGAGAAGAATCCTGGCAATAGGCGCATAGGGAACAGCACTGTGTGGTTCTTAGATAATATCTTATCACCAGCCTCAAATCCACCTATTTTGTAGTAAGAAGCCTCGGTCTTGGATAATTTTAGTGTGGCCAAAGCTGTGGAGGTAATGCCGGGATAATCCACTCTGTTTATAACAACACCATGTTTTCTGATCTCAATTTCAGAGAATAGATGTGGCACAAAATTATCTACCAATCTTATATTTGTATTTGCCGGATAATCTGTACCATCGAGCTTTACAACATCAAATTTGATGTATAAATCTGCTCTGTGGGGGTGTATAAATCCATCCCCTACATCAAAATCAACCTCAATCTCTGTGTTGGGTTGATTTAAATTTGCAAATGTCCTCCTGTTTGGGGGGAATGATTGTAGCTCATAACTCTCAATATTTTCCATTTTCTTCTTGTATGTATTTTTATTTAAATATTAATCTCTATGATTGCAGTTGTTGTGGCTCCAGCAAAATCAACTAATTCTTCTTTTTCATTAGTGACCATCAATTCAATATTATCTATTCTGTTATGACACACAGGAAAATATAATGTTGGGGATGGATTGTAGATGATGGGCTCCATGAATTCAGAATTAGGTTTGAATGTTGCAATAATGCCGGTTTGTTTGTGAGTGCCTATGCCATTTGATTTGGTGATCATACCCTCAGCCACATTACAGTGAATATTCAGAGTTTCTATGGCCAAGAATTTAGGTATATTCATAGCAGTGTGTTTGATGCCTGGTTCAAGTTTTGTGTTGTTCTCAAAGCCTAACAGCTCTCCTATAGTACCCAGATTCACTGTTTCTGTAGCAGATACAATTTCTACTCTGTGAGTGGCAGAATTTTGACTTAACACTACACCTCTGGGTAATTGAGCATTTAGAGTGGATAGATTATATTGCCCTGGGGTAATGACAATTTTTTCATCCCCTACTGCAATTGTATTGTTGTGGTGTGTAATATTGGGGATTAGGTACATGCCATAAAATGCTCTGAGAGCTATTGTTTTGGGATATACTATGTCATCATGCAATTTAAGTTTCAATATTGAATTTTGGCTGGTGAGATGGAATACCCCCATGATGTTTTAAATACCACAAGGCTTTTTGAAAATCTTCAATTGATGGTTTATTTATTTGAGACATATATCTAAGAACTGATAAACACAAATGTCCACAATTAACATCTTTGAAATTTTGAACACGGGCATTATTGTAATAAAGATTAGCTGAATTTAGATATTTTATTAAATTTTCAGGTGGAGCACCTCCAAATGAATCAAACACAAATGCCTCATTGTTTAAATATTTAAGATAACAGATCCAGTGAGTGCCTTGATTTTTGAACTTATCCAAATTAACAATGCCACACTCTTTGTTGAGTGGTTGTTCTGGCAAAGAATCAGACATGTACACACCTCTAAAATGTTTGATGCCCAGTGGCTTGATTAAAGCTTCAATATCTTGGTTTGTAAGCGGCTCTTGTTTTTTTTAAACTTATTCATGGCTCTTTTAACACCTTTGCCTTGTTTCTCCATTGCCAGGTTATGGCGCCTCTGCTCATCTAATTCTGCCCTATTCTTCTTGGCATCTATTACTGTTTTTGCTATGGCGGCTGATCCCCCGGCCAAGCTCCCAACAGCCCCGAGAGCAGCTAAGATGGCAGGGATGGTAAATATGAATCCCCCCACATGTGATTTTTTTCTTGATTGCTGTAATTTTTTAATTGGGGGTACTAAGCAACAATTTCATACCATGCCCCTTTGCAAGACAAGATTTTTTTTTCTTGCGCTGCTTTTTGGTTAAAAGACTGTCAATAGTTTTAAGAGATTTGAGACCTGCATAAGGTATTTGATACATAACACCCTTGGCCTTCATTGTAGGTTTATTATATACATATTCACAACCCCCACCCCAGTTTTTGTTTGGTGCTCATAGCTATGGTGGTTCCCAATGCTGCTATTTTTTCACTCAAAGAAGCAACTTTGCTTACAAATCTGCCAAATGCAGCCTCTTCTAATTTCTTGTCTGCAACATGTCTCTTGTCAAGATCAGAATGTGTGTTGTATGCTATGTCATGGTCTCTACAAGCAGCATCTAGGGGATTAACACCAGGATCACCTCTGTTTAATCTATGGTCCAATTTTGTACCGGGACCACAATACTGATAGCCTGGAATGTGTAGTTCAAATGGCAGCTTGTTTATAATATCATTAACAAGGCCCCGACCCTCAGAAATATTCCAAAATTTAGGTGGTAGAGTATTAATAATTTTTATGAGATATCCAATCCCCTTAGTGTCATTCACTATAAAATTAGACAATTTGGTGCTTATCATGTCCATAATTCCAACCTTTTCATTGTAAAAATTGTGGTTGCCAGCATTTTCCTCCCCAGCTATCACCAATAACCTATCTACAAGTTTCCTGACATCATCAACCCACACAAATTCTTTAGGCAGGGTGTTGTATTGTTTGATTCCACTGCCAGTCTTGATTTGTGACCATAACAGTTGGGCTGAAAAGTTCGTAGGCTGACTCATAGATGGCGTTACTAGAATTAAATCCATGTGATTTTTAATTAGTACTAACCTTCAAAAGATACGTGTATAAATTTCACAGCTGCCGGATAATTAGTTCGTGAGATATAGCATTGTGAGTGAAGCAGCTTTTGTTATTGTGAAAAAATGGATAAAAAAGAATTTCGTGTGTTAATAAAGCATTGCTTTTTGGCGAAAAAAAAATACTGTTGAAGCCAAGGCTTGGCTTGATAAACATTATTCGGACTCTGCACCAGGAAAATCAACCGTTGAGAAGTGGTTTGCTAAATTTAAACGAGGCGAAATGAGCATCGAAGACGATGCACGCAGTGGACGCCCCAAAGAGGCTGTTTCCGACGAAAACATCAAAAAAGTCCACAAAATAATTTTAAATGATCGTAAAGTGAAGTTGATCGAGATAGCTGAGACTTTAAAAATATCAAAGGAACGTGTTGGACATATTGTGCATGAATATTTGAACATGCGAAAGCTGTGTGCAAAATGGGTGCCGCGCGTGCTCACAATCGATCAAAAGTAACAACGTTTTGATGATTCGGAGCAATGTTTAGCGATATTCAACCGTAATAAAATTGCTTCCCCATCCACCATATTCTCCAGATCTGGCCCCCAGTGACTTTTTCCTGTTTGCAGACCTTAAAAGAATGCTCGCTGGAAAGAAATTTAGCACTGATGAAGAGGTAATCGCCGAAACTGAGGCTTATTTTGAGGCTAAAGAGAAATCGTACTATAAAAATGGCATCGAAAAATTGTATGACCGCTATAATCGTTGTATCGCCCTCGAAGGCAACTATATTGAATAATAAAATCGAATTTTGTCAAAAAAATATTTTTTACTATGTTAGCCTACGAACTTTTCAGCCCAACTGTTATGGGCTTGATTAAATTATTGTATTTTGCCCCACTGCTAGACTTGACTCTTTTTTGTGTGGGATCATTGTTCTGGTATAGAGCATCTGATTTTATTAATATTTCTTTGTAATATTCATAATCTTGATCTGTATAGCTGCCAGGCCTTTTCCTAGTCATCAGTTCCCACAATCCAGGTGTGCCGGGGTACTTAACAAAAGCACCTTTTTCTCCGAGACGAGATTCTGAATATACAATCAGATCATCCCCCATAAATGTTACTCTGAAATTGCCAATTCTATGTATGATGCTGCCATCAAGCTCTGTGTCAGCATATAAGCCAAACACCTCATCTTTATTGTCTTTAGGTGTGGTTAAATATTTTTGAGCAAGAAGACCCAATTCAATAGGATCCTGAGTAGCTTCAATTCTTCTAGGAGCAATAGGACTAGGTGTATGAATACTGGAAAGTGGAGTGAATGGATAATCTAATATGTTCCTTGCAGCTACAGGTACAAGCTCTGTGATCAAATTTTGATTTTGCTCTGTAACAGTTTTGATATTTTTACCTAATTCACTAATAGCATCAATTATGGGCTGTACTGTTTGTTTGTGTTTTTCATAAATTCCACGGTTCTCTGATTTCCATCCCTTAAATCTTTTTACAAGATAATCTCTTAATTTAAGATCATCAATGATTGGCCTTTTCATGTTTATTTATATATGTTTCAATGTCTAGAAAATTGTTGATTTTATTTCTGTATTTGCCACTATTGGGTGTTCTTGTCATATCAATTGTGACAAACCCATAACTGTCCTGGTTCCAGCACTTACTGCAAAACTTGGAAAAATCATTGTATCTCAAGTCCCCACCTACATATTCATCATGTATGTGTTTGAGGTTGGTATGATCCTGATGAAACACACATATAAAATTGCTATTGTCTCGGATCAGCTGCTTGGGTATTTTTGAAAAAGTCTGTGCCAGGTAGAAACAATCTATGTTTTTTGTGGCGGCCCTGTGTAAAGAAATTTCTAACCTTGTTTTGATTATCCAATATAATGTCATCAAACACAACAACAGAATTATCGAGACATTCATGAAGTGGCTTAACATCTGGTTCAAAAGTGGCAATATCCAATCCATCATATAGCTTCATCAGCTGCTGATATTTTAATTGTTCCAAGCTCTTAGAGAAGATATACAAGTGCCTGTTTTTCCAGTCTAACCAGTTGGGTGCCAATAAAAAATTATCAACCATTAGTGTAGTTTTACCACAAGCAGATGGCCCAACAATAAGACACCTAATATTATCAGGTAGCAATTTGCCATTTCTCTTATTCTGCTGTTCAGGTTCTGGCAGCCTCTTTATAACATCCCAGGTGTTTATATTATTATTTTGTTTGCATCGATCCAGCTGTGTTCTGGAAGTCCCAGCCATTTGACAAGTAACTTGTTGCCTTTTCTGCGGATGATTTTTTCTATGAGATATGTGTCAGGCTGTTTAGTTTTGCTGAGCTCTTGTTCATAGAACCTGCCTTTGAGAATTTCTCCTCGGTGATCCTTTATTATATATGTGTTAAGGGTCCCGGGTTTAACTTGAACCACTGTAAATAATTCAGTGCTCCAGTTTCTTGTAAAGCCTCTTTTGAATAAGTGCTTATATTTGCTGATTCTTACTTGATCCCCCACCTTGTATTTGGCCTTTCTTGTTGTTGGCTGATATTTAGGATAATAAACAGTCCTGATCAATTTTTGCTCATCAGATGAAGTTACTTCAGAGGGTTTCATGTTGATTGTGGAATGGACAGAATTGTTATATTTTTGTAGAAGTTCTGGAAGAATATTAATCCATTTATAATTACCTTGAAGTGTAAATTGTTTATACATAAGATTTTTTAAGGTTCTGTTGAATCTCTCTACAATTGAGGCCTTGAGGTCACTGTAACACGAATAATGTTGTATTGCCTGGCTTTTAATAAATTGTTGAAACACTGAAATATAAAATTCTTTGCCATTATCTGTTTGCAAATAGCGCGGGGATCTTCCACTCTGATTGATGATTGTTCTAAAAGCTTCTGTAACACATTTTCCAGTCTTGGATTTGAGTGGCACAGCCCAGGCAAATTTTGAAAATGTGTCTATTACAGTGAGTAGATACTTGTAGCCCTTGTTGATTTTGTCTAAGTTTTTCAACTGTCCACTTGCCATTTCAATCAAGTCGCTTTGCCATAAATCATCTATGCCCTTTGTGACTACTGGGAGTCTCTTAAAATTATGTCTGGCTTGTCTGTGTAATTCATCAACAATAATTTTTCTAGACATAATATGTAAACAAGAATATTGCAACAATGGGGTGTTCAGCAGCTGAGACTGCAGGATTTTCTAAATATAATTTGTCCCCTATTTGTATTTTAAATTCCAGAGAACCATCATCTTCAACATATGCTGTTTCCAATGTATTGGGATCTGTAAAATCCTCCAATTCTACACTGGTGATTTTCACTTTGTTATCAGCATTTGTTATTGATAAGGTAGAGTAGTGGTGTGCCTGTGGTTGAAGCCAATATTTGATCTTGATAGGTCTCAATGTGCCCCCAACAAAAAACTGGTAATAAAATTGTGCAGGGGACAGCATATATATTTTGCCACCTGGTGTAAATGGAGAATCATATTCTTTGTTGGGGATGCTGTACAATTCAAGAATTACTGTATGTTTTGGATTTTCGATTATGCCTGTTATTTCTTTTTCTGCTGTAAGCAATCTGCTTGTTACAGATTCAAGGTGCTCATTGATGGTCCTTACAACATCATCATGGCCTGGTTTGATTTTTATGTCCACAACAAGTTTCTTGTATTGTTGCACAATTTCTTGAAGCTGGGTGGCAAAAACAGACAGAGCATTTGCTTGATTGGATTCCATGGTTCCTAGCTGTTGCTTGATATTAGCTACAATTTGTTGCAAATTTTCAACAATTGCCAATTTTGAATTTTGAGCAGTAAGATCATGGACCTGCCTTCTGATATCCTCAAACAGGGCATGCAATTCATTAATATGTTGATTTGTTGGTAGAGTGGCCACTGTCTGAGTGAGATGTTTGATCTCTGCTTGGATATTCTTGATATCTTCTGATTTCAATATGCGATTCACTGCCCTTTTTATATTTTTAAGTTCCTGTGATGTAGGCAAATTTGATACTGTATTTTGCAAAGATTCAAGTGCCAATTTCACATTGTTTAATTCAGAAGCATCAGCCACATTTTGCATAGCATTTTGGAGCAGGGTTATATCTGCCTGAGTGGGTGTGGATTGTTGTAAAATTTCAAGTTTTGTTTGGATATCATCTATCAAGTGATGAAAATGAGACAGTTCAGATTCAGTGTTGAGGTTTTCAAGCTTTGTGATTTGTTGCTGGACACTAACAAGGGTATCTACAATACCGGGCAAGCGGGATTCTAGTACATTTGCCAAATCACTTTGTACTGCTGCTATTGTACCTTCAAGATGAGTTATGGTGCTTTGAATTTTTCCAAAATCTTCATATGTTTCAAGTTGCAGCTTAATATTTGCTACACTTCGAGTTATTGCACTTAAAGCATCAGAAGATGGCAAATTGTTCATAAAATTTTCAAGTGTCTCAATTTTTTCTTTAACCTCGGCTATGGCATTGTTCAGAGGGTCCAGATTAGGTATCTGTAATGACTGAATCTGTTCTTTTAGAGTGGAAATCACTAGATCAAAATCTTCTTGTGATTTTATGCTTTTGACAATTGTTTGGAGCTGTGCCTGGACATTATTTATTTGCTCTTCCAATTGTTGTTTCAATTGCTCAGAATTGGTGGCCTGGGTCTTAAATTTGGCTTGAAGAGCTGCTACAGCCTCTTCCAAACTTTGAAAATTATCTAATGTGGCCAAATCAGTATATTTCTGAAGCAATAATTTGAGTTTAGAATCAATTTTAAGAAGAGGGTCCATGCATTGTGATTGCAAATTTGTAATTTCTAATTGAAGACTGGCATTGAGAGTGGTTTGTAAAGCTTGTAAATCACTTCTTAATTTCTTGACTCTGACATCAAGCATCAAAATCTCATCACTGTGATCTTCATGTCTTGTATGGCCAAAAATATCATTAGGCATTTTGTTTAGTGGTTATTTATTATTGAATATCTGATTCTTAATTCTATAAAAAAGGGTATAAGCTTGTCATAAGATCCAGGGACCTCAATATATAAGCAATCACCAGCAGAAACAGTATAAACAGTGCCAGAAACCATGTTTGAGTGCTTAATTCTGTAAATATTTCTCCCTATTGAAATTTTAACATCACCCTCAGGAGTTGTAATAAATTGCAATTGCCCACCTACAGGTAATTGGTAATGATTTAAATTATTGTTAAATATGTACAATATTTTGCCTGTCTCATCATCAACATCTGTAAATATGCTGTTCAGATGAATAATTAACAAAGCACTCAGTTTAGACAGCATAGACTGCATATCAGAAGAGGGTTGTGGTGTTGGCAGATCCATAATACCTTGTTTTTTAAACCCAAATAAGTTCATAGGCATGTTTATTTATTTCAAATCATGCTCTGTGCTTGTGCATTGTTTCCCATTTTTCAAATCACAATGACCCCATGGTAAAGTATGAATGCCACATGATAAAATGCATCTCTTATCATCATGTGGGTCCAGAGCCACTTTTCTTACAATATTGCTAGTCAATAAGTGATCCACACTCTGAATTCTGGATTCTGATGTTTTGATTAAACTCTGGGATTTGAGGCAATTTTCATAATCTTCAAATTCAAGCTCTTTGTCAACAGTCACTCTGCCAATACCCTTGGCTTTTTTGACAACAGCACTACATGTTTTAAAACTATACATCTTGGCACTTAACCCAGCAAATGTCACAATAACATCACCAAGTGTCTCATCTTTTAACTTGCCAGGCACTTTTTTGTTGTGGTGGTGTTGAATCTCTGTATGTTCACTGGTATCAAAATATTTAAACAATTCAGGCTGTGCTATATCTTGATAAACATTTTCTGTTTTAATATCAAGAACAAAACTATCCGTGTCCATGTACATCAATTTTACTCTATCACCATAAAAAGGTTTCAACACATCATAATACAATATTAACATATGTAATTTGGCCAATTCCAATATTGCAGCCCCTACATAAATAGGTTTATCAAACTTAATCTTTGTTTTTTTCATGTTGAAAAGTGCCATATTTTCATCATAAATTCTTCTATAATTGAAATTAGGCTTTGCAACCAATTTTTTGCTCAGGCTGGGGTCAGTAATTATTTTAACATCGGTATGTTTTCTGACATTTTCAATTGTTTTGCCATATACAGAATTGACCATCAATTTAAACAAAGATTTATCAAATTGGCTCTTTGCAGATGTTCGAAGCTCTGTATTTGTATTAATATATGGTTTCAACCATTCTGAGTGCCTTAACCTCAAAACTTTGCCAAGTTTGGTCACTTGAACACCATGTTTCATCAGGAACTGGAGGTTTTTGTAATATATGACATAACCCTGTTTTGGCTCCAGTGTCATCATGAGCTTCTTCTGTTTAGAGCCAGGTGAGCACTGAACCTCAGGAATTGGGGGCAGATCAGAAAATTTGTTGTGTAAATCATCTGGAATTGTCAGATCAACCTCTAAGAAGAGGCCATGGTCACTGTCATCAAAGTCCTGAAGATCTTCAATATTGAAATCTTCAACCCATTCAAGCCCTGCATATGGCAGTTTTTGCATCATGGCATGACCATAGAGGCTGTTTGCATCTACATACAGTATATAATTTGATGGCAATTCTGGATTATAATCAGGCATATATTTGTTATTTGCTCTGGCATATCTCTGAGAACATTGCACCATCCCCCCTCTTATATCTTGCTCCATAAACAGATACTTATTTTGATCTTGGATCAGATCCAATGGCATTTTAGTGTTTAAAAACATTGCAGCCCATGCTAGGCCCGGGGCACTGTAAAAATATATTGGGTCCAGTTTATAATTTTGCAAGAAAGATTTTCTGAATGCCTGCAATATATCAGCTAAGAGGGTCACATCAAGTTTCAAATATGCCATGTGATAATCACCAAATGTCTGGCATTTTAAATTGTTCCACATCAATTGGGCATGGTGATAATCTTCATCAGTGATTCCAGATCCTCTGATTTTGCTGTAAAACTCTTGTTGTGGTGGCAAAGAACATTCATCAAATTTAGAAAAATCTGTAACATAGTCATATGGATATACACCCTTCCACCTAATTAATTTCAGGTCCTGATTTGGAAACAAGGCACATGTGATTTTGAATTGATCATCAGATAATTGAGTGGCCAGTGTAGCCAGGCTAGCAGATAAAATTCTGTAAGAATCAAGAAATCTTATGTGAATAGGAACACCATTAACTTTAATTATTTTGCTAATGGCAATATATTTCTCATCATTTTCAGCTAAAATATTTAAATTCTGCTTGTCAAACCCCTCATATCTGATCAGATGATGGAAATCATAATTGGATGCACCAGGGCAAAATATGGGGACAAATTTTGGTCTCTTGATCTTAATATTACAGCTATTACACAGGGCCATTAAAAATTTACCATCTGTATGAGAATGGTGTTTCACCTTGATATTTGTATCTGAAAATTCAGAATCACATACCGGGCATTTTTCTGCATTGTTGAAATCTTCAATCTGTTTCTCTGTTAAAGGCAACATGGGTTTTGATTTTAATAAGATGTTAGATGCTATGTCACGGCACTCATTTTCTATTCTATGTGCAAATATTTTGATGGCATCTGGTCCCATGTATGAATATTCTTTACTAACAACACCATCCTGTACAATCACATAATAAAAGCTGGAAGGTTCATGTAGCTGGTATGGTGTAATTGAAGATTCTTCAGGATCTGGATTGCAGGATGCAAGAGATTTGAGAATTGATTCAAAATCACAGACAATATATGCTGGGTGTTCCAACAAGGCTTCAAACTTATTGAATTTTGCTTTTTCACTTGGATTGGGCATCACCATATGAACAGGTTTATGGTTCCCACAGTATTTCAGATGCTCAATTAACTTGTTTTTTGCAATTTCTGCATTTTCTTCCCGAACCCTATTTACCATTTTTTGACCATCAAATACAGTTAAACATCTTCTGCACAACTTAAATATTCTATTAGATTTGTCTAGTTGTGTTCTCACTAAAGCTTCAAGATTATGTATCAGAGTGTAATGATGTGTATCATCCCCTTCAATTAAGAGCAGATCAATCGGAACAGCAGATTCATCATCAATTGTACTGATTCTGAGAGGTTCTATCGAGCAATTGCCACGGCCAGTGGAACAAATAAATACATTAATAGATAATTGCCTACCATTCATATCCCTGGCCTTTTTTTCAAATTTATCAATATTCTGAACAGACATTGGATATTCTAAACCCTTCATTGCATCGTCAAAAAGATGTTCATGTTGTTTGTAATAAGTTATTCTCTCAGGATGCCTTGAAACTAGAAACAAAGCAGCTAATATACACCACAAAAAGCATTTCTGGTCGGTATTTTCTATATTAACCACGGCTCTTCTGTTTTTAATATTGTCAGGTAATGGCAGATATGTAGATCCTTGTAATGGGCTGAATTCAGAAATATTAACATATAACTTGTGTGGAGAACCGCATAGGCTCCATCCAGACTCTTTTGCTGCAAATTCAGAGTGTTTAATATTCAATTGATCCATCAAACTGCTTATTATTCTGTCTAAATTTGTATTTGAATATACAGGTACAGTTTCTGTTTTGTGGGGCTGTGTAAATTTTGTGCCATTTGGTTTCTTATATTGAGTATACAATTTGAGGGACAGCTTATAAGAGCCATTTTGTGCATTTAGAATTGCCTGCAGATCAGGATTTACACTGCTCAAAAAATTCTGAATACCACATCTTGGCTCTGATACAAACCGATAATCCCTAAGTTGGGCATTAAAACTGCTATGGATGGGTTCATAGCGTGGCTGCTTTGCTGCTCTGGCATTAAGAGGTGCTTCATGCTTTCTTTTCAGACCAGATGTAGATGCTTGTGGGGGCAATGTTGATGATTGTGCAGAGCAAGTATTTTTATGTGTATATGTGAAGTATTGCATGCTGTATTTTCTATTGCATTTGGGGCATATTTTTGTGGGGCTTCTGTATTTGTCTGGGTTACAAATCTTTTGGTGTCTGGCCCAATTAGAGCTAAATATATTTTTATTGCACTGATTGCAATATTTTTGATTTGGCATTTTTGCTATTGTTTATTATATACAATTTCCTGGGTTTCAATTCAAAACTTTATACTGAATAAAAAATATCAGTTGGGTTCAGCTGTGTGATTTGTGTGTATATATATATGTGTGTGTATGTGTGTATGTGTGTTAATATTTTTGGCTTTGGTATTTATATAAAATTTCCTGGGGTTCAATTCAAAACTCCATGCTTATTATGACAGGTTGTAAAGCCAATAGCCTACAAGTGGAAAAAGAGAATAAATATTCATTCACATTGACCCAGCGCAAATACCTGCACGGACATGCATATCTTGAATAGCAATGACCTTGTTATGTATTGATTTTTGTATAACAGGCTGGGACAAATATAAGCTTGACTCTAAATATGAGTGGATTACAACAAATATCAGATTTTATATTGTTCAATATGAATATTTAAACCAAACAGGCCTGTAAGTATGAGAGGCACTGTATCAACACATCTGTTCTCCTCAACCACTCTCACAATACTGGCTGATGCAATTTTGTTTGCATGCAAAGCTTCATTACTCGGAAATTTCTGTAAGGACCGGCGCAGAAGAGAAACATGCAAAGCAAAAATCAATACTACCGTCTCGGGAATTGTACACACTGACACAGAGGAGAATTACTTGAAACATGCAAACATATAATATAAAAAATAAGAGAGTCACGGAGCAATTCTAGAAGAATTGCATTGTTTTAATATTAGATAAACAATTTGAACCTGGTATCCAATTAAACTTAAGCCAGAAGTAAATATGTATAGGTGGGTATGGGTTTTTGGCTTAATTTCAGGTATAGCCAAAAAAATATCAATTTTTGACAAGTTTATAGACAAAAATCTGGCTGATGCAATTTTTGTAAGTATAGACAAATCAATCTGAGGGGGCTCTTCCTTTCACAAAAAATTCCAGAGGGCACTTTTACAAAAATCTTGGATTAGGCAGGGTTCCACACTAGAGCAAAAAACTCATATGGGCATGTTGAGCTAGTTTTAAGTATAGCCAAACCTGCTTGAGGGGGGCTCCTCCTTTCCTGAGTTTATCCTATATACTTTCCTACTACTTCTGTAACCTATTTCTGGATTTTTAGAACGTATTTTAGAATTTTAGAACCTATTTTAAGATTTTTGGAACCTATTTCTGGATTTTTAGAACCTATTTTAGAATTTTTAGAACCTATTTTAAGATTTTTAGAACCTATTTTAAGATTTCTGTAACCTATTTCTGGATTTTTAGAACGTATTTTAGAATTTTAGAACCTATTTTAAGATTTTTGGAACCTATTTCTGGATTTTTAGAACCTATTTTAGAATTTTTAGAACCTATTTTAAGATTTTTAGAACCTATTTTAGAATTTTTAGAACCTATTTTAAGATTTCTGTAACCTATTTCTGGATTTTTAGAACGTATTTTAGAATTTTAGAACCTATTTTAAGATTTTTGGAACCTATTTCTGGATTTTTAGAACCTATTTTAGAATTTTTAGAACCTATTTTAAAATTTTTAGAACCTATTTTAGAATTTTTAGAACCTATTTTAAAATTTTTAGAACCTATTTCTGGATTTTTAGAACCTATTTTAGGATTTTTAGAACCTATTTTAAAATTTTTAGAACCTATTTTAGAATTTTTAGAACCTATTTTAAGATTTCTGTAACCTATTTCTGGATTTTTAGAACGTATTTTAGAATTTTAGAACCTATTTTAAGATTTTTGGAACCTATTTCTGGATTTTTAGAACCTATTTTAGAATTTTTAGAACCTATTTTAAGATTTTTAGAACCTATTTTAGAATTTTTAGAACCTATTTTAAGATTTCTGTAACCTATTTCTGGATTTTTAGAACGTATTTTAGAATTTTAGAACCTATTTTAAGATTTTTGGAACCTATTTCTGGATTTTTAGAACCTATTTTAGAATTTTTAGAACCTATTTTAAGATTTTTAGAACCTATTTTAGAATTTTTGGAACCTATTTTAAGATTTTTAGAACCTATTTCTGGATTTTTAGAACCTATTTTAGGATTTTTAGAGCCTATTTTAGGATTTTTAGAACCTATTTTAGGATTTTTAGAACCTATTTTAAGATTTTTAGAACCTATTTCTGGATTTTTAGAACCTATTTTAGGATTTTTAAAACCTATTTTAAAATTTTTAGAACCTATTTTAGAATTTTTAGAACCTATTTTAAGATTTCTGTAACCTATTTCTGGATTTTTAGAACGTATTTTAGAATTTTAGAACCTATTTTAAGATTTTTGGAACCTATTTCTGGATTTTTAGAACCTATTTTAGAATTTTTAGAACCTATTTTAAGATTTTTAGAACCTATTTTAGGATTTTTAGAACCTATTTTAAGATTTTTAGAACCTATTTCTGGATTTTTAGAACCTATTTTAGGTACTTAAAAGTACATTTTTTAGAATCTAAAAATCCGAGGTCCAGTTAACATCCAACCAGTTACGGGGTGACGTGTGATCAGCACGACGAACCCCCAGTCGTTGTTGTAGGTTTTCTATGACCGGGTTAAGCTACTCTCTCCGAGCTTCTAAAATTTCCTCACGATGTTGGTTGGTCCCATACACAGGCCGAAATCTCAGGAGAAAAGTTGTAACGCTTTCCTCAGGAGACTCGAGCCTGCGCGCGTTCCGTAGCCGGGGCCTAAAGCATGACGCCTTGGACAGCACAGCCACATTTGAGAAGGTTAAAACCACGTCTGAGGAAATTACAATCAAGAAGGATCTCTTGATCTAAACTCGAATATGCTTCTCTTGTTTGGAACCCGCAATTCTAGGAAGATATCGGAAAATTAGAAAAGCTTCAAAATAAATTTCTCAGATATCTACTATTTAAACTTGATGGTACATATCCAAAACTCACTCCTAGCAACATCTTACGCGAAATCTTTAATATTCCGTCACTCGACGAAAGGAGGCAAACAAGTCAAATCACTTTTCTCTCCAAGCTTATCAACGGCAAAATAGATTATTTTAATCTGCTGTCGAATTTAAATTTTTATGTGCGGAACTGTATGTTAAGGCCCAGAACTGATTTCTTTCAAATCCCCCTTGGAAGAACCAAAATGACTGAAGCTGAACCCATGAGGAGAATGTGCAAGTTATTTAATTCAGTTTCTAAGAATAATCCAAGCGTAGACCTATTTGAATGTAATTGTAACATTAGATCTATTTTCTGAATTTCTGTATGTTTTGTTTTGTTTTGTTCATTGAATTTTGGTTTTCATTTAGCTTGTAAGGTTAAATCCAACAGTTTAGCTTCATTTATTATTGTATTGTCTCTGTGTTCCCTTTGCTTCTATAATCTAATAATTAATATCTTCTCACAATTGTTTTTAAATGTAAAATGTATATTGCCTCATTCATATTTCTTGTTGATTTTCTTAGTTATGTTCTTGTTTATGCAATGGTGTCATCCCATATTGAACACTGTAATTGGGCATGCGCCTGTTGTGTTTCAATTAAATAAAGAAATAAATGTGCCGAATATTTAAAACGACATTACATGCACGACACAGATGTGTGAGACGACTTTGTCCCTTACTGCGAACTCGATATCTCTTTATTAAAAGGTAGCAGCAGCATTGTACGTCATTTTCACGTCATTTACAACAATATTGATAAATGCATTCTTTTAATTTTCTGGAAACGTGTTTGCGCTATTCAGGCTGACGTTACATTTGTACTATTTTTCGCAAAATGAAACCGTAACATTTGTAACACGCAGATTCGCACGTCACTGAATAATGATTCCTTGTGTATTTCCACGAATCATTGACCAAATATGCACAAACGCCTGCAGATGTTTAAGTTCATAGCGGCGCTTCTTTTTTTAAATTGCTGCCTTGTTTATATCACCAAGCAATTAGCTACCAATAAGCTTCTAGCAATACCAAACGCTTTCAACTGAATAATGAACGCTTCAAGGTTATGCATTTTCAAGCGCATACAAAGCCACTCGCAGGGATTTGTCATAATTAAGTGCCATATTATTTAAGCCAAGTACGGCAGCTCATGTATAGAAATCAACCACTTACCTGCATGACCAACTACCAATAGTCAGTGTGGCACTCAAAAATTTACAGTGAGGGGGACATCCCACTAAATGTAAATAACAAAATGAATAAATCTGAAAATGATTATTGTTTGAATTGCATTAAGATTTAAACGTTTACGAATGCATATAATTTACACATTTTACCAACAAAAATTATTAGCATCTCTAGCCAATGTGCTTCACAGACAAATTAAGTCAAATTTTGCTGAATTTTTAAAGCGTCACGCAAGTAATGCACTATTGTTAATGCTTTTCATGTATTCAGGCTATGTTATCATACTCAAGATTTTATCATTGGTTAGCAGACAGCACAAAGTACTTCAGAATTCTATGAAATCAGTTCATTATGAATATTTTAATCTAATCTCGTGACTGCACTCTTACATTTTGTGTCTGAAATGTCTCACACGTAACGCTGGAATGGCCCATTACGAGTTCTTGGTAGTTTGGTTTTGTTCAATTGTGCCTTGAAATAACTAATTGTGTCTAAAACATCTAATTTAGAAGCAACTGAGTGTTGCACATTTACTAAGGTACATCAGTCACCACATTCTTGCATCGATGATTATTTTTTACTAACCACAAAGACATTGGTACAATATATTTAATTTTCGGGGTATGATCAGGAATAGTTGGAACATCATTAAGTATTTTAATTCGTATAGTGTGCAATTTTTAAAAATAGTAAACACTTCATTTTGAACAGAATTTAATTATTAAAAAATCACTGATCTAATTTTTAAAAGTATGAAAATATCTCGAAAATATAATTTTATTTTGGATTTCGGTGCACTTTCTTGTCGCTTTGCACCTACAAATTACAATTCTTGCTTTTCTTTCTTTAATGTAATTTAGCCCTGCCTGTTCCACCCTACTATAGGGAAGGGAGCGCTTCCCCAAATTCATATTTAATAGTAATACAGTAAAACCTGTCTATCCCGGAACATGATGGTTCCGAGCAAAATTTTCCGTCTTAACAGTGTTCCTTCTTATACAGGGTTGGCTATAAATACAGTATAGAGCGCTGCAGGAAATAATGGAAAGACAGAGGAGAAATAGCAAAAAAAAAGTGTAGAAAGGGGATAAGTAATGAAAGAAAGAAACAGCTATGAGTATTGTAGCGTATTCTTTCATATCGACAATGCTACCGATAAGCGAGTGGTAAAAGTGGCGTGTTCCACTTACAGTATTGCATTGTTTTCTTCCGAGCAAGAAAAATATAGGAAGAAATTTCCGTCTTGCTGAGAATAAAAACATCTCGTTGGTATTTAAATTGTGTTCCGTTTCCGCGTTAAGGAGGTTTCCGCCTTAAGCAGGTCATTTTCAGGTATAAAATCGGTCCGTTCTGGGGATTTTTTTTTTCCGTATTTAAAGGTTTCCTTCTTATAGAGGTTCCGGGATATGCAGTTTTTACTGTAATAACAATAAACAATAAAAAATAGCTATATTATACTGTACAGTTAGCATACAGGGTGTCTCATAAGCAGTGATGTAGACTATAACTACGTCTACATGCGTTGTCTACACGTAATCTACGAGTAGATTACATTGGGTTGTAGTTTACATAGACTACGTAGACAATCTAAAGTGCATTAAAATTAATTTTCAAGGGTTTCATGAAAATAAAGTGACATTTTCAACTATATTGGTTCCTAACGAACTGGAAAGAATCCTATTTACAACCAAATTTCTCTTCTCTTCTATTATCAACTATGGAAGAAGATAAAAAGTATGCAAAAAACAACAACAGATGGCAGTCGTGATGCAAGAGTGGTCTTTTCCCCATAAAACACTAGAATATTTCCTATATTAGGTTTCTTCCTAGGTGAGAAATTGATCGAAATTGGAAGAAAGAGTATGTGTTCTCCTCACAGATCAGCAACTGATAAGCTGTATAATTCTCTTTTAATTCCACTGCGCCCTTTGCTAAGTTATCACCTTTCGCCATGTTGTTTACATAGATTACGTCATCTACGTGTATATAAGAGTCTACGTGTAGAATGTAGACTATCGTTGTTTAGGCGTAGACGCATATCACTGCTCATAAGTAATAGCGCAAACTGACACAGGTGAAAGTACACGATAATAAAAGCAAAAAAAGTCTCAGTAAACATGGGTCTGCAAACGAGCCGTTTTCGAGATAATCGCGAATGTGTGATTACAAGCCGCCACAGACTTCATTGTTTGTAAACGTCGTCCTAGTTGGTAAAAATGCTAATAATGTGTGCGAATGTGTGGTTAAAAGCCGTCATTGATTGAATTTTGTAAACACCGAGTGCTTTACTTCCGAGGTTTGCTCTTTGTTTACAAAACAGAACATTTCCGAGAGGTGGCGTTGTAATCAAACAGGATGGATACAATCAGTACACAATCTAATCGTGCTGTTGGAGTCACGTCAGTTGTACTGGACTGCGTAGTGAAAATGGAACCTTACAGCAACGAAGAGTATGCGGATATTCATTTCGTGTATGGTTTGGATAACGGCAATGCACGCGAGGCTGCACGCTTGTACCAAGAAAAATACCCTGCTCGACAGTCGCACATTTACTAGGGTACATCAGCGCCTCAAATAACATGGGAGCTTCGAACATGGTAGGAGAGCAGGTAGACCTGCACGCATTACGCCTGAAGTTGAGGACATGGTGTTGGAAGCAGTAGAACACTCTCCAGGAACCACGACGAGAAGAATTGCCGCATAAGTGCCAGTATGCCGCAGTAGTGTATGGAGAATTTTACATCGCAATTCACTCTATCCTTACCACCTCCAACGAGTTCAGTGTCTCAGTGATACGGATTGTGTTCCTAGAGTGACGTTTTGTCAGTGCATGTAACAACAGGTTGTACTCAACCCTCGTTTTGCAAGTAACATTTTCTTTACAGACGAAGTGGTGTTCACGCGCGATGGTATTGTTAATTTTCATAATTATCATGTTTGGAGTGTAATAAACCCACATGCTGTTCATGGGGCACCACATCAGCAACGTTTCTCATTGAATGTGTGGTTAGAGGTACTAGGTGATCGTCTCATTGGACCACAAATTCTTCCAAGAAGACTCAATGGGCCGAGGTACCTTCGGTTTTTGCGGCATGATCTTCCAGGATTACTTGATGTTCCCCTTGATCCACATCAGAGTATGTGGTACATGCATGATGGAGCAGCGGGACATTTTGCTGCTGCAGTGAGACGACATCTAACACGCAGATATCATCAAAGATGGATAGCTCGAGGCGGGCTTGTACCGTGGCCTCCAAGGTGACCGGATCTAAATCCCTTGGATTTTTGTGTCTGGGGTCACCTCAAAAGCGTAGTGTACAACACTCCCGTTAAGACGGTTGAAGAACTGGAACTGGAACTTGTGACAAATTCCGAAATGATCCGGGGGTGTTCGAAAGAATTCGAAACTCAATGCGGAATCGCGCAGAGTATTGCATCCAGATGGATGGACGACACTTCGAACACCTCCTTTAACAGTTACGAGTGTACAGTAATTGTAACGTAGAACATACGTCCTAGTAAAGTAGTGCTGTATTCCTTGTTAAAGTAAGTAGAATGTTCAATAAAAGCAATGAGATCTCCTGATTTTTCATACTGTATTATTGGTATTTTACCAACTAGGACGACATTTACAAACACTGAAGTCAGTGACGGCTTGTACCCACACATTCGCACACATTATTAGCATTTTACCAACTAGGACGACGTTTACAAACAATGAAGTCAGTGGCGGCTTGTAATCACACATTCGCGATTATCTCGAAAACGACTGAGACTTTTTTGCTTCTATTATCGTGTACTTTCACCTGTGTCAGTTTGCGCTATTACTTTTGAGACACCCTGTATACATCGTGCTTCAGTTTTAGATAAGGATGGAAAGAGCAGATCCATTTCCGGTTAGTTGGTGTAGTAAAAGTACCGTTAATCAACTATAAAAGATATTTGCATTTAAAGTAGTCATATAACGTATTTCTCTTGCCCTGTTTTCCCTTGCTTCAGATATAAATTAGTTATGATAATATCTATATTATCGTTGCTTAATTTGATATTAACATTTGTCGTTTCAAGTTCTATATTTTAGTTATATTAACATGTAACACGTTAGATAATTCTTAGCATTACACTTTTATGTATGCAAGGCACTAGTGAACCATAAGATTATTCATAACATGCAAACAAACATGTAAGCTGAAGTGTAATCTTCTATAAATACTAATAACGATAGTGATGATATTATGACTGATAACTATAGAAAACTGACAGTTAACCGATGTGTATGAGACTAAATAAGTACATAAAGAGCGACGTTATGTAATGAAATACACATTATATACTTATGGTAACCTTCAGAACCTTACATAGTGTGTCTTATGAATGTTCTAGAAACTAGGTTAAACTTTATATATGTGCATACATCTAGAATACACCATAGCTTTCAGCTTGATCTGGCGCTAAAGCCCGCGTTAGAAGTCAATATATCTCCATTCCGAGCGAAACTGTGACAGGATTTCCAACAAAAGAAGCCCTGTGCAAGAAGCGGTGCCCATTGTTAAACTGGAACCGTCCTCAGGAGGATCGTATTCCGATAACAAGCTGATACGTCCTTTTTGAGGTTCAAAGGCAGAAGCGAATAATCCATATTCGATTCCTGGTGTCTGCTCTGTGATTGGGATGGGGTGGGGAATCCAATGTTAGAGAAGTAGAAGTATTTGAAAAGTATAAACTTTTCCGTTTGATATTTTATTCAGCGAGGTTACATTCAGGTAGATCAATCATTTGAGATGAACTGGTATTGGTTAAAAAGTATTTGTATGTTTGTTATATGATTGATTTAATTCTTGAAGCTTTCCTGGCTTTTCCGGATATCACCTGGTTGATTGCCCGAGAAAACCTCTTCATCATTTGATTGATTTGTTATTTGATTGATTGATTTGGTGTTTTAAGTCCACTTTATGCACAGTAGGGCTAATCGGGACTGGACCTATAGTTTAAAGTGTGATCCGAACCACTCTGCCATGTGTGTCCACCGGGTATCGAACCCGGGAGCCTTTGATTACAAGGCAATGACGTTACCACTACCCTATCGGGGAGACATTTATTACGTGCCTTTGCTTTTCTGCCACTTTTGGCTAATCGCGACGATGAGGATAAGTGATAATTGAAAAAATGATGAAGTGGCACTCACAAATGCAAGGCCAAGGCAGCAGAATTCATTACAGAGTTTTCATGCTAGAGATAAAGGGTGGTCCCACTACCAGAAAAGTTGCCACGTACTTACCACAAATAAATAAAATGTTTATATGCGTTTTACACAGCGTCAAAGGTTTCCAAAATACATTACCTTACGTCTTACGTCGAATTATCCTTAATTTTGAAATGGCAAGAATAGTTTTGTGCAAATTTGTGAAGTGTTTCCAACCTACGAGGCACGAAAATTCCCAATCGCAAAAAAAATCAAGGGCCTCAACTATTTCACTTTAGTTAGAAGTACATTACTGGACAACATACTAAAGATATATGCATTATAATTCGTCTTACTTCATCAAATTTATCAGGAATCCGATGATTGATATCCATATAATCCGCTTATTGGTCGCCAGGGCAACCGAAAATACTGGTATAAATCCTGGACGATAAAGACCTTGGACAAACATTCGTAATATTGTGTGAAGTCATTCATATCCGACTTTAATGCGGAAAGTACAAAGAGAGGAAGGTATCAATTTCAATTTGTGCGTCCTTCTGAGCGCACAGCCCGGTTTGAGAGCGAGGGGGGGGGATGGGGGGTTATGTTTCACGTGGTTGCCTCTTTGGATGATGAAAAATATTGTCGCATTAAGGTCTGCATTCACCAAGCCGAGTGCCTAACTGCGTATCAAAAGTTGAGTGATCTATCTCTGTTTCTTAAAAAAATGTTGTCATATGCAGTGCCGCCGACATTATATTAGTGGAGGGGGGGATTAAGATTAAGAACGTAATATGTGCAGACTGAAACATATTGAAGCCGCAATAATGTCTTCCTCAAGTTACTTTTTGTGCATCACACACGCACACACACACCCACACCCACACCCACACACCCACACACATACACATCATATATATATATATATATATATATATATATATATATATATATATATATATATGTGTGTAGGTGCGTGTATAAAATATACACTGCATATATACGAGGGGATGCTGAAAAGTTGGTAGCCCGATGTAGCACTTGGAATGATTAAACTTCATACTCAACATTCTCCCCTCGAAGATTAATGCACATTCTTGCCCGGTGTTCCAACTTTTGTAAATTACTTTTAAAAAATTCTATGGTTTGCTCCTCGCACCAATGCTCTGTGGCAGTAATCACCTCCTGATCCGTGGCAAAATGGCGGCCCTTAAGGTGTTTTTTTTGAGCTGAGAAAACAGAAAGTAGTCCGTGCAGCACAGTCCTGTAAGGTGATGCTCGTTTCCTCGTGGATCATCTTCAGAGACTTGCTTTGGAACAGAAACTTCATCACAGCTATGAACTTGTAACGGTATAGTTTGTGCTTTTAAGCTGATTCTCAGCAACATACACAATATACATTACCATACATTTTTGAATCCTTGTCCCGAGGTTCAAAAATTGCAGTACCTGAAGTTCTGTGGATGCTAGTTTAGGCAATAGACACGCACCTCTTCAAATTACAACTTAACGCCCATTTCCTTTTAGATATATATAGGTTTATTCATAATATATTTACAGAAGTTAATTCTTGGCCGTTATTCGCAAAATTACATTCCGGTGTACCCTGTCCCCCTTCCCGAAGAGAGAGTGTAGACTCGCGTAGCCACTGGCTCCACGAGTAAAAAAAAAATATAACCCTCAGTACCAAAAAAGGTGACTGAAGGTATGGGCGTTGTGTACCTGGTTTCCCACATGAAATAAACTATTGGAATAATGTGAAAAGAGCAAGTGTGTGTATTAAAAGAAAGAAAGTTAACATCCCCGCCGTCGGTTCACATAATAAGGAAAGAAAGCTCGTCCAGCCGCTCCCCTCAGAGAAAAAGATACCTCTTACATTGCTGTACTCCGCCAAACATCTGAGGCCGACTGCTCCCCTGCCCTTCCTATTTATAGGCCCCGCTAATGACCTAAACCGTTACTGGAAACTTACCGCTCCCCAACGGCCAAGAACCCAAAAGTACAGGAATACATAGACATACACAATTTATAACATAAAAAAAAAGGATCCAGTAATGATCGCATCATTACAAACTCCATGTTTGTCAATTTCGCTTGCTGAGCAGACATGGTCACTTAACAAACCTTAAACAACAAAAAAGCCTGTAAGTTTTGAAATGCGTTTTGGTATATGTACATACAAGGATATGTACTTTCCAGACATAATGTTACCTTCCTCTAAACAGTTTTGGAACTTTGTCTGGCTACGAACTTTTCAGCATTCCCTCGTATATAGGACTACGTCACAAGAGTTAGACAAAAATAAAGTTGGATGCCCGTTAAAATTTGTATGGAAACGACTGTCCTGGAGTCGATCGATAAAGACTCTCCAAGAATATGTCAACGCAAGTTTGGTAGGATTAACTGATATAATACTGTCATTCTTCACAAAAATAATAACTCCCACGTGACATCATATAACCATATTTGGAGATTCGACGAACAAATGAAATTGATTGGTTAGTTGGTTATTTTGATGTTTTAAGTCCACTTTATGCACAGTAAGGCTAATCGGGACTGGACCTACAGTTTAAAGTGAGATCCGCACCACTATGTGCCTCCACCGGGTTTGGAACCCGGGACCCCTTGATTACAAGGTGATGACGATACAATTGCGCCATTGGGAAGGACAACAATTGAAATTTTTTTAGACTTGACTTAATCTTCACGTTCAGTACAGTTTAGCCGTCTCTACGTATTAAGTAAACCGAAACAATATAAGGTAAACATTTGAAAATTTCAGCATAGTCTGCGATTATATTCATATTGGAAGTACCGCGCTCAAATTTTGATCGGTATATCGAAGAATTAAGTTATACACAGTGGCGCAACCTCAGGGGGTCAAGGGGGCATTGCCCCCCCTCCAAACCTTGGATGGAAATCGTTTCTAGGGGGCAAGTGGGGGCAAACATTGACGGCCGAGGGCACAGAGGGGGCACAGAGGGGCAATCGCCCTACTCGATTTCAAATTTTATGCAAATAAAAATACATTTCGTAAAATTTTCTTGGTCTTATCAAATTCAGAGCCGTAGCAAGAGCTTGGGAGAGAATTCCATGGCGCCCCGTGAAATTATTTGCGCCATATTAAATCAACATTGTTTTAAGTTTGCAAAAAATTACATCTAAAAATTTTCTTGCTCGCTTTGCTCGCACTGCATGGTTGTTTTCTGCAATACATTGTAAATTACCAGAGAGAGAAGTAAGATTTCTCTGAATTGATTTTGTCTTAAATACAAATGAACATTGTTTTGAGGGAAACACATTTGAGTCATATTTGAGAGACAATTTATATCTTTCTTGTTGGTTTATTACGAGGTGGATGAATTGATGTATGTATACATTATGTAATGTATTTAAATAAGCTTTGAGTAAGTACACAATTAGTGTTAGCATATTGCACATGTACGTATTTTCTTATTTTCCGTCGCTCCATGTTGCCTTCTCGCTCTTCTATAAAGATTTAGCGAAATTCAAAACCCATCATCTCTTGCTTTGTTCTTTAAATCTTGCATCTCGCCCATCCTTGAATACTGTTCCCAAATTTGGGCAATGGCCTCAAAAAACAATCTCACCAGAAAGATTCTGTTCTCAGTTTCTTTCTTGCAATTGTTCGCCATATAATACTTTCCTTTCGACATGTATCCAAATCAGACACCATGGCTGCTCTGAATATTCACACTCCATCCGTTCGTCGTGATCTAGCTGACATGAAATTTTTATTCAAGGTAATTAATGTAAAAATCAGAACAGTTCTCCTAATCATTGAATTCACACTTAGGGTACCCCAAAAGCAAACGCGCAACCTGCAACTCTTCCACAACCCAACCACTAGGCTATCCCTTCTACAACGCTCCTTGTTTTACAGGCTCCCAGAAACCTACAACAAACTTCCCCTGAATGTAGATATTTTCCTTCCAGAACGTAATTTTTGTATATTACTGACGAAGAACATGTCAATCTATCCCATCTTGTTATTGTTTTTATCTTTTGTTATTTTTTGTTTCTACTTTATGTTGTTTCAGTGTAAAATGGCCAAATAAGACTGTATCTGAAACCCTAAGTAAATAAATAAATAAATAAATAAAAACACATGTTTAACGTGCATGTTACATATGTTATGTGTAAAAAATAATTTTATTCGGAATGTATTTATTCTTCATTTTTCGTCTTTCAAAAATACAGTTTGGTTGCTTGTTTTCATTATTAATGTGAAATTGAACGTTTTGAGAATAAAATTCAAATTGTTTGTGCCAACACAAATGCATTAGCACTGACTTCTACGTGATTTACAAGGATAATAACGTCTTTAATATTATACTGCTACTACTACTATTACTATTAGTATAATAATAATAGTAATAATAATAATATTATTATTATTATTGGTACGTTTATCCTGGTACTTGTCCCCCCAGACAAAAAATCGTGGTTGCGCCTCTGCTTATACATGGCTGCTCGATGAAATTATTCTCAACGATGATGAGAATTAATGATGAGTGAACATCTCGAAACGAACCCAGCACACACTTACGTCTTTCTCTGAATAGGAAACAGTGTATCGTTGATGGTGTAGTGGTAAAGCCTGGTCCACACGTAATGTTTTGTCGTTATTTTTGCTTGATAACAAAAGACTGACGCAAAACACACTCAGCTGCAGTATTCATGCTTTCTGTCAGTCGTTTCAAAGACACTATAGATGAAAGAAGCACTATTCATAAATATTGTATAATTTCAGTGTATGTGGTGAGATTGAAAAAAAAAAAAAAAAAAGGAAAGAAATTTTCACTCACGCTGGTTTCGTAAAGTGTATTTTTTAAAGAGGGGGGGGCGTAATTTTTGATCTTTCAATTTGATCCGTTAATTACGGCAGGAACATGAGGATTGGCATAATTTATACTCTGTTCCATCTTACTCTGGAACAAGGTACACGCTGTTGGGAAGACTGGTAACGGCAGTCACTTTCCCTCCTCCGCGCAATCACGTTCCTCTCACGTGTTCACTGGTGGAACCGTCTCGTGTCACAACTTTCGCAGAGACTTTGATTGATTGAGTTTTAAGTCCCCCTTGTGCACAGTAAGGCAAATCGGGACCGGACCTACAGTTTAAAGTGGGATCCGGAGTAGTATGTGCCTCCACCGGGTATCAAAACCGGGATCCGTTGAGCAGAGACTTGTTTTCGTTCGCCTGCTCTAGAGATAGCTGGGACGGAGTGTACGTATGAATATGGACACCTAGTGCAAATTATTATAACCCAAGACATTACTCGTGCAAAATAATCGATACCCAGCACAAAAGTTAGCGAAGTTTGACCAATTAGACGAATATGCATCTACGTGCAACAACTTTTCTTCGGTCTTGCTTGACAAAACGCTTCAGCCTATCAGTCTTTCGAGCGGTTGTCTCACCTCATTCAGTTCATGGAAGTCAATCTCTGCCTTCCACAAGTAATTCGTCTTTCGAACGGGCATCAAACTTCATTCACTTCAAGCAAGACGTCAAACTTGCCGTTCACACAATATTCGTATTTCGGGCAGTCGTCAAACCTCATTCAGTTCATCCCCGTTAAAACCACACTTCACAGTGATTCTCATTCTACTTTAAACTGTAGGTCCAATCCCGATAAGTCTATCTGGACAATGTGGTGGTCTTAATAACAAATTAACTTTTGGAGAGAAGAGTCGCCGAGTTCGAATTAATTATTTTCGTGTGCTGATTCAATGTCAATAAGGTTTCTTGTCTTACAATGAATAGTTCTAGCTATAGTTTCCAGTACCCCTTATATACTTTCAATTTAAATTGACTGCTGTACACAAAGTGAACTTTCAACCAACTTGCTGGTCTTGTCAACGACCCATCCGTAAGATACAAACTGTCTATGGTGGTTGATATACTCAATAATTGGAACTGGATAGGATTTCAAGCTGAGGACAATTGCGATGAAGCCAAAATCACGAACAATTGCGATGATTTTGACTGTTAAGGTCATTTTACAAATTAGTGGTAGGACAATTGCTACCTAACCAAAGGAGCCACAGAACTAATAATGCTGTAAAAGGTTCGAACAACAAAATAAATAGGTGGCTTGGAAGACCCCATCCAAAACTTCATGATGTTCTGGCGTGCCTCAAGAACCAAGCAGAAGACATCAACATCAAGTACATGCGGATGGAACTTAATGTAGAACGTGAAAATAGGAAGAAGCAGGACATTAAAATCGACGAAAGGGTTGGAAAGTGTATTCGCACATATGAGGAAACGGGTGACTTCAAAAGGTGTATGTTGGCTCTCCCATGCTTAAAAACCAAATTCCCAGCCAGAAATAAAATAAGAGAGAAAAGTAATAAACAAAAATACGAGAATGAGGAAATAGATATGACTGACGATGTGTGGAAAAACACTGGTTTTAAACATGCCAAAGTGGTTGTAATGCAAGTACGTTTACAAGCTCCCTTGCCAGTCTCAAACCTGAAGAGGGGTGTGAGGGGTGCTCCTTCCACGTAGTACACCCTGGATTGCAGAATAACGAGGCTCTGGCGACTGGCCCCATGGCCAGTATAATTCTGTGTCGTCCTGTGTTTTGTCCTTATTTGTGCTGAGCGCCCTTTTTAGCCTCAGCTTTTAACCAAGGTAAGGAATATTTAGTTTTCAGACACGCTTTTATTTTTATTATGATAAGGGGCTGGACCCCGTATAGTGTGACGGGTGCAAAGTAGCCTCAGTGCTGACGCACCCAAAAATTTTTATTTCAAATTCCAAAAGAAAAAAAATCAACCCTGGAGAAAGTGTGAGAGGAAACAGTGTTCTATTATAAAATATCAATATTTCATTTAATTCTTTTGTAAATGGTATTGTACGGGGTGTTAAGTCACCATTCAATTTCATAGAAGACTTAAAATGTCGTGGCAATTGTCCAACCGCCCTTTCACTTCTGTGTTCATCGCAATTGTCCGACTACCGAAGCTGAGAGGTGGTAAGTTTCAATTACTTTCAATTTTAAGAGAACCTATTTGCGAGACTGTGCTTATTGCGATAAATCGCACTGCAGGCAGAGACAGGATTTGGTAATGCGTGGGATACGAGCGGGTTTGTGAATTCTACTTTGGGAGTGTGACGTATGACATAAATTATGTGCTGCTCTAATTGATAATGTGTCCCTTTTTTCTCTACACCACTCCTCTCTGTTTCTTTGTTTCTTCCCCTCTATGTTATGTTAATTTTTCTTTGTTTCGATGTGTTTCTCATAATCTCTTTCTCACTCTTTCTGTCTTCCTCTATCTCAGTTAAAAATCAATTTCTGTTTCTGTCTTTATTACTCGCTTTCTCTCTCTCTCTCTCTAACTTGTCAAATCATAGAGTACACCTGTAGCAGAAAATTTCCGATTTTCGCGTTACTTTCGCAGAAATTCACATTGTTTCGGAAATTACTGCGCGTAGAAAATGCGGTTTAGCAGGTCAATTTACACTCGTAATTGCTTAGCGACAGCAATGAATGTTTCGTCGGTGTTACTCCGACTGTGAAAGCTTAAGGTCCCTACCAATCAATCATTTATGACCATTATTTACACTATTGGAGTGCAACCTCTGCACTGCTGATGCTGTCCATAGCTGAGCAATTCCATGTTAAAGTGGACAAACAAGGTTAATTCATTTTTATTGAAAATATCGCTTATTATATGAAATTAAAGGGAAAACTATGCACAATTTGGAATTTTTAATACAAATATTAGTTTAATGGCTTTTAAATAACATATTGTCAAACCTATTACTTTTTATAGTTAAAATTGGATTTTATGTGTGGTGCTTGCACTCAGGGCCGGATTAAGGTGGGTGCTATTGATGCTGCAGCATTAGGCCCATTCCTGAAATAGGCCCAGATGAAAACAGACGAGAATTTTCCGAAAACTGAACAGTTTTCTTTTGCTATATTCACCTGAAAATAAATCTTAGAATGAAATTTGGAGCCCCAATTTCGGACGCCTAGACAAAGCGTTACTTATTATACAGTTACTATTATTCTTTGCGCTGTGACGTAACTATAACGTCATTGTGTTTATTGTTCACCGAAGATTTCAGGCATCAGGCACAATTCCGTCTTAATACGGCCCTGCTTGCACATCATTTAGTTTCATTATGATATAGTAGAGGAGAAGGTCTAAATATGGGCGAAGGTTTAAATATGGGTTTTGGAGATATCAGCGCTACCGGGTGCTGCAGCCTGGCGGAGGTTATGGGAACTGGTTATCTGTCAAGGACAAAGGTTGCGGCGCCAATTCGCAAGAGATAGTGGTGGTTAGTTTCGGCCTTGGACGCTGTTATGGAATTGCGACCTCCGAAAACCTTTTGCAAGTATGTTTTAACTCAGCGTTTTCTGAATTCTCATCAGCTTTGTATAGGTTATGATATTAGCGATACATAAAACAAATGTGGGCTATTATAATGCCATGATTTTTTTGTGAAATATGTACCACAGAAAGCGAAAATAAATTGAAGAAGAAAATAGCGTGATGGTCTAAATATGGGCTATGACATGAGGTCTAATGTTGAGATCACATTTTCAACAAATATTTGGATGTTTTTCTTAATTATTTTTTTTAATTCTAATTGCTTTTTGTGATATTGCCACCAGTAGCCCATATTTAGACCACAATTTTGAAATACATCATTTTACCATTTTTTGGATTTTTTTTTTAAATGGAGACCTTCTATACTTTAGCATGCTATTACATTTAAGTATATATTTCATAGATATGCATTTTAAAGGCAGGTGCTAGATATATTAATTTTTTTCCTCCGAAAATGACAACATAAAAAGGAGAGCCCATAGTTAGACCTTTTCTTCTATTATACCATAAGAAAACTAAATAAATTCAAATTTATTGTTTCTACATCTGAAGCTCTGAAGTATTCCACTTCATTTGTGATACAAACCTTAGTTTGCAGAATCTATTTCATAGACTTCACATTGTTCCATAATCCTTCCTACATGTGCATGATGTCACACCCGTCACAAGCAAAAAATGTTTATAAAAGAGTAGGTATGTAGCAATATATTTAAAAACTAAAAGCATTTGAAAGTATAATGAAATTGTTTTAGAAAACCCATATATTTCACAGAGTTCTCTGAAAGACAGGAAGGTCATACAGTCATGTCTCAGAAGTCTCACATCCGTCACAAGTACAAAAAATATATTTTCTGTAGCTGAAAATTAAGATGGGAGAGTAATTTTCTGCATTTGAATACGTTTCAAGAAGGAAACTTAAATTTACATGAATTGATAGAGTTACATATTTGAAGATGCTGCGAAAATAATTTTAAAATGAATGTAAATCTGTCTGAATGTCACATCCCCCACAATGGAATTGCCTATCAGGTTAAGAAGCTTTCTTAAACATTGCACCTTGTCACGAAGGCACGGAT
This sequence comes from Lepisma saccharinum, assembly GCF_977018435.1. Lineage (NCBI taxonomy): Eukaryota > Metazoa > Arthropoda > Insecta > Zygentoma > Lepismatidae > Lepisma > Lepisma saccharinum. The sequence continues at coordinate 16,122,842 of NC_139257.1, forward strand.
GTGGATATGGCAGTACGACTCCGCACATTCTGCACCTCAGCCATACTGGAGGTAATGTGTTCAGTACCACGTTCGCCTTTGCCCAAAGGTACACATGGAGGAGAGGCTGAGTGAACCCCAGATATGTTTGTTCAGGGCTAACATCCGAACCTCCCCCCCCCCCTCCCTTCGAGTTGCTATAAATCATTGATTCTTGGTTTTTTTAGGTATGAATGAAGAATATAGAGAATGTCTCTAATCACTTTAATATTTGGTATACTAACTAAATTTGGCTTTGTAATCACGAATTTGTTGTTAAAATGCCGCGGACGCGTGTAAAAATTCATTGGTAGCCCCACAAACCATTGACGGAAAGCCCCAAAAACTATTCACGGATAGCCCCACGAACCATTGCCGGCAAGGTTAGGTTAGGTTAGGTTAGGTTAGGCAAGCATAGTTAACATTTTGTTCGTAAAACAATGCGAAAAAGCTTTTTTTTAAAAAAAATCAACTTACATCAGCTTTTTTCACGATTTTCAGGCGTGTCCAAGGCATTTTAACAACAGATTTGTCATTAGAAGGCCAAATGTAGTTAGTATACCAAGCATTAACGAAATTAGAGACGTTCTCTATATTCTACATTCGCTCCATTTTTTAGTCCACTTTATGCACATAAAGGCTAATCGCCACTGGACCTACAGTTTAATGTGTGCCTACACCGGGCATCGAACCCGCGACCCCTTGATTACAAGGCAACGGCTTTACCACTTCATTGATTCTTCGAAAGGCGACAAGTGTTACCGAGATATTTTTTCCCAAAACCAGCAACTTTAACTTTGAGAGAGAGTTAGCTTTTCAACTCTCTAACTTTCAGAGAGCAAGTTTTCGAAAACTTTATTGCGAAGCTTGTTCCGAGGGAAGAAATGTGAAACGGGAGACTCACCCTCTGTGGCGTTGAAGTCCCACACCCTGTGGCGACAGGTGGCCTCCTCCCAGTCGGCGTCCGCCGCGACGGACAGCATCCCCCGAAGAGCATCAGCTTCCACGTGCTCCTCCATGGCTCCCTACATCGGCGTCCGTAACACCACTGACGCTCGCGACGCCCGCACGAGCGACGGATGGACGGACGCATGCGCGCGCCCACGTCTTTAACAACAAGTGCTGCGATATGCTTACCTGGTTGCTTGCTTTACAAGTTGTTCTCGCTTCGACGGCAAACTTCAATCAGAGTCCTGGGAGTGAGTGCTTTTCTTTTGGGGTGGGGAGGTTAACATTCAAATGTCTATTTTGCAATAAAATGAGTGATTGTTCCTCCTTTTTCCTTTATTCTGTTTTTTGGTTTCTCCTCTTCTATATCTCACTTTTCCATTCTTTCCTCTTTTCCTTCTATTTGATCTCTTACATCCTCTTTCTCATTTCATTCTTTCTCTTATTTTAGTTTACTCTCTCTTCCCTGAATTTTCTATTATATTCTCTTTCCTTCTAATTTATCTCTTACATCCTCTTTTGTCTTATTCTTCTTTTTTCCTACTTCTTACCTCACTTTTTCATTCTTTCCATCTATATCCTCTATCTCTTGTGTTTCCTTCTCTTCTTTTCCTATCTCTGACTTCACTTCTTTTCTCTTTTCTATTTTATCTCTTATATCCTCTTTCTCTTTTATTTATTTCTACTCTTTTTATATTTCTTACCTTACTTTTCCATTATTTCCCTCTTTTCCTTCTTAGATATAGCCCATATTTTATCTATTTCCTTCACGTCTACTTTTCCTCTTTATCTAAAATCTCTTTTCTGTCCCCCCCTCTCTATCTTTTCTCTCCAATTCTTTGCACTATATTTCCACTCAAGTTGACAATATTTATTGAGATTTGTATTTTTTGAAAACATACTCGTGGAGTTCAGATTCCATTTTCAACTGTAGGTCACGTCCCAATTAGACCTTCTATGCACAACGTGCACTAAAACAAACATTAAACAAAAAACATACTTGCAGAAAGGCATATTTTGATAATATACAAGAATAAAATATCATATTAGAAAATCCTCGTATAGACACTTTTTTAAAAAATAAACTAAATCCATTAATACAGTTTTCTGTATATTACACCATGTAAATGTTTGTCTGAAAATTTATAAAATATTAGCTTAGAAAATAAATACATACGAATATAGTTATTTTTATTTCGGTTATTTTATTTTACCTCTTGGGTTAATTGCGACGGTGCAGATGAGTCATGAAATGAGTTATTGAAGAAACACAAGGATAAGTAGCTACATATCTAGTCAGGGTTTCGTCTAGTTTCGTACCAGTTTCGCTAACCTCTCAGTGACATAGACCGACAAAAATAAATAAATATCCATAATAGATGCAACAGCATATAAATGGGAAATATGCACATACATATACCTATTTTCAGAAATGAAATAATATGTGAATAATTCTAGTGGACGTAAAATACTATATATGTCTAATGTCTATTTGAGTGAACTAAAAAAATGCTTATTTTTATAAAAATTTCCATAAATATGAACTAAGGATATAAACACCTATAAGTAGTGAATTTTGTGGTACCATAAATATGTATTTTTGAAATATACGCATTTACATACTCGGTACCTAGGTGCCAATACCTTGGTTGCCTAGAGGTTAGGAGCCGTTCACACCAGTTCGATTTGCTTATCTGGTATTTATCCTCTGAAATCCATCACACCTTTCCTCTTCACTGTACAAACAATGATCATTACTTGGATATTGGAGCGAATGTTTCATTCTCTTCATAGCATTCTCTCGTACCATGGCGATAGTCATATATCGAACACGTTTTCGCTTGGTGTGTTTGTGGTTACCAAGCCCCTCCCTCTTTTCCGGATTTACATACAAGGCTCCCAAGCCAGTAATATCACGTGGAGGCTCGAAGTGCAATGAACCAAACTCCGGCTATACTGGTGCTGCAAGCGCATCATTTGGAACCACTGGGACATTTCAGTTTTCCAGCGGTTCTGTTTCCGTACCGGAAACCCTGGAATTAGGAACTCCACTATTTTTGGTTGGACAAACAGAAGTTACTTCCGTTTAGATTGGTCAAGGGAATTGATTTTATTCAGGGTTGTTAAAGGTCCAGGAATTTTAAATCAATTCAATTCCGGTCCAGGAGAGAAAATCAGGAAGCGTAACTGGGTTGTGGACCGTAAAGAACCATTTTATCTGTAAAGTTTTTCAATTCGGTCCAGGAACCTTTTTTCCGAATCAGTTTAAATAGGGTCCAAGTTCCGTATTGAAATGAAACAATACGCAACTTGAATCGAATACGGACCTGACGATAAACAATTATCCACTTGTGAGCATGAAAGAATAATCCCGGTGCTGGCTGTCTCGAGAATCTAAAGTACAAGGTAGAAATGGGCGAAACGCAAACGCTGCAGTCACGTTACCACTCTCAATGTAGCCCCATTCTCTCGCGCGCATTCCTTCACTTGGTTGTAGCAGCACTGCCGTTCCCTGGTGTAATATCTGCTGGTTCCTGGATCGGATGCCGGAGCAACACGTGACGGGTTTGTTTGAACTCAATGTGAAGCCATATAGTCCATTGCGTTATGTAAGTAACTGTTCGGCAAGGGAGTTTTTGAACCTGGCCCACGAGAAAACAACAGCGCTTTGATTTATTCCCTGCGCTACGTTTTCTAATACCGCAGCGTGACATTCCAATGTAAAACGTTCTTGAGGACATTTTTAGAAGGCAACTTTTCATCGGCCAACCCTGGTCCAGGAATTGTAAATAAATTCAATCCCGGACTGGGAGAGAAAATCAGCAAACGTAAATGAGTTTTAGACAGTGTATAACCTTTTCATATTTAAATCATTCCAATTCGGTCCAGGGACCTTTTTTCCGGATCAATTTAAATACGGTCCAGGAACCTTTTTTCAGGAACAATTAAATTACGGTCCACGAACCTTTTTTCAATGTAACAATAAGCAACTTGGACCGAATTTAAATTGTGCGAGACAAAAGGTTCCGGTCCTGCAGCGGAACCCAATAGAACCCATTAGAATTTTTAGGTTCCTGGACGTTTATCAACCCTGATTTTATTGGCAACTGCAGACCACCTCCGTGAAATTTGGGTCTGGCGAGGAGCACACCCAGCTACCGCCAAGCACCAAAACAAATAGCTCTAAACCTGGCCCTCATAACTTAACAATTATGAAGCTACAATTCCGCTTATGTCTAATAGAACTCTTATCATTTAGTTTTAGCGTTTGGGTGTGACCCGCTGTGACAGTGGCGTCTCTAGGCCATCTGCTTTGGAAACAGTAGATGATCAATGGAAATAGTCCTCTCATTTGTACGATAGATTACACTGACGAGTTTTGCAACATATTTCCATGACGAAGCGATTATTTGGCAGTCACTAAGCTTATGAACTAAACTTTCAGGCACGTTACAAAGTAAGCATAATGACGAGTCTGCCATGTGCAGGTCATGAAGTTTCACTCGAGTCGGCAGTATTTGGTGCACTATAACGAACCACGCGATTGTATTCTTGTTGGGAGATGCCTCGCGTGTATATTTTTCCACACCTCAGGCCAACGAACTTCCGAGTGCCTTGCAACGATTTTAACCACCTGTTGAGACGCTACACGCATGCCTCTGTACATTTGCGACACCACTGGAACAGGCAGGGTAGGAGTCGTAACAATCCATAGCAGAACTCCACTAAGGTATCTCGAAGGTACCTAAGGTTGGGGGGAATAGAAGTCACGTTTATGGGAGAATCTAACGGTATATGAGCCAAGCAGTCGAAGGACATAACTCTGAATCATTGTCTCGATGTCCGCCTGGCTCTTGTGGTGCACGTGTGAAAGATTGAAGCCACCAGTCGGCCACAGGGTCCGGCACTTAGGTAAGAGTTTAGTGAAATACTGTAGTGAAACAGTGCAAGTGTAGTGAAAGTAATGGAAAGGAAAGACGGTGTTTGTGAACTCCCAAGCAGTGTGTATGTGGAAGTAGAGTCAGAGGAGGTGCAGGAATATTGCACTAATTCGTTTTCATTCTTGTATGGTATGCACAGCTGTAAAGGCTCATACTTGAAATACAGGGTGGTCGGAAATTCCCCTTACAAAATCCTAGGGCTAGTAGAGGGGACTGAGTAGACAATATTTGGAATAGGAACTCATGTCCGGAAACGTACTGTTTCCATGCTACAACCATGACAAAGTGTCGGAATTGCCTCTGTTGGTATGCAACCAGGTAGGCAGTACATGACGTCAGAACATCACCTGATGACCTAAAGTGTAATCATTACCATGTCAAATGAGGTGTTACGTAAGGTACAGAAGTGAATGACGTGTGACTCAGTCCATAATACAAACAAATTTATTTGGTAACAATGCCAAGGAAACAAGAAATGAAGGTACTATTCATTGCTCACAATAACACCTGTGTCGACAGTGGAACGCAACAACTTGTTTCTGTCTTCTGCACTTGATGTGCCGCATACGGCACTGATGTGACGGCCACGAACGTCGTTGCACACATTGTACCAACGAATCATGTTCCGGTACACTCGCTCCATCACACCTGGTGTCCTGTCAATCTCTTGTGCAGCTATCATAACTCCTGCCAGCAGTTCGTCCTCTGTGTCTACAGGAGTCTCGTACACCATACTCTTCATACGACCCCACAAGAAATAGTTCAATGGCGTTTAAATCCGGCGATCGTGGGGGCCACGCGGTTGGATCACCTTGGCCTATCCACCTTTGCCCGAATTTTCGGTTAAGATGTCTCCGAACGTCACATGTAAAGTGAGGCGGGGCCACATCGTGCTGAAACTACAGTTCCTGACGGACGTCACGTGCCATCAGGTGATCTTCTGACGTCATGTACTACCTACAAGGTTGCATACCAACACAGGCAATTTCGACACATTGTCATGGTTGTAGCGGTACGTTTCCGGACATGGTTTTCTATTCCAAATATTGTCTAATCAGTCCCCTCTATAGCCTTAGGAGTTTGTAAGGGGAATTTCCGAGCACCCTGTATATTCTATTCTATTCAGATGCTTGATTATGATTGATTGAATTAGGTTATTTTATGCCCCTTTTCTGCCATTTCTCTGCGTTTGACTAATAAAGTGATGATTATGGAAAGGATTTTAAGGTGCAAAATTGTGGTCGGGAAAGGGGAGAAAAGGTTCTGAAAATGTTTTAAAAAATGTTTAAAAAAGGTGCTGATAAAATGCCTTTATTCAATGCTCTCTTTTTCTGCGCCTTCTGTATATAATGCGCGCGGACCGCAGAGAGAGCTGTGGTTCTGTCGAATAGGTTTTGTTGAAATTTGTGTTTTCTCTCGCTGGTTTCTACATTATCTTGGGAACTATTGGGGCTGCAATGAATTATATTATACCATTTTGTAGCTCTTGTTCTGATCTACAAAATGAGACTATAGGCTTTTATGTAGCTGTTCAAGAAGAGTGAAAATCGTTTATTTTGCTGTCCAAATTTTAAACAAAACATGAAATAAAATGAAGGAAAAAGGCACTGAAGCATCAAAGAGGGAGTAAAAAGGGGATAAATGTGCGAATCTCACGAAAAGGTGCAACAAAGTGTGTCAATTTCAATTGATTTCATGTCCTAAAATATTAAAAATATCGTATCACGAGTCGAACCTAGGATCCGGGCATCATAAATGAATAAGCTAATCATATTATAAAAAGGGTCCCGCTGAAGCATTGAAAAGGAGCTTCTTAAAATCTAATTACGACAGCGACCTTCAGCGAAGTTGGAAAACAACCGCTGACATTGCATTAGGCCGACACAGAATGAAAATCAGAAAATCAGCGTTTTTCCTCAGATTCACCATTGCCAAAGGACGCGATCGAGTCAACCGCCTTAACGGCCGAGTTCGAATTTCATTTAAAAAGGTCGCGAGAGAAAATCTCTTGCTTAGTTGCCTTCCGTTTTCCGTCAGATGAAATAGTTACAAATGAACTCCGTTTCTAGTTGCTTTCAGTTTACGTTGAATCCAGATATCGCGAGAGAGCTCCACAGTTGTCATAAGTTTAGGAAAAGGAGCGAACGAACGATCTGGAAGTTAAAGTTTATCGTTTAGAATATCGGTCTACGAAAGTAGAGAGTTTGGAGCCCTGAGTTGCTCCCTCGTCCGTTTTCTTACAGAGTAGGGCTACATCGCAAGGAGGACCAGCGGAGAAGAGATCGCCGCAGAACTTCAGGTAACGAACATTCCTTATGTCTTTCCTCCCCCTGCCTGTTCAGTCAAAGTTAGTGTTTTTAAATATACAAGGGTTGGATAAAAAGTAATGGCAACACTGCTGTCCCGTAAAAGGGGTGAGTCACAGCGCCACAAGTGTTTCGTGGCTGATAAAGGAATGTCAGACGAGGAAGTATAGTGAGTGGGAGCGATTGTATGTTATTCAGTCAAAAACAGCAGTGCTCTGAAGCAGAGGACGAGAGTGCAAGCGCCCTAACAATATGTTTAGGCAAGAAGAACAACGTCTCTCAGGCAGACGGTCAACGCAGCCTACTTCTGCACCTTCTTGCAACACCACCTTCGTCTCGCATTAAGAAGGAAGCGACGGCACGATGTCCCATCATCCTGCTTGACAATGCAAGGTGTCACACTGCGAACAATGTGACGGCGCACCTGCATAACTGGTAGTGGGAGGTACTGGAACATCCGCCGTGTTCACCGGTACGAGACCGTGTGATTACGACCGTTTTGTCAAAATGAAGGATCCACTGGGCGGGAAGCACTACGACACGCGCGAAGCCATCATACGTGCTATAGGGCGGTCACTGCGGGACATCGACAGAGATGGACGCGCTGACGGTGTACGACGCCTTCCATACGTGTGACAGAAGGTCGTAGAGATGGGGGGCGATTACTTTGAAGGAATGTAACACGTGCTCCTCTACCAATACAGTCAAGTACCAATTATACCAGTGTTGCCATTACTTTTTATCCAACCCTTGTATGTCCGTGTGTTCTTATTTCACGGGCCTAGTTCTTCAGAGCTACACCTTTTTTCTTACAACGTTCCTCTCGCTTAGCAAGCGAGTGGCTAAAGACTGTCATCACTAGAGCTCGGAAGTTGAAGACCTATAAATTGCCAAAAAAAAAGACCTATAAAAAGACCTAAAAATATAAAAAAAAGGACCTAAAAACGGAAAAAAGGGACGTATAAATGTGATCCAAATTAATTAATAACTTCACTTTTAACCTCCCCCCTCCCTCTGCTCGGCACCTTTAGATCTTTGCAGGCGTGTGCTGTCTGGTCGTATACACCGTGCTGAAAGCTTCAAAACAAGATAAAGTTGCCACATACAGCGCGACCTTCCAGACAAGTTACGGATAAAGGACCTTGTACCGTACCTTCTTTAGTCGTCCAAAAATGTTTTTCTCTCGTTTCAGGGATCGGTTCACATATATTTATTTATTTCTCTCTTTTTTTATTTCTTTACTACAGAAAGTACGTTTAAGAGGTGATGAAGTGATGATGATTCGAATTGGGAACGGGCAGTAAAAACGTAGTCGAAACAAGGTGAAGTTGCAAAAAAAAAGTCGTTAAGATCGAAAAAAGGCTAAAAAAGGACCAATAAGCCAAAAAACGCCTAAAAAGGACAAATAAAACCCACCTTTTTCTGGCCTACAATGATCCAAAATGAACATATATTATGTTGGGCCTCGTTTTCGGACACTAGAAAAAAAAAAATTTTTTCCTCAACTTCCGAAGTAGTGGGATTGGCTATAGGATAAGGACAAAAATTGTAGAAAAGAAGAGCTCCTATGATTAAGAGCATATCACACTTGAAGAAATAGGGAATATGAGCATCTTGGAGCATATTACACTTGAAGAAATAGGGAATATGAGCATCTTGGCATAATTTTGAGTGTACAAATGAAGAATTGGGGCATAAGCCCCTCAGACAGATTTGCTTACACTTAAAACAATGCCAAGAGGGGCCTATACCCCAATTCTTCCAGTGTGATATGCTCTGATTTTTTAAGAATTTTGAATTCAAGTGTAGAAAAAGAAGAAGCCCCTCAGACAGATTTGCCCATACTTAAAACAATGCCAAGTTCCCATATGATCTTATTGTTTATAGTGTGTTTTTCTGTCAAAATCCCAGGAATCCTGGGTTCTGAGACCCAGTAGAGTATGGTGCATAGCCCCACGGTTTTTATTGCCTTGTAATCGGGAGGCTCGGGTTTGAATCCTGATAAAATGTGAAGCCTCCCCTGATGGCAAAATGTTAATATTCTTGCCTTGTAAACAAGGGGCTCGCGTTTGAGTCCTGATAAAATGTATAAGATTGAAATACATGTGGCAAAATAATATCTCCACACGTGAGATTTTGAGAATAATTATTCCTAGTTGATAGCCCCCAGATCTGAAAACCTGGTAAAAAGTGTTGTTCAACAGCATAAAAAAGCAAAATTATTTTATATTGGGAACCACCCGAGCCTAGTTATTGCTGTTGTTTGGGTATAAAACCACCAGCTCAGCCACTAACTGCTGTTATAATTGTTTTGGCATAGCTCTGTTTTTTTGGACCAAGAAATTTTATATAAATAAACAACAAAAATGCCAAAACAAAAATATTGCAATCAATGCAAAAAAAATATATCTAGTTCTAATTGGTCTAGGCACCGGCATATTTGTGACTCTAAGAAATGCAGAAAAGCCACAAAAATGTGTCCAAGATGCCATAAAATATTAAGCAAGGCATATTACAAAAGGCATAAGTGTAATTCTTATGTACAGTCATCAACATTGCCCCCACAACCATCCACATCTGGTCTGAAAAGAAAGCACGAAGCACCTGTTAATGCTGGACCGGCAAAACAGCCACGCTATGAACCCATCCATAGCAGTTTTAATGGCCAATTAAGGGATTACCGGTTTGAATCAGAGCCAAGATGTGGTATTAACAATTTTTTGAACAGTGTAAATCCTGATGTGCAGGCAATTCTAAATGCACAAAATGGCTCTTATAAGCTGTCCCTCAAATTGTTTACACAATATAAGAAACCAAATGGCACAAAATTTACACAGCCCCACATAACAGAAACTGTACCTGTATATTCAAATGCAAATTCAGAGAAAATAATAAGCAGGTTGATAGATCAATTGAATATTAAACACTCTGAATTTGCAGCAAAAGAGTCTGGATGGAGCCTATGCGGTTCTCCACACAAGTTATATGTTAATATTTCTGAATTCAGCCCATTACAAGGATCTACATATCTGCCATTACCTGCCAATATTAAAAACAAAAAAACCGTGGTTAATATTGAAAATAATGATGAGAAATGCTTTTTGTGGTGTATTTTAGCTGCTTTGTTTCCAGTTTCAAGGCATCCTGAAAGAATAAGTTATTACAAACAACATGAACATGATTTTGATGAAGCAATGGAGGGTTTAGAATATCCAATGTCTGTTCAGAATATTGATAAATTTGAAAAAAAGGCCAGGGATATCAATGGCAAACAATTATCTATTAATGTATTTATTTGTTCCACTGGCCGTGGCAATTGCTTGATAGAACCTCTCAGAATCAGTATATTTGATGATGAATCTGCTGTTCCGATTGATTTGCTCTTAATTGAAGGGGATGGCACATATCATTACACTCTGATACATAATCTTGAAGCTTTAGTGAGAACACAACTAGACAAATCCAATACAATATTCAAGTTGTGTAGAAGATGTTTAAGTGTATTTGATGGGAGGAAAATGGTGAATGGGGTTCGGGAAGTGAATGCAGAAATTGCCAAAAACAAGTTAATTGAACATTTAAAATACTGTAAAAATCATAAACCTGTTCATATGGTGATGCCCAATCCAAGAGAAAATGCAGAATTCAAAAAGTTTGAAGCCTTGTTGGAACACCCAGCATATATTGTCTGTGATTTTGAATCAAATCTCAAACCCCTTGCATTCTGCAATCCAGATCCTGAAGAATCTTCAATTACACCATACCAGCTACATGAACCTTCCAGTTTTTGTTATGTGATTGTACAGGATGGTGTTGTTAGTAAAGAATATTCATACATGGGACCAGATGCCATCAAAAAATTTGTACATAGAATAGAAAATGAGTGCCATGACATAGCATCTAACATCTTATTAAAATCAAAACCCATGTGGCCTTTAACAGAGAAACAGATTGAAGATTTCAACAATGCAGAAAAATGCCCGGTATGTGATTCTGAATTTTCAGATACAAATATCAAGGTGAAACACCATTCTCATACAGATGGTAAATTCAAAATGGCCCTGTGTAATAGCTGTAATATTAAGATCCAGAGACCAAAATTTGTCCCCATATTTTGCCATGGAGCATCCAATTATGATTTCCATCATTTGATCAGGTACGAGGGGTTTGAGAAGCAGAATTTAAATATTTTAGCTGAAAATGATGAGAAATATATTGCTATTGGCAAAATAATTAAAGTTAATGGTGTTCCTATTCACTTAAGATTTCTTGATTCTTACAGAATTTTATCTGCTAGCCTGGCTACACTGGCCACTCAATTATCTGATGATCAATTCAAAATCACATGTGCCTTGTTTCCAAATCAGGACCTGAAATTAATTAGGCGGAAGGGGGTATATCCATATGATTATGTTACAGATTTTTCTAAATTTGATGAGTGTTCTTTGCCACCACAACAACAGTTTTACAGCAAAATCAGAGGATCTGGAATCAGTGATGATGATTATCACCATGCCCAGTTGATGTGGAACAATTTAAAATGCCAGACATTTGGTGATTATCACATGGCATATTTAAAACTTGATGTGACCCTCTTAGCTGATATACTTCAAGCATTCAGAAAATCTTCCATGCAAAATTATAGACTGGATCCAATATATTTTTACAGTGCTCCGGGCCTAGCATGGGCTGCAATGTTTTTAAACACTAAAATGCAATTGGATCTGATCCAAGATCAAGACATGTATCTGTTTATGGAACAATGTATAAGAGGAGGCATGGTGCAATGCTCTCAGAGATATGCCAGAGCAAATAACAAATGTTTATGATTATGATCCTGCACGGCCATCAAATTATATACTGTATGTGGATGCAAACAGCCTGTATGGTTATGCCATGATGGATAAACTGCCATATGCAGGGCTTGAATGGGTTGAAGATTTTAATATTGAGGATCTTCAGGACTTTGATGACAGTAATTATGGCCTATTCTTAGAGGTTGATCTGACAATTCCTGATGATTTACATAACAAATTTTCTGATCTGCCCCCAATTCCTGAGGTTCAGTGCTCACCTGGCTCTAAACAGAAGAAATTGATGATGACACTGGAGCCAAAACAGGGCTATGTCATATATTACAAAAACCTCTAGTTCCTGATGAATCATGGTGTCCAAGTGACCAAAATTGGCAAAGTTTTGAGGTTCAGGCACTCAGAATGGTTGAAGCCATATATTAATACAAATACAGAGCTTCGAACATCTGCAAAAAGCCAATTTGATAAGGCCTTGTTTAAATTAATGGTCAATTCTGTATATGGCAAAACAATTGAAAATGTCAGAAAACATACCGATGTTAAAATAATTACTGACCCCAGCCTGAGCAAAAAATTGGTTGCAAAGCCTAATTTCAATTATAGAAGAATTTATGATGAAAATATGGCACTTTTCAACATGAAAAAAACAAAGATTAAGTTTGATAAACCTATTTATGTAGGGGCTGTGATATTGGAATTGGCCAAATTACATATGTTAAAATTGTATTATGATGTGTTGAAACCTTTTTATGGTGATTGTGTAAAATTGATGTACATGGACACGGATAGTTTTGTTCTTGATATTCAAACAGAAGATGTTTATAAAGATATGTCCCAGCCTGAATTGTTTCAATATTTTGATACCAGTGAACATACAAGAATTCAACCCCACAACAAAAAGGTGCCTGGCAAGTTAAAAGATGAGACACTTGGTGATGTTATTGCGGCATTTGCTGGGTTAAGGGCCAAGATGTACAGTTTTGAGACATGTAGTGGTGTTGTTGCCAAAAAGGCCAAGGGCATTGGCAGAGTAACTGTTGAAAAAGAGCTCCAATTTGAAGATTATAAAAATTGTCTCAAATCATGTAGCACAATCAAAACATCAGAATCCAGAATTCAGAGTGTGGATCACTTATTGACTACAAATGTTGTAAGAAAAGTGGCTCTGGACCCACATGATGATAAGAGATTCATTTTATCATGTGGCATACATACTTTACCATGGGGTCATTGTGAATTGAAAAGTGGGAATCAATGCACAAGCACAGAGCATGATTTGAAATAAATAAACATGCCTATGAACTTATTTGGGTTCAAAAAACAAGGTATTATGGACCTGCCAACACCACAACCCTCTCCTGATATAATATCTAAACTGAGTGGCTTGTTAATTATTCATCTGAACAGCATACTTACAGATGTTGATGATAAAACAGGCAAAATATTGTACATATTTAACAATAATTTAAATCATTACCAATTACCTGTAGGTGGGCAATTGCAATTTATTACAACCCCTGAGGGTGATGTTAAAATTTCAGTAGGGAGAAATATTTACAGAATTAAACACTCAAACATGATTTCTGGCACTGTTTATACTGTTTCTGCTGGTGACTGCTTATATATTGAGGTCCCTGGATCCTATGACAAGCTTATACCCTTTTTTATAGAATTAAGAATCAAATATTCTATAATAAATAACTACTAAAACAAAAATGCCTAATGATATTTTTGGCCATACAAGACATGAAGATCACAGTGATGAGATTCTGATGCTTGATGTCAGAGTCAAGAAATTAAGAAGTGATTTACAAGCTTTACAAACCACACTCAATGCCAGTCTTCAATTAGAAATTACAAATTTGCAATCACAATGCATGGACCCTCTTCTTAAAATTGACTCAGAACTCAAATTGCTGCTTCAGAAATATACTGACCTGGCCACATTAGATAATTTCCAAAGTTTAGAAGAAGCTGTAGCAGCTCTTCAAGCCAAATTTAAGACCCAGGCTAACAACTCTGAGCAATTGAAACAACAATTGGAAGAGCAAATAAATAATGTCCAGGCACAGCTCCGAACAATTGTCAAAAGCATAAAATCACAAGAAGATTTTGATCTCGTGATTTCCACTCTAAAGGAACAGATTCAGTCACTCCAAATACCTAATCTGGACCCTCTGAACAATGCCATAGCCGAGGTTAAAGAAAAAATTGAGACACTTGAAAATTTTATGAACAATTTGCCATCTTCTGATGCTTTGAATGCAATAACTCGGAGTGTAGCAAATATTAAGCTGCAACTTGAAACATATGAAGATTTTGGAAAAATTCAAAGTTCCATAACTCATCTTGAAGGTACAATAGCAGCAGTGCAAAGTGATTTGGCAAATGTACTAGAATCCCGCCTGCCCGGTATTGTAGATACCCTTGTCAGTGTCCAGCAACAAATCACAAAGCTTGAAAACCTCAACACTGAATCTGAACTATCTCATTTTCATTACTTGATAGATGATATCCAAACAAAGCTTGAAATTTTACAACAATCCACACCCACTCAGGCAGATATAGCCCTGCTCCAAAATGCTATGCAAAATGTGGCTGATGCTTCTGAATTAAACAATGTGAAATTGGCACTTGAATTTTTGCAAAATACAGTATCAAATTTGCCTACATCAAAGGAACTTAAAAATATTAAGAGAGCAGTGAATCGCATATTGAAATCAGAAGATATCAAGAATATCCAGGCAGAGATCAAACATCTCACTCAGACAGTGGCCACTCTTCCAACTAATCAACATATTAATGAATTGCATGCCCTGTTTGAGGATATCAGAAGACAGGTCCATGATCTTACAGCTCAAAATTCAAAATTGGCAGTTGTTGAAAATTTGCAGCAAATTGTAGCTAATAACAAGCAACAGCTAGGGACCATGGAATCCAATCAAGCAAATGCTCTGTCTGTTTTTGCCACCCAGCTACAAGAAATTGTGCAACAATACAAGAAACTTACTGTGGACATAAGAATCAAGCCGGGCCATGATGAGATTGTTAGGACCATCAATGAGCACCTTGAATCTGTAACAAGCAGATTGCTCACAGCAGAAAAAGAAATAACAGGCATAATCGAGAATCCAAAACATACAGTAATTCTTGAATTGTACAGCATCCCCAACAAAGAATATGATTCACCATTTACACCAGGCGGCAAAATATATATGCTGTCCCCTGCACAATTTTATTACCAGTTTTTTGTTGGGGGCACATTGAGACCAATCAAGATCAAATATTGGCTTCAGCCACAGGCACACCACTACCCTACCTTATCAATAACAAATGCTGATAACAAAGTGAAAATCACCAGTGTAGAATTGGAGGATTTTACAGATCCCAATACATTAGAAACAGCATATGTTGAAGATGATGGCTCTTTGGAATTTCATATACAAATAGGGGACAAATTATATTTAGAAAATCCTGCAGTCTCAGCTGCTGAACACCCCATAGTTGCAATATTCTTGTTTACATATTATGTCTAGAAAAATTATTGTTGATGAATTACACAGACAAGCCCGACATAATTATAAGAGACTGCCAGTAGTCACAAAGGGCATAGATGATTTATGGCAGAGCGACTTGATTGAAATGGCAAGTGGGCAGTTGAAAAACTTAGACAAAATCAACAAGGGCTACAAGTATCTACTCACTGTAATAGACACATTTTCAAAATTTGCCTGGGCTGTGCCACTCAAATCCAAGACTGGAAAATGTGTTACAGAAGCCATCAGGACAATCATCAATCAGAATGGAAGATCCCCGCGTTATTTGCAAACAGATAATGGCAAAGAATTTTATAATTCAGTGTTTCAACAATTTATTAAAAGCCAGGCAATACAACATTATTCGAGTTACAGTGACCTCAAGGCCTCAATTGTAGAGAGATTCAACAGAACCTTAAAAAATCTTATGTATAAACAATTTACACTTCAAGGTAATTATAAATGGATTAATATTCTTCCAGAACTTCTACAAAAATATAACAACTCGGTCCATTCCACAATCAACATGAAACCCTCTGAAGTAACTTCATCTGATGAGCAAAAATTGATCAGCACTGTTTATTATCCTAAATATCAGCCAACAACAAGAAAGGCCAAATACAGGGTGGGTGATCAAGTAAGAATCAGCAAATATAAGCACTTATTCAAAAGAGGCTTTACAAGAAACTGGAGCACTGAATTATTTACAGTGGTTCAAGTTAAACCCGGGACCCTTAACACATATATAATAAAGGATCACCGAGGAGAAATTCTCAAGGCAGGTTCTATGAACAAGAGCTCAGCAAAACTAAACAGCCTGACACATATCTCATAGAAAAAATTATCCGCAGAAAAGGCAACAAGTTATTTGTCAAATGGCTAGGACTTCCAGAACACAGCTGGATCGATGCAGACAAAATAATAATATGAACACCTGGGATGTTATAAAAAGGCTGCCAGAACCTGAACAGCAGAATAAGAGAAATGGCAACTTGCTGCCTGATAATATTAGGTGTCTTATTGTTGGGCCATCTGCTTGTGGTAAAACTACACTAATGGTTGATAATTTTTTATTGACACCCAACTGGTTAGACTGGAAAAACAGGCACTTGTATATCTTTTCTAAGAGCTTGGAACAATTAAAATATCAGCAGCTGATGAAGCTATATGATGGATTGGATATTGCCACTTTTGAACCAGATGTTAAGCCACTTCATGAATGTCTCGATAATTCTGTTGTTGTGTTTGATGACATTATACTGGATAATCAAAACAAGGTTAGAAATTTCTTTACACAGGGCCGACACAAAAACATTGATTGCTTCTACCTGGCACAGACTTTTTCAAAAATACCCAAGCAACTGATCCGAGACAACAGCAATTTTATATGTGTGTTTCATCAAGACCATACCAACCTCAAACACATACATGATGAATATGTAGGTGGGGACTTGAGCTACAATAATTTTTCCAAGTTTTCCAGCAGGTGCTGGAACCAGGACAGTTATGGGTTTGTCACAATTGATATGACAAGAACACCTAATACTGGCAAATATAGAAATAAAATCAACAATTTTCTAGACATTGAAACATAAATAAATAACCATGAAAAGGCCAATAATTGATGATCTTTAATTAAGAGATTATCTTGTAAAAAGATTTAAGGGATGGAAATCAGAGAACCGTGGAATTTATGAAAAACACAAACAAACAGAACAGCCTATAATTGATGCTATTGGTGAATTAGGTAAGAATATCAAAACTGTTACAGAGCAAAATCAAAATTTGATCACAGAGCTTGTACCTGTAGCTGCAAGGAACATATTAGATTATCCATTCACCCCACTTTCCAGTATTCATACACCTAGTCCTATTGCTCCTAGAAGAATTGAAGCTACTCAGGATCCTATTGAATTGGGTCTTCTTGCTCAAAAATATTTAAGCACATCTAAAGACATTAAAGATGAGGTTTTTGGCTTATATGCTGACACAGAGCTTGATGGTAGCATCATACATAGAATTGGCAATTTCAGAGTAACATTTATGGGAGATGATATAATTGTATATTCAGAATCTCGTCTCGGAGAAAAAGGTGCTTTTGTTAAGTACCCCGGAACACCTGGATTGTGGGAACTGATGACTAGGAAAAGGCCTGGCAGCTATACAGATCAAGATTATGAGGATTACAAAGAAATATTAATAAAATCAGATGATCTATACCAGAACAATGATCCCACACAAAAAAGAGTCAAGTCTAGCAGTGGGGCAAAATACAATAATTTAATCAAGCCCATATGGTCACAGATCAAGACTGGCAGTGGAATCAAACAATACAACACCCTGCCTAAGGAATTTGTGTGGGTTGATGATGTCAGGAAACTTGTAGATAGGTTATTGGTAATAGCTGGGGAGGAAAATGCTGGGAACCACAATTTTTACAATGAAAAGGTTGGAATTATGGACATGATAAGCACAAAATTGTCTAATTTTATAGTGAATGACACTAAGGGGATTGGATATCTTATAAAAATTATTAATACTCTACCACCTAAATTTTGGAATATTTCTGAGGGTCGGGGCCCTGTTAATGACATTATAAACAAGCTGCCATTTGAACTACACATTCCAGGCTATCAGTATTGTGGTCCAGGCACAAAATTGGACCATAGATTAAACAGAGGTGATCCTGGTGTTAATCCCCTAGATGCTGCTTGTAGAGACCATGACATAGCATACAACACACATTCTGATCTTGACAAGAGACATGTTGCAGACAAGAAATTAGAAGAGGCTGCATTTGGTAGATTTGTAAGCAAAGATGCTTCTTTAAGTGAAAAAATAGCAGCATTGGGAACCACCATAGCTATGAGCACCAAACAAAAACTGGGGTGGGGGTTGTAAATATGTATATAATAAACCTACAATGAAGGCCAAGGGTGTTATGTTTCAAATACCTTATGCAGGTCTCAAATCTCTTAAAACTATTGACAGTCTTTTGACCAAGAAGCAGCGCAAGAAAAAAATTCTTGTCTTGCAAAGGGGCATGGTATGAAATTGTTACTTAGTACCCCCCCAATTAAAAAAATTACAGCAATCAAGAAAAAAATCACATGTGGGGGGATTTATATTTACCATCCCTGCCATCTTAGCTGCTCTCGGGGCTGTGGGGAGCTTGGCTCGGGGATCAGCCGCCATAGCAAAAACAGTAATAGATGCCAAGAAAAATAGGGCAGAATTAGATGAATTGAAGCGCCATAACCTGGCCATTGAGAAACAAGGCAAAGGTGTTAAGAGAGCCATGAATAAGTTTAAAAAAACAAGAGCCGCTTACAAACCAAGATATTGAAGCTTTAATCAAGCCACTGGGCATCAAACATTTTAGAGGTGTGTACATGTCTGATTCTTTGCCAGAACAACCACTCAACAAAGAGTGTGGCATTGTTAATTTGGATAAGTACAAAAATCAGGGCACTCACTGGATCTGTTATCTTAAATATTTAAAAAATAAGGCATTTGTGTTTGATTCATTTGGAGGTGTTCCACCTGAAAATTTAATAAAATATCTAAATTCAGCTAATCTTTATTACAATAATGCCCGTGTTCAAAACTTCAAAGATGTTAATTGCTTACATTTGTGTTTATCTGTTCTTAGATATATGTCTCAAATAAATAAACCATCAATTGAAGATTTTCAAAAAGCCTTGTGGTATTTAAAACATCATATGGGTATTCCATCTCACCAGCCAAAATTCAATATTGAAACTCAAATTGCATGATGACATAGTGTATCCCAAAACAATAGCTCTCAGAGCATTTTATGGCATGTACTTGATCCCTAATATTACACACCACAACAACACAATTGCAGTTGGTGATGAAAAAATTGTCATCACTCCAGGGCAATATAATCTGTCCACTCTAAATGCTCAATTACCCAGAGGTGTAGTGTTAAGTCAAAATTCTGTCACTCACAGAGTAGAGATTGTATCTGCTACAGAAACAGTGGATCTGGGTACTATAGGAGAGCTGTTAGGATTTGAGAACAACAGAAAACTTGAAGCAGGCATCAAACACACTGCTATGAATATACCTAAATTCTTAGCCATAGAGACTCTGAATATTCACTGTAATGTGGCTGAGGGTATGATCACCAAATCAAATGGCATAGGCACTCACAAACAAACCGGGATCATTGCAACATTTAAACCTAATTCTGAATTTATGAGCCCATCATCTACAATCCATCCCCAACATTATATTTTCCTGTGTGCCATAATAGAATAGATTATATTGAATCGATGGTCACTAATGAAAAAGAAGAATTAGTTGATTTTGCTGGAGCCACAACAACTGCTATCATAGAGATTAATATTTAAATAAAAATACATACAAGAAAAAATGGAAAATATTGAGAGTTATGAGCTACAATCATTCCCTCCAAACAGGAGGACATTTGCAAATTTAAATCAACCCAACACACAGATTGAGGTTGATCTTGATGTAGGGGATGGCTTTATACACCCCCACAGAGCAGATTTATACATCAAATTTGATGTTGTAAAGCTCGATGGTACCGATTATCCGGCAAATTCAAATATAAGACTTGTAGACAATTTTGTGCCGCATCTGTTCTCTGAAATTGAGATCAGAAAGCATGGTGTTGTTATAAACAGAATAGATTATCCCGGCATTACCTCCACAGCTTTGGCCACATTGAAATTATCCAAAACCGAGGCTTCTTACTACAAAATAGGTGGATTTGAGGCTGGTGATAAGATATTATCAAAAAGCCACACTGTGCTGTTCCCGATGCGCCTGTTGCCAGGATTCTTCTCGGATTACAAAGATATTATGTGGAAGGGTGGTTTAAGAATTACATTTAGAAGAGCTGCCAATGATAATAATGCTTTGATGAGGTACAGCACATTAAACTCTACAGGGGAAGCTCTGCCTAATACCCTACCAGATGCAGGCAAATGCATTATTCAGACTATGGAGTTAAGAATCCCTGTTGTTGAATATGAGGCCAGTTATGCTCTTAAATACAAAGCAGATATAATAAAAAATCCACAGGTTCCTCTACAATTTTATACATATCAATGTGTACAGAAGCCCGCAACTGGTACATATTATGAGTTTGATGCTACAAATTCATTCTCCAGTATACAATATGACATGCCTGATTTTGTGGTGGTATTGTTTCAGACTGGAAGACACAACAATCAGGAAAAAATTCAAGTAAATTTGATAACTGCAACATCAAGAACATTTATCTTAAAAATGGCAGAAATGAGGTATTTCCTAGAGAAAATTATAATTTAGACATGTCCAAGGATGATTTCCTCAAATTATATGAGGCATTTTCGGCATTCAAAAGAGTCACTACTGGCAATACTGACATGTATTACACACCAGATGAATTCAAGGCACAGAGACCCATGTTTGTAATCAACACTTCAAAAAGAAAACAAGTTGTGGTGAATGACAGGACAAACATTAAAATTATCTGTGAATTCCATGAGGCATTACCTGATGACACCATATGTAGTGTTATTCTCATAGGTGAAAAATCATATGTTTATGATGTAAGAAATGAGCGGGTCACGGAGCAATTCTAGAAGATATTTGCTATATTATCCTGTTGTACAACACACAAACCTCAACTGTATATCAGCTAGCAGTGAATATCTCATGTGTGGGCATATTATTTTGTTGTATGTATTTCAATCTTACATATTTTATCAGAACTCAAACCTAGAGCCCCTGATTACAAAACAGCAATATTAACACTTCTCCATATGGAATATATCTACATTTTACTGGGTTCTGAGACCCTAATACAGACAAAATTGGATTTTGAGCTGTTATAATATTCTCTAAGTCTTGCCTAGGTTCATATTATCGGAATAGAATTGCTTTTCAGCATGAAGAGCAGTTCATTGCCACTATGTCAGAAAATATGTATCTTTATCTCAATAATTTTTGTTACACTTTTACATGTTGCACAGAAAGATTAATGGCCTCTTCAGTGAATCGCACAGAAAAAATATATCTTTATCTCAATAATCTTTGTTACATTTTTACATGTCGTACAGAAAGATTAATAGCCTCTTTTAGCTATGTAGATTATATCTCTTGCGTGCCGGCAGGACATGCAGGCAAAACATTAGTCTTTTGATAGATTAATATCAATTCATGCATTTCTGAGCTAAATAATTGCTTCAATAGAATTAATCAGAGATTAGAAAAAAAGCAGGCAACAGCTCAAATTTTGCTTGGATTTTGTATTGAATTAGATCTGTAAGTTGTAGAGCATAGGAATATGGCCAAAAACAATATCAAAAAGCCATATTTTTGACAAGTTTATAAACAACAATCACACAGATATAGCTCTTACACACATGGCCGAATCTGTCTGAGGAGAAGGGGGGGGGGTTCAGATCTGGGGGCTATCAACTAGGAATAATTATTCTCAAAATCTCACGTGTGGAGATATGTATTTCAATCTTATACATTTTATCAGGACTCAAACCCGAGCCCCTTGTTTACAAGGCAAGAATATTAACATTTTGCCATCAGGGGAGGCTTCACATTTTATCAGGATTCAAACCCGAGCCTCCCGATTACAAGGCAATAAAAACCGTGGGGCTATGCACCATACTCTACTGGGTCTCAGAACCCAGGATTCCTGGGATTTTGACAGAAAAACACACTATAAACAATAAGATCATATGGGAACTTGGCATTGTTTTAAGTATGGGCAAATCTGTCTGAGGGGCTTCTTCTTTTTCTACACTTGAATTCAAAATTCTTAAAAAATCAGAGCATATCACACTGGAAGAATTGGGGTATAGGCCCCTCTTGGCATTGTTTTAAGTGTAAGCAAATCTGTCTGAGGGGCTTATGCCCCAATTCTTCATTTGTACACTCAAAATTATGCCAAGATGCTCATATTCCCTATTTCTTCAAGTGTAATATGCTCCAAGATGCTCATATTCCCTATTTCTTCAAGTGTGATATGCTCTTAATCATAGGAGCTCTTCTTTTCTACAATTTTTGTCCTTATCCTATAGCCAATCCCACTACTTTCCGACCCCTAGTCATAAGCCTATAGACGATCCCCTAAATATTTGGTCTTTAGACGTGATGGAGATGGGGAGCAACGATCCCTGCACCTTTCTAACGATCGGTATGAAAACAGATACATTTTTAGAAAGGTGCTTCACTTTAGAAGCCATTCGCTAGTGATATGATGAAATGAGTAAACACACACGAAGAACAACCATGCTCAGGCCGGGATTCGAACCTGGAAGCCCTAGAATCGTAAGGCTCTGAGTCGACACTCATCTCGGGAATGGAACTCTTGTGTAGTCAGACGCCTACCCCCTGGACCATAGCGGCATTAAAAAAATGTCCTTCAAAAACTACCCCTTTATCTTAGCGGTTAAACGATGTAAGTAGTGAAACCGAGGCTATGATCTCTATCTTTAACATCTATACATAAATGTCCTTGTCAGGCCAGTTGTTTCTATAAAAATTCTGGCGATCTTAACTACATGTCAGTTATACAGGGTAATTCAAAATGAATGGTGCAACTTCACACAGTATTACGTTACTATATATGACAGAAAATCAGACACGGCATCAATATAAAGAAAAACTCTGGAAGTTTTATTCCCACTTAGCGGGCTTATTCTGCTTGGCCGATGCTCCACCAGGATCGCCAGTGTCGCAAAATGGCGAATGACCTGTAGAAGGCGTATTGTGTGTTGGAGCTATTGAGAACTGATTCAATCACAATGGTGCAAATACATTTCCGCATGCTTTTCGGTAGTAATGCATATGTTTCACCCTACCGAAAGACTGGCCAAAGTTACAACTGCGAATTGTTAGTGCCTTCGAAACCGTTGACAAGGACTTGCTGTCTCGTGACCTTTTCCGCGTTATACGTGGTTCCCATGTTGAATCTTTATAATGTGAGTCATGTGAGTAAAACTTCCAGAGTTTTTCTTTATATTGATGTCTTGTCTGATTTTCTACCATAAATAGTAACGTCATAATAACTGTGTAAAGTTGCACCATTCATTTTGAATTACCCTGTATAATCAATACGTGGTCTTACATTCCTATACTTAGGCTATAGCATTCTTTTACCTATTCGTGTATTAATATCAATACAATATTAAGTAAATTACATATTATGAATATACCTTATAAACAGATGGGTTATACTACTGCTTAGTGTTAGTAATGTTGTAAATGTAAATCAGGAAAAAAATCATATAGGACCTGTCAACACGGGGAAGAGATGGTTGTGTCAAAATTTTCGTGTAGCGGACCACCGACTTGATTGTTCGTACACAGCGTATTCTTTTTACGTGTAAGGTGCCATAGTCCTGCTTACTAACAAATATAAGAGTTATAAGGTTTACCTAGCTAGACATTACTATTGCTTTTATTACCAATGACTACTGTTACATTTATAACACCATTAAGCCTTGTTCCCATGATATTAAAAACTCAATATGCTGACAAATATGAAATTTATTTTATTTTAAAACATAAACTAAACGTAACGTTTCAATATTCTAGCAAGGTCTTCTTCAGACTCTGTACCAAGTACAAATGAAACAAGGTACAAAACAGGAAGATATATATACACACAAATCACTCCCCTCCAGTCACAAGATTATTAGAGAGTTGTTTCTAGAACATTCCAGCAGGTGGCCTTCCCTTGTCAACTGTATTTTCATCTGACAGGCGATTTAGCTAAACATTTTCTTTCGTCTGGAAAGTGGTTGGACTCTTTATCTCACGCTCTTTTTCCTTTCTTTCTTCATTCCTCTTCCTTCTTCTCTCAATGAACACACGCACAATGAACTGGAATGGGGGACTCAAGATAAGATTGGAAAGGACAAGAGCGAAAGAGGAGAGAAGAAAGAAGAGGAATGAAGAAAGAAAGGATAAAGAGCGTGAGATAAAGAGTCCAACCACTTTCCAGATGAAAGGAAATGTTTAGCTAAATCTCCTGTGAGATGAAAATACAGTTGACAAGGGAAGGCCACCTGCTGGAATGTTCCAGGAACAACATTCTAATAATCTTGTGTCTGGAGGGGAGTGATTTTTTTGTGGTGGCTCAGTCGGTAACGCGTCTGACTACCATGCTAAAAGTCCCGGGTTCGATCCCCGGCCGGTTCAAATCCGGGAACTTTTCTAACGATGGAAGCGGCCCCGGCGCCCACCCAGCGTCGAATAACATGGGTACCTGGGGGAAACCCTGGGGGGTAAAGGCGGTCAGGGGCGTGATGCGGATCACATCACCCCCACTCACGACCGGATCAAGAAAGTGTGGTGCGTTACCCCCACACCCCCAATACGCCTTCATGGCGTGGTGCTATGCACAGGGGAGCACTTTACCTTTTTACCTTCTTTATACCTTCCTGTTTTGAACCTTGTTTCATTTGTACTTGGTGCAGAGTCTGAAGAAGACCTTGCTAGAAGGTTGAAACGTTACGTTTAGTTTATCTTTTATAACACTGGTCAACAAAAAAAAAATATTTTTTCTGGCATGGACTTTTCCAACTGTTTTAGACTAATGTCAGTGTTCTGATTCTAAATCTGATCTCAGATTTGCTCTATCACATCTCATTTGTATGTTATTGGCAAATCCCATTTTCATTGATTTTACCCGGAATTGACCGGTGGTCACTTAGGGTGACAAGTTGTTGAGAGTCAGTGAGTGCTTTAGTGATAAAAGATGGCGTTGTATTTGTAGGATAGTGTGTTTATAATATGATTTTATGTAGATATCAACATTTATGTCATATTTTTCATCTGCATGTCGTGATCTAACAATGGCTACAACATTCGGAAGAAGGACTTGCCGTAATGACGAAGATATCTTCTGCTACATCTGTGGCAGCTTCACTTTGAGGGATCAAAGGCGCAACATCAATACCTTTTTCAAGAAGGTGTATCTTGCCTACATTTTTGTACGACAGGGAGACGAAGACAACAATTGGGCTCCCCACAAAGTGTGCAAGACCTGGGTTGAAACTTTGCGATCAAGGTCTAAAGGAAAGAATGCTAAGATGAAGTTTGGTGTGCCAATGGTTTGGAGAGAACCAACAAACCATTTGGATGACTGTTACTTCTGCCTTGTCAATGTAAAAGGTTTCAATAAGACGAACAAACACCACTTACAATACCCAGATATAACATCTGCCAGACGACCAGTTGAACACTGTGAGGAAATACCTGTGCCTGTATTTACTGAGGTACCAGAGATTGATGGTGAAACCCTCACTTCGCCTGCTTCTACAGACGATGAGGATGATGCTCTGACCAAATATACGCCATCTGTTGCAGCTTCTGATAAAATTTCTCTCTTTAGTCAGCCTGAATTAAATGATCTGGTAAAAGATTTGTTTTTGCCAAAGCAGTCTGCGGAAGTGTTGGCTTCCAGGCTGAAAGAGAAAGGACTACTCAGACCTGGCACTAGTGTCTCCTTTTATCGAAACAGAGAAGCAGCACTGCGAAAGTACTTCCATTCAGACGGTCAACTTGTTTATTGTAATGATGTTGAAGGGCTTCTTCAGAATATGGGACTGCCTACAATGATTCAAGTGAATGGAGACTTTTATTGACAGTAGAAAAAGGAGTTTGAAATGTGTGTTACTGCACAACATAAATATATATGGTTCAATCCCAATAGGACTCTCTGTACGAAAGAAAGAAGAGAATGCACACATCAAAACAATTCTGGATAGATTGGAATATCATGTTCATGGATGGGTAATTTGTGTTGATTTGAAAATGGTTAATTTTCTTCTGGGGCAACAAGGAGGTCACACCAAATACCCTTGTTTCGTGTGCTACTGGGACAGTAGGGCTACATTAGAACACTGGGTTAAAAGGACCTGGCCACCAAGAATCAGTTTGACGCCTGGTGACAAGAACATCAAGAATGAGCCTTTGGTTGATAGGAATAAAATTCTATTTCCCCCACTGCACATAAAACTTGGATTAATGAAGCAATTTGTCAAAGATCTTGATCACACTTGAGACTGCTTCAGCTATATTTTTTCAAGTGTTAGTGCCGAGAAGAAAAAGGCAGGAATATTTGATGGCCCTCAGATAAGAACACTCATCAGGGATCCACACTTTACAACAATGACTGCGGCAGAGGCTAGGGGTGTGAATGCATTCTCTGATGTGGTGCGGAATTTCGTTGGGAACAGGAAAGCGACAACTATGAAGAGATTGTGGAGGAGATGCTCTTGAGTTTCCAAGCACTTGGATGTAGGATGAGCATCAAGGTTCACTACTTACATAGTCACTTGGCCGACTTTCCAGAGAACTTGGGTCATTTGAGCAAAGAGCATTTATATGCAGTCACAACTGTGCTATGACTTATTAAATGTTTGTTTCGTTATTATTGTATATTGTATTTTATCTTATTCTTATTTGTATGTCTGCTTAGCTCTTCGTAAATGATCATAAATGTGCTGTTTTTATTGAAAATGCAATATTTGATATCTCAAAAACCTGATATGATAGTGCCCACCGGTCAATTCCGGGTAAAATCAATGAAAATGGGATTTGCCAATAGCATACAAATGAGATGTGATAGAGCAAATCTGAGATCAGATTTGGAATCAGCACCCCAAAGTTACCTTAAAACCATTGGAAAACCTTATGCCAGAAAATGTGTGTTGACCAGTGTAATAAAATAAATTTCTGCCTTGGTCAGCATATTGAGTATTTCATACTGTTACATGTTCGACAGTGTTCAGTTTTAAACAAAGAAACCTCGGAGTGCGCAAGGAGACAAGCGTACGATGTGTACCAACACTGAAACCAGTGGCGGATCGTAACCATACATTCGCAATTATCTCGCACACTGTTCATTTACGACCCCATGTTCACTGAGACTTTTTTTGCTTCTACTATCGTGTACTTTTAACAGTTTCATTATATCATCACTCATCCTAATCGTTGCGATTAGCCAAAAGTGGCAAAAATGCGAAGTAAAATAAACCAAATTAGGTAAGCAATCAATCCACAAATAGCACGTTGACGTCATAGTTCGACAGCGAATGTCCGTTTGCCAACAGTGATCGACTCACCTATATATGTGTGTGTGTGGGAAGGGACTTGTATATACACACGCACATACATATACATATATCTGTGTGTTGGGGGGAAGGACTATTCTCTAAACACATGACTCTTTTTTAAGCTGCATATCTCCTCAACTCCTCACTCTACAGGCACGAAACAAAAGTCACTCTATAGGGAAAACCATGAGCTAGATGACTTTGGTCCAATGTCCTTAGGACGTAAATTACATAGTGTGTTACATATTTGGTGTTATTTGCGTCAGAAACCAATGTTAGGTTAATTCTAAACTTTAAAGTAAATAATTTAAATAAATTCAATTATGATTTTTGGTAGCTCTATCAAACAAAAAACATAATTTAGCAAATTGTCAGCTCTTTCAATCTAGTTATCTTTTTTGTTTTTTTTTTGCGCACAATACATCGTTTTAGAAATGTTGTATTTTATAATTTTCGAGGTGAATTTTTGACGCCATTTTTTCAAGATGGCGGCGAAGCTACAGGTCCGACAATGGTAGACGCTTTAGTATTCCGTTCGTCACGTTTTTATTTTAATAAACAGAGGAAATCCGTTTCATTTCTGTTGCAATTAGTTTCTTAGATCGGCATAACTTTACTAGACTAATCGTAACAGCTTCTGAGAAGATTTTGGTTGGACAATAACGGATGCAAATCTACATTTGTGCTTATCGAGGAGAATACGATTCGGCGTTGAAAATGCACACACATGATGTCAGCATTAATTGAAAAGAAATGTGAATATTTTACATTGTGTATATTTTATTTTATGTTATATAAATTACGGTAAACGACCTCGTCTGCTAGATTATATGACAATGTTCCTTTTTAGGAGCAACACCTGAATATTTGGCTCGTGTGACTGTTGGTAATTAACATCGGCACAAATTGTTTGGTTTCTTATTGATTGATTGATTGATTGAGTTGGTGTTTTAAGTCCACTTTATCCACAGTAAGGCTAATCGGGACCGAATCGTTTAGTGTTTACGTTGATAACCGTAAAACTTTCCCTCACTTGCAATATTTCCGCCTCACTGATGGCGTAGTGGTAACGTCGTCGCTTTGTCATCAACGGGTCCCGGGTTCGATTGGCGGTGGAGGCACAGTGGGTCGGATATCACTTTAAGCTGTAGACCCAGTCCCGATTAGCCTATTTCTGCATAAAGTGGACTTAAAACTCAACTCAAGCAAGCAATATTTTTATTCCAACAGGTTTAGACGAGGGGAAGCGGAATATACATTTTCGCCTATAAGTGCGGAGAGCTACCACATCTGAATGACAGGTGTTGATAAGTAAACCCGGATTTTGATGTTAATATGTACATAAATATGTAACAATAATAGAAAATATATACCTAAATATGTATTATCAAAAGGATATGTAGCTAAATATGTAGGATCAAATAATATATAATATTAATTATCTTCTTCTTCTTCTTCTTCTTCTTCTTCTTATGGCGCTACAGTCCACTGATGAACCTTGGCCTCCTCTGTGATTTGTCTCCATCTATCTCTACCTTTTGCCACAACTTTCCAATTTCTATGCTGGAGCTTCCGAACATCCTCATCCACTCCATCCACCCATCTTAATTTAGGCCTTCCTCGCTTCCTTTGTCCACCTGGGCTATCCAACATCACTCTCTTTGCAGGGTCACTATCACTCATGCGCATCTCATGACCTGCCCATCTTAATCTAGCAGCCTTTATTACACCAATAACTGTTGGTTCTTGATATAAGTCGTAGAGCTCCTTATTAAATCGCTTTCTCCATTTTCCATTCTCACATACTGGTCCCAATATTCTTCGTAATATCTTTCTTTCAAAGGTCTCTACCAGCTGTTCATCTTTCCTTGAACTGGTCCAAGTTTCCGCAGCATAGATCAATACAGGTCTTATCAGTGTCTTGTAAAGTGTTAACTTAGTTCTTCTGGACAATATGGTGCTCTTAAAATGTCTCTGTAGTCCATAATAGGCCCTATTCGCTGCTATAAGTCGTGCCTTTACTTCCTCCTGTGAATCATTTTCATGTGTCACAACAGAACCCAGGTAGATAAAGGCATCCACTCTATCAAAGGTATAATTAGCCATTGTTATGGTCGGTGATGGATTATATCCGTGTGCTTTGCCTGCTGCCATGTACTTAGTCTTCCCTTCATTCACCACCAATCCCATCTTCTTTCCTTCCCTTTCTATGGCCAGAAATGCTTCTTCTACTGCATGTAGAGATCTTCCTACTATGTCCACATCATCTGCATATGCAAGTATCTGGATTGACTTATAATATATGGTACCCCTAATTTGCACCCGAGCTTCCCGTATAACATTCTCTAAGGCAATGTTAAACAACAAACAGGACAGCACATCGCCTTGTCTTAGTCCATTTTCTATTTCAACAGGTTCTGAGAGTTGTCCTCCTACTCTTATCTTACTATTGGAGCCCTCCATGGTTATCCTCACCATTCTTATTAATCCTATTGGAATTCCAAGATCTTTCATTGCCAGATATAGTTGGGTCCTGTTTATACTATCGTATGCAGATTTAAAATCAAGAAATAGATGGTGCGTTCCTATCCCAAACTCCAGAGTTTTCTCCAGTATTTGCCTTAAGGTGAATATCTGGTTAATTGTAAATTTTCCTGGCCTGAACCCACATTGATATGGTCCAATGCACTTTTCTACATATGGTAGTAGTCTTTTATATATAATTCTTGCAAATACTTTATATGCAACGTTCAACAATGTAATTCCACGATAGTTTGCACACTCCATCATGTCCCCTTTCTTGTGGATAGGTACTATGATACCCGTCCTCCATTCACTTGGCATCTGTCCCTTTTTCCAGATTATGTTTATTATTTCCTTCAAGCTTCTAATGACACTCTCGCCTCCATGCTTAAACAGCTCTGCTTGCAAGTTATCTATCCCAGATGCTTTACTATTTTTCAATATCTTGACTGCCTCCCATACTTCATCTAACTTTGGACTTTCTATGCCCTCTTCTCCTTCCTCTTCTTCATTTAACCCTTCTTCGAGCATATCTGCACTGCCATTCAATACATCATTAAAATGCCTTCTCCACCTTTCTAAAATTTCACTACTGTCACTAATTACATCGCCTGTTTCATTTCTACAGACTGTTGTCCTTGGTTTAAAAACATCTTTTGTATTATTTACCAGCTTATACATCTGTCTTACATTATTCTGCTCATGCAGGCTTTCCAACTGCTTCATCTCTTGCTTCATCCATTCCCTTTTTTTTTCCTATGGACTTTCTTCTCAATCCTTCTTTTCTCTTGATATTCATCCCTAGCTCTCCTTGTTGCACTTCTTTGCTGCATCCTCTTATATACATCATTCTTTTCTTTGGTTACATTTTGACATTCCTCATCGAACCACGTTTGTTTCTTTACTGGCTTTTGTGTTTCAAGTATTTCCTTTGCTACATTACTGATCCTCAGCTTATATCTATCCCACCTCTCATCTACATTTTCCACTTCTGCCGGTTTCATCCCGACGAATCCCTCTTCTAGTTTACTTCTGTACCTCTCAACCACCGTTGGATTTCTTAACTGCGTGACATTAAATTTAATCAGGCTAGTCGCCTTCATTTTTCGGCTATTAGATATTCTTGCTCTAATCCTTCCCATAATCAAATAATGGTCGGAATCAATATTAGCCCCTCTAAAAGATCTAACATCAATGATATCTGATCTATGTCTACAATCTATCAGCATGTGGTCAATTTGATTATAAGTTTTTCCATCCGGGGCTCTCCATGTTATTTTATGAATATCCTTGTGCTGGAACAGAGTTGTTGTTATTACTTGATTCCGAGATGCTGCAAACATTATTAGCCTCATACCGTTGTTATTTGTGACTTTATGCATACTCTGTTTACCAATTGTTGGTTGATACACGTCTTCAATGCCTATCTGGGCATTAAAGTCTCCAATTACTATTTTTATGTCATTTTTTGGGCAATCATCATATGCTTTCTCTAACGCATCATAGAAATCTTGTTTTACATCATCTGTGGATACTTCCGTGGGTGCATGTGCATTGATTATACTGTAATTAAAGAACTCTCCTTTAACTCTCAATGTCGATAATCTTGAACTTATAGCTTTAAATCCTATCACTAGATGTTTTAGTTGTTTATGTATTATAAACCCAGTTCCTAGCATATGCAGCCTTTCATCACAGATATAGAAGACAGTTGCTTCTCTCTTTTCCAAAACTCCTTTTCCGATCCAACGTACTTCTTGCAATGCCACTATCGCAGGCTTATAATTATTTAGTTGATCCAGCAACATCCTCAATGCACCTGCCCTATACAAAGATAGCATATTCCAGCTCCCTACATATAGATCCCTTCCCTTTCCATAATTCGCTTGTCCATTATTCACGCCAGTCCGTCGTCGGTAGATCTGTCCGGCTACATTTCTTTGAGGTCCTGTAACGTGGTTCCTTTTGTGGGATGGGGTTGTCGGCCCCACGCCCAACCCCCATTCTTGGAGGACCAGGATTTGTTTAGGGTTTACTCCCGTAGGGCAGCTGGCTTCACTATGCCTTACGAGTCTGCCCCACCCTTGGTTTTCTGTCAGGGTATCCTTCCCTTAGCCTTTGGGGATCCCTCCCCTCCCTGCAAGGCAGCAGGGGCTGAGCTTAGTTAGTGGCGGCTCTCCTCGCCACATCGCAGGATTTTCATCGGAGCCTTGCAGTATTTACAGAGATGCAGTTGCCACTCCACATCTCGCTGCCTCCTCCAATCCTGCTGCTGCTTGTCCGCGACTGTTTCCAGCTAGCCAACATATCTGCTGGCCGTTCCCCTATCCGCATCCTGGGGACGCGCCTGGTGGCATACAGCTCTGCCTCTGGGAAGATAACCCAGCCCAGGTAATATTAATTATAATCGAGTAGAATTCCAAGCATTCTGCTAAATATTTATTTCATTTGAACATATTCAACATAATTTTAAGGACATACGTTGTTCACAAGTGGTGGGGGGACAAGAAGGAACTCCAGCATCTTTTGATATATAACAGTTCCCGTATTGTTTTCTTTTTTGTCTGTCTGCCTTTGGTTTTGGCAGACAATTTTAGGTGACTGTAAGCACTATGCATCTCATTGATTATAAAACATGACATCACATGAGCTACAAATTATCTTCATGTTTCAGAGATCGACAATATACGGAAAAGGATCACGATAGGAAAAATTACAGAAATATGTTGTTTTATGTAAAGTAAATTTATACAAAATCATGTCAGTTATATTTCGTTGACATTTTCCTGTTCAATGTATGTATCTAGAAAGGAATGGAATATGTAATTCCATACAAATCTGGGCTCTACTGATAAGCCATTGGGCGACACGTGATTAGGTGAAACGGGATGCGATTGGTCTAATCTCTTGGTTGCAAATATAAGGGAGATTTCATGCTTTTATTCCATGCCCTTTATTCTAGAACAGCACAGTGTACCCAATTCAGACAGAACACTAAAGATTTAACAGTTTAACATTTTCCAGAGCAAGTTAACTGTACAGTCAGAATCTAAAGTTTTTATCAACAATAAAACATAGGATAGTTGACAAAATTGTCCTTCCCTGCGCAACACATTCACGATCTAGTCATCGTGAAGGTGATGTGATCAACAATACGCTCCGTCCGATCCTCCCTCCACCAAGGGTTTCTCCACTTTATCAGAACCACCTATACGGGGACACGGTTTTAAAAAAAAATCCTATTTGCCCCCGAAATCGAACCGTTTCCATCTGTCACGTGCCAGTTCCGACGACACAATGAAAAATGAAAGAAACAAATGTTTCCCGAGAGCAACGATAGATGGCAGCACGCTATATAAAGAAGAGCAGAGTTCATTGTAGAAACTAGGAGCGGAGAAGAGTGATTATATATATTATAGTAAATGCAAAATACATAAAGAAAGAGTATAAAAATTATAGAAGGAGTGAATATAATGTTGTATATAGCCAATTAAGATAAATAAGAATATGCTCGTATATGAAACAATTATGAAAGTTAATAAGTGAACAAATTAATTTAGAAATGTATCTCTCCTTTCTGATCCTAGTGATCAAAATTTAATTTAATACCTCTGACGAGGAGAATATCGTCAGCTTTTGTATTTGTCCGTCCCTCGGTGGCGCTGTGTCCAAATTACACGCCCCGAAGCACTTACGGTTGCTGTTAGCGATCCTGGGCTGTTCCCCTTTTGGTCGTTACATAGGAGGTGGCGCTACTGTCAGTTTAGTCGACCCTAATCTTTCTATAAGTATAGCTTGTGTCGTTTGTATAATGCCAAAGAAGCGGGGAAAGCGAGCGCACATATGTAATAAATAAGATTACGCTTTACAAGGAAAGACAATAAATTAAAAGAAGAGGAAGCCTTTTCCCCAACATTGTGAGAAGAAAAGAAGAAGAAGATTTCCTTTCAATTATACATATATCTATAAGAAGAATATAACCAACGAAAATTTGGAATCAGCATATATATATATATATATATATATATTTCAATGTATATACAAGCTTCGATATATATTTTCTCTGTATTGTGTATAGTTTACAGAATATAGATCCGCATTTAACTACATCCTCTTGGCTATAAAACGCTTTCTTATTTGGAATCCTCGAATAAAGAACCTATCCCCTGAGATAGGGATATATCTGGAGCCGTGGTATAAGTTTATTTTAAGAAGTGCACTAGAGGGACGTTGCACATCCACGTGGCATTCCGACACCTGCCCGACTAAAGCCTCCTTAATTGACAAATTTATGCTTATAAAATGAAACTTAATTTTCAACACATGAGAGTTTATTTGACAAAGTGTGTGAAGGGCTTTAAGATACAAGAGTAGGAAATAGGATTTAAACAGAAGTGATATATTCTCATCATTCACAATCTAAAAAGAAAATACTCGAGTGGATGTCCTCTGCCTGATAATCACTGATAATCTCGGAATTTCATGGTTTCGGCTTCTTCACGGCTGTTGGATTTTGACCCATGATGGTAGAGTGGGTTGAATTTTGCCAATTCCTCTGCGACACAATTTGAAGCAAGTTGTCAACATACAAACATGCAGAGAAGAAAACAAAGACGAGTATTCAACCTACAACACACATATTAACAATTGATTAACTTGGGAAGGGGTCAAAGGGTTTTGTATTAGATGCAGGCATTTGGGGCCACATTTCCATGTTTCACATTTCCCTTCAGACTTTAGGTCCAGTTCTGTTTCTCTAAATGCCCATAAATATTAATGTGAGGGTTGCAGTAAAAGTAATGGCAACTATTGTTTTCCACGATAATGCAGCTGAGGAAAGAAATTTTAAAATATACAATCGGAAGGTCACGATATATGCTAACGTTTAATGTATGAATTTTGAACAACATAGAGCCTCTGTCTCAGGATAGAAAAAAAGATACAATACGCGCAGTCGCAGGTCGACCTGAACGTTGCATGTCTTCCACGTCCGAATGCTGCTGCCCACCTCGCAACAGTTCGGTATGGTAAAGCATAATTTCCTAAAGCTTCCACAAGCTCAATGTGACATTCTCTCGCATTCCTTCCACGGAGAACTGCTATTTTCACATAAGAACGCTGTTCACGCCGGGTCATATTCACCTTGCACGACTTGTTTACACATATCTTTTAAAAGATACGTTCCTGTAAACCTTGTAAAGATATGTTGTCATGTTCGTAGTTTTTACGTCATAATGTCGCTATTATTCGTTGGAATTGCGATTTTCTTCTCTCATATTATTGTTAACACATATACTGCACCGTAAGGACTCGTGCACGTCTTGTTCTTCCATAAAATGGCGGGGAAATGGCAGCTCTCTTTGTGGCGGCTTCCTCTGAAAGAAAAAAAGCACTGTGACCAACAAAGGCCGGAATTTTTGTTCCACTACAATAATGCAGTTGGACCTCGATTTGGGAAAAGTTTGCTTGTCCGTAGCAGGAGATTTATGCACACTCAATGTGCAGAAATTGTATGTAGTCCGAATCTATGATTCATTCCGCGTATAAAGGTACTTCATTCGTCCGTCTAGGGAAATTAGCCTCAGATCTACAGTCATGTAAATGAAACTCTGCATTTTGCAAAAAATTGGCCCTGTCCCGGGGGGCTTACATGGCAAAATGGGCTGGGTAAGCGAAAGGGCACTGACTTCCCACTTCCCTCAGTTCAATGTCTTGGCAGCCACTGCCATCTAGTGGCGTCACAATACATTGCAGTAGTTTAGTAGATCCAACATGTTTTTCGCCGAGTACACTTTTAATACTTTTACACTGCCTACTTCTCTCTGTCCACTGTACTTATGGGGGATGTAGTTTTACAAAAATGTCATGGTCAACAATTATTGCTAATTACAATCAGTGCTGTGGTCCTGTAGTCCCAACATTTTCAGACGGCAAGTTTCATGAAACATTAAGTGGAGTCAATTAACTTTGGATTTGATTGTTTCCATTGAAAATGTGAATGAAATCAATTAACATTTCTTAATAGATTACTCATGATTACACACCCATAACTGGTATAGACGAGGAATATCACAATAGAGAAGTAGTATTTAAAATAAAATAATATATGAAACGCATATTTTAATAATTGCATTTAAACATATCTACTACGGTAGTATTTTAGGGGAAGGTGGGGGAATGGCGCTCAGCGGGCAATGGCGCTCACCCCTCCGTAGTCGTTACGGAGGGCGTTATTGAAGAGTAACCTGTGCTGACATCTATACCTGCCGCAAAATTAATTTGGTATTGAGAGCTGAAGGAACACGCGTCACGGTGTTGCCATATCATGCGGTACGGTATGCAGTGCAGCCGTCTGACGCTGTGTTGAGGAAAACGTGTTATGAAAAGGAACAACAATGATGAAATGTGTTATTGTTTTTCGAGGAAAACATAATAACAATGATGGCAACAATGATGAATGTGTTATTGTTTTCTCTCTTCATATCCATTCCCTTACAACGAACGAATTAACGAAACGAGCATGGTTTACAGGTTACCTTTTCAATCCATTCTGAAAATATTGAATATATACACTTTCAATAATTATTTCTTTCCGAAGTCGCCGTTAAAGTCTGTCCATCTTTCAATTATACCGCAACTGAATTGCACAAAGTCCAGTTGGTGAGGCGTCTGACTTTTACGCTGGAGACCCGCGGTGGTTTGGGGAATTCTTTCAATTATCCTTAGCAGGCCTCCTTGATGGCGTAGTGGTAACGTCGTCGCCTTGTAATCAAGGGGTCCCTGGTTCGATACCCGGTGGAGGCACATGGCACAGTGGTTCGGATCTCACTTTAAACTGTAGGTCCAGTCCCGATTAGCCTTCCCGTGCATAAAGTAGACTTAAAACAACAAATCAATCAATCAAATATCCCAAGCGGCTCCGGAGTCGACTCAGCCCAAATGAGTACCTGGGGCAAACCTGGGGTAAAGACGGTTGGTGAACCACATCACCGCATCACCTCCATAATATGGCCTAGGTCGAGGTCGAGAATGTGTGGAGCACTACCTCCACATCCCCATGTGCCTCCATACTTTACTTTATTTTGCGTCCATTAATTTTTTTGTATGAGAATCCCAGAGATTTTATGACTGTCCTTAAAGATGTTTTCCCACTTTGAAAAAGTCCCGAATCTTTCAACGAAACACGCAGTTTTCCTACAGTGGCATGAACTTTCCTCCTATAATAAGAGTAAATATGGCGACGAATAGCGTCTTGCTGAAAGGTATCTAAATTTGCCATGCGTTTACGATATTCCTCTTCTTTCCTGGGGTTTCCAGTTTTGAAGCCTCGCATTGATTTATTTCTACCACATTATATTCTTCTTTCCCTATGGTTGTTCTTAGACACGCCGACAGCAGCAGCAGTCCTGTCCAGAACTTTATTTGCAGAAATGATTGGACCCCCATTGTTTCTCTCTTGCTCAAAATATTTGCGCACAGAACAAACGATCTCCCGCGTTTGGCCTTTGAGAGAAATTCCTCGAGTATTGCCTCCTGTGCTTGACATTCTTCACACAAGCACACGACATGCTCAAGCAGAACACAGAAAATTATGTACAAAAAAATAACATACTAAAACAACACGCTATATACAACAGAGAATACTCTAAATTCAATAAACACCAAACAAACAACATGTCCTCTCCCAACAACATGAAAACTGATCGCAGGAAGAATCGCGCGATAAGCGGCAACACCGAGATAAACGTTTTCTGTTGCTAGGTAACCAGGGTTTGAGTGAAGCACTGGGACGATTTTGATTGGCTGGCATGCCAGCAACCCACCCTCCCGCAGTAACGTAGACCCGCTTTCTCCACGTGCTTCCCAAGCGTCAATACCAAACTAATTTTGCGGCAGGTATACAACCCAGTACTACGAGGCACGAAACAAAAGGCGGCACATGTGGAGTTGACTTTTAAGAAGCAGGGTGCGAGAAACGAATTCCTCATATTTTCTTATAAAATTGGGAAGGAAAAAGTGCAAGGTAAGTAGACGGAACGTTTAAGCTAGAGTCTAGAAAATTTTACAGATATAATAATAGTATCTCCTGTTTATTTCTTAATTATTATAAAGTAAACATTTGAGGTTCTTCATGAGACGATAAACAAATAACATAATATGGCGCCTATCGGGTAATGACGCTCACGCTGTTTGTGATGGGTACATGAAGGGTGCAAAGACGTTTCTCATAATAAGCGTCCCATGTGTGCATTTTTGTGCAAAATTGTGCTCAATTTAATTTGTATCTGCATATTAATAAATATAAGTACTTAAAGATATAGTTTCTGTATAGTACAAAAATTGTATTGATTTACTGTTAGGATGATTACTGAGTGCCATTGCCCTACCAATAGGGCAATTGCGCTCACACGCACATTGTTACTTTTTGACGTTTACAGAGATAACTATTAACGACAGGGAGCAAGGTAGTACGCAGAGCTGTACTACAAACATTGCTTTTTCAGGCCCCCATTTTCTTTTTGTTTCACTGCGTACAGTTTTTGAGATTTTTAAAATCTCCCTTAGGTGGTCGCAATTCCCCCAATTTCATCTATACAGTACAGCAAATTATTGTATTTTATTTTCTTGTTGATATTGCTTTTGTGAATTATGATTTTCTATACTGGTGATACTGCTAATTACACTAAAAATGAAAAAAATGCAAAAAAACAATAAAAGCGGGAAAAAATAGAGAATGCAACTCTTTGTTCTCGTTCTCTCAGTTTTAATACCGAAATACAATGCACTTCAATTGTCATGTTTAACAATAGTACACCCCCAATTGTTGCGGGGAAGAGAAACGACAACATTGTATAGTCTTACGCATGAGGCTTATTCGATAAGAAACTTCAGTCAGTGTATAACACTTAAATATGAATGCATTTAGAATTAATTTGCATATTTAGAACTAATTTACATTTATGTAAATGCATATTTATAACTTTTATATGCATATGAATGTTAATTTATGAAACATATGTAAATAGAAGATAATAATCGGTACTAAATGTTATGCATATGGTTTTATGTTAGTTTCTGCAAGGTATGTAATGTATATAACGATATGCATAGCATTTAGTACCGGTAATTACCTTCAATTTACATATTTTTCATAAATTAATATTCATATATTTAAAAAAAACTTATAAATATGTATGACAGATCATAAGTTCTCGAGTTCTAAAATGTTGCATAAAAACTAATTGTATATGAGTTCAATCACACTGTACAAATTATAACTTTGCAAGCAATGTGAACAAAAGCCATATTGGCAATCACGTTGTATAAAAGCGAGTAATGGGAGTGTGGATATATTCTGTGGCTTAGCTGATGGAAGCCATAGTTGTAAGTTTTTGCAATGCATGTGAATCCGATTGTTTTGGAATAATTTAAAGCATGTTTGCATGTGAAACCTAATAAAAACCTGAAATTACAAATCGCAGACTTGTTTTTGACAATTAGAGGGAGTTAGCGTAATATGTTAAGAGCCTGAAAGGTAAAAATCCCAGTATGGAAGTTGGTCCCATGTTATTCTCCAGCTGCAAGCAGTTCTACGAGAATTGGTAGGCGTCACATATGCATATACAGCGTGTCCCGCTTGTACGTATAATAAAAGAAAAATTCATGACTTCTAAACAAACTGTCAGAATGATGTTATTGTTGTTTCATTTTAAAGAATGACTCAGACTTTTTTTAGCAATACATTCAGTGGTAGTTGCGCATGCGCAATAGCCGGAATGTCTTGAAAACTGATATTATCAGTTTCTCAGTAGCCATTCGTCATGTGGTCGCCACAAGAAAAGGTGTTTTGTGTTTTAACGTTGTCTGAAGTGAAGTCTGTGACACTTGTGCAGAGACGATTTCGTGCACGTTATGGTTTGGGTGCTAAAGAAGTAGTTCCATCGTACATTTCAATAAAGAAATGGGAAATACAGTTACGAGAAACCGGTTCATTTCTCAAATCTCGTTAGAGACTTCCTGGACGAGCATTTCAATGGAAAATGGATAGGAAGAGGTTCGAATTTTATTGAATGGCCCCAACGGTCGCCAGACCTCACTGTGTGTAATTTTTTGTTGTGGGGGTGTGTTAAGGACAAAGTTTTCTGTACACCGGTTAGAGATTTGCAAGACTTGCGTGAAAGAATTGTGGTTGCAGTAAGCAACATTACCCCGCACATGCTTCAAAACGTTTGGCTTGAGGCTGACAACCGGTTTGACATTTACCGTGCCACTAACGGTTCACATGTGGAAGTGCGCTAGTTTTCTTGATTTGTAAAAAATAATTCTGAGTTGTTACATGTTTGTACAAAGTTTGGACAAAAAATATTTATAAATAAAAAAGTTGTGATTTATTTTATTATACATATAAGCGGGACACGCTGTACATAAATGTAAATTAGTTCTAAATATATGTAAATTTATTCTATATATATGCAAATTAGTTCTAAATATATGCAAATTAATTCAAAATACTAAACACTAGCATCGGCTAAGTGTTATCCCTACTTCTTCAGTCAAGTCAAACTTTTACGAGTACTTGGTTTTAATAATAAGAGGCAGAGCTCATGTTAATCACAAAGAGACCAACCAAGCTAGCAAAATTTCTGCTAAAATTAACTGTGCACATTGAGAGTATTTCAACATATTTATTATAGTAGCCAAACAGTCGCGGCGATTAGGGCGGGTGAGGGGAGCAGTTGTCCCTAACCCCCACACTTTTGCTCCTCCACAATGCTAAACGTTATGTATCAAGGAAAAGTAAACTGTTTTTGCTCCCCCCCCCAGTTTTGGACCCATTCGCCGCCACTGTAGCCGAATGATGGCGACAAAATGCTGATGTACATTATCTATTCTTACGCTCTCCCCTCCTCAACGAACCAGAAGTATTTCACTGGAGTAATGGCGAAGGTACATAAATAAATATTTAAAAAATTGAAAGTAGAAAGTATACGCATTGTAGCAGGAGGTATAATCTAATGAGTAGCGCTAGGATTTTTATGACAGCATATTTTTTTTTTTGGTAGGGGTGATGTGTTCCCCAATATACGAGGCGTATTCGTAAAGTAAGTACCGTTTGCAAATATTGCCGCTGTAGCGATGCAGTCGCGACCGTGTGAGTTCTCGCTGACGTCCTTCATCCGTTAGTTAGCCACAGGGACGCGTGGGAGCAGGTCATGCTTTTTCTTCGTAGTTTTCTGAGGGTTTGAAATGTTCACGAAAATCAATCGTCCCGCCGACTGTGAAGTCCGGTCTGTGATTTGTTTTCTCAATGCAAGAATAGTTGAATTCTTACCTAGAGGACAGACCCCCAACAAAGATGCCTGCTGTGACACATTAATCCGGCTGCGTCGTGCATTTCAAAACAAAAGACGCGGAATGCTTAGCGAAGGCATTGTGTTGCTTCACGACAATGCTCGTCCGCATACGGCCCAACAAACTCAAAATGTCATTCGGCTGGGAACAATTTGTTTATCCGCCAACAGCTCTGACTTGGCACCAAGTGACTACCATCTCTTTCTTCATCTCAAGAAGAAGTTTCTTGCTGGTCAGCGTTTCGACGAGGATGACGACGTCGAAGCAGCAGTGCATGAATGGCTTTCGTCACAGGCGGGAACATTCTATGATGATGGGATACAAAAACTAGTGCCACGCTACGAAAAATGCTTGAACAATGGTGGAAACTACGTAGAAAAGTAGTTTAAAGTCTGCAGAATGCAATTCAAATAAAAAAAGGTACGAAACTATTTTACTTTATTTTTTACACCCTTTGGGTACTTACTTTCCGAATATGCCTCGTATATATAAATTCATATTATGAAGAAACTAATTATGTTAAGGCACTTTTTAAGGGTATATTTTGCCATATTTGGCTATTTTTGCCTGATATAGCATATTTTGATGGATTTTCGGTCATATTCAGCATATTATTGCATTTTCAAGAAATATACAGTCATTTTCGAAGTGGATTACTTTTTACTCCCATGTTTACTCGAGAGGTTTTTTTTGTGGACTGTAGCAAAATCTTTTTAACTTTTATTTGAAAATTTACATTGTGCATTGCAACTTAGGGCCCATATATGAACTAAAAATAGTATGTTAAAATATATCTTCATTTCGATATTGATGTTTGAAACAGTCCAGTTATAAGGGCATATATTTTTTAAAAAAATTATAGTGCATATTTTGTACAATTTTAGGTCATAAGAGCATATTTTGTTTTGCATATTTTGGTGATTTTTACGTCATCAAAATTCAAGCCCTACTAGTAATGTTAACCAAAGAATATACGGTGGTATACGCTGTAAACCCTCGACTAAACTTCTCATTACAATCTTATCAGTTAACAAACAAACCAAATTATATATTCATACACACTTCTTTTAGGCAGAAGTTTAATTTTGATCATCAGATGGTGGCTATAAGATTATTTCTTATTAATACAATCTTGTGAGTTAATATGGAAGATTCTAAATCATTGGAAAAGACTTTAATGGGGAGAAATTTTCTTGTTGTTCTTTTAAAATTTCTTTCAAATGCTCTAAATATGTTTGTTACTGTTCTTCGCTTTTAAGATTTTCTCGTGGTTCAAATATAGATGTACTGTTTAAAAAGTTAGCAATGTTAATAATAATAGATCTCTGCTCAGATATCTTTTTTCATTCTTTTTGTAGGGGTATTAATGGTTTTTAATGTGACCAAGACCTCAAAAACACAAGATTAGCAATAGCAAGACAACAACTATTTTATTTCGGGCTTCGTTTGGATCTGGTAGCCATTTTTAATCAACAGTATTCGGTGATTTTAGCGTTTTCAGTCCCTTACGAAAATCGCTGTACCTTCATTCCTGTAATTCCAAACGTGATGTTTGAAAAAACATTTTCTTCAAAAATGAATGCTCTTTCTTTTTGTTTCTTTACCATTTTTGCTTCCAGATTAGTAGTTTCCGTGCTATACTGCAATAAGTCCCATACATTCTTTTTTCAAAAATATCTCATTTTTGGGATCCAAAATAACCATGAAGGGGCAAAACAACTTAACAAAATTTCCTACGTTTACTGTGCGGTGCCAGGTAAGTCCTAAAATTGTTAAACATATAAGGTGCCTATAAAAATTGAAAGAAAAAATACAATTTTGAAAAAATTAAAATGTTGACGCTCTGTATCTTCAAATTTGGGAAGGAGGAAATGTCTGAAATTTGCACCACAGTGAGAACTCTTGAGGCTCAACATATTAAAATTTGGTGAAGGTGTTTTTCCGAATAACAAAAATATTTAAGATTAAATGTGCCCAAGAATAGCCCCTTGACCATTCTAAATAAAGCTCGTTTGGAACTGGGAAATGGAGAAATTGCAAGAGAAATTATAGCTATAAATACATTTCAAACGTAGATTTATAATAAATGTGTATTAGATATAAAACTTGTATTATTTGTAGATACAGGGTGAATCACAAGTCGTGAACCACACG
Source organism: Lepisma saccharinum (assembly GCF_977018435.1). Lineage (NCBI taxonomy): Eukaryota > Metazoa > Arthropoda > Insecta > Zygentoma > Lepismatidae > Lepisma > Lepisma saccharinum. The sequence continues at coordinate 16,166,553 of NC_139257.1, forward strand.
AAAATATTTAAAACGTTTAGAGTGAATTGTTCAAAGCATTTGACGAATCTTAAATGTTCGTGACAAAGTTCTGAGGGTGGAAAACCATTGGATGCTTTTTGGATATCCATGAGTAGTCTAGAAGATATCCATTGAATTCATTTTGGATCTGTAACAGTTATTTATGACATTCTATTAACTAAGTCCTGAATATCGACAATGGAAATGAGATCCCTGCATAAGATAAAAATGGAAAACAAGAAACCAAACGTAATATATGTCATTGTTTGAGAGTTTCTCCCTCGCTAAAGATAGTAGAACAGAGCAAACTAAGATTGTTTGCTCACATGAAGAGAATGGCTCGAATGCACATAGCCAAAGCGGTCTACGATGTGAAAGTGCAAGGGACAAGTCTAAGAGGAAGACCTAGAAAAGTGTTGGAAGATGATGTAATGACAGCTGTGAACGTAAGGGGCAGCGAATGGAAAGAACTTAAAGATCTAGTGCAGCATAGGGAGAGATATCGATTCTTCTGGAAAACATCTACATCGCTAGGTAGAAGAGGACAGATTATAAGTACGTATCTCGCAGCCTTTAAGTTCAATTTTCTTCTTGTAGAGGTATTAATAGATTTTGATGAGACCAATGCATCAAAACACAATATTAGCAACAAATTTATCAGAAGATACCTTCATTGGGAGACATGTTTCTGTTTTTCTTATAAAATTCTTTTTAAATATCAGAACATTGTTTGTAATTGTTCTTAGATTCTAAGATTCTCTCGTAGTTCAAATATTGATACACTATGTGAAAAAATTTGCAACATTGATAGTAGTAGAGGTATTAATGGTATTAAGTGACCAAGGCAGAAACGCGCAATGATTCGCTCCGCCCACTCGCTTTCTCCTTTTCTCTACCGTTATGCGCGGCGTTGCTTTACAGATTCATGGGACAGACAGTAGAAATCACAGCTGGGGACGAGCCAAGTGGCATGTGTCACTATTCTAGCCCAAATGACATCAGCCAGAGCCCAACATGCAAGCACATTGGTCAATCTTATTATAACGTTTTTCACATGCTCCACGTGAAATTGTCCTGTGACGTGCCATAGGTATAGGGGCTGGTGGGGGACATAATCCCACTACTTTGCCAGTATTCCAAAAGAAAAATTACTTGTCATAGTAGAAAATACATGTTGCAATTTATATTTAACATTACACCTCCTAAAAATTAATCTTACAATTCAACATTAAAGCATCTGTACTCGCAGGTGAGTGAAGAAGGTTACTTACTGTAGAACTTCACAATCTGTATTCCTCTCCATATATTATTAGAACAAATAAATCAAGAAGACTTAGGTGGGCAGGCCATGTGGCACACGAATGGGAGATGAAGGAAGAGTTTACAGGATTATTTTTGGGAAACCTGATGGTAAGAGACCAGTAGGATGGCCAAGACGAAGATCGAGGGATAATGTTGAGATGGACCTAAACGAAATCGGTAAGGATGGAAAAGATTGGATTGATTTTGCCCAGGATAGGGACAAGCTTGTGTTGCTGCAGCCATAAACCGAAGGCCAGAGAGTTGGTTCATCTGTATTTGTAATGTGAGCAGTTGTTGCGCTATTTTTGAGATTTTATTCTTTATGCACAAATTAGCTAATCGGGGCCTGACCTACACGGTTCAGTGGTATCCGAATCCGGGACAATTTGATTGCAAGATGACGACTATACCACTACGCCATCAGGTATATCCTTCTCTCCCACATGTATGTCATATCTTTATAAAACAGTACATCAAAACAGAATATTCTGAAGAGAATGACTCACGCGTCTTCTAAAATCCTTCACATAAGTCACATGTCTAGCATTTTCTGTTAGATGATTCGATAGCCTTACAGCTGATGTTTCATGGTACCAAGAGTTTCAACAGTGATTAGAGTTTTCCAATATAAGTTTGATGGCAAGATCAATGATTAATCAATTTGGAAGAAAATTTCATGGAAGAAAGGAAGCTTAAAGTTACGAAAATACAGGGTCATCTTGGTCCTCATTTTGCTGGACTTTCAATTCATTTTAGGAGACATTAATATACAGTGCTCAAAAAAAGTTTTGCATATTCAGGGTTTGTGATCATTTTATTGTACTAGATACATGGAATCATATTTAAGAGTACAGGGGAGACATACAAACAGAAAGAAAACAGTGCAGCCATGCAGAAGAAACAAAATCACACCAGAAACACAAGATTGAAAGTGTGGGATGCGAAACACAAAAGATAGGCAGTGTAATACCATGTACCTACGGCTCGCAGGCATGCTTGGGATCAACAGATGGGAGTTCAGTACCGTAGCCACCTCGAGCCCGAACGCATGCTTGAACATGACGGGGCATGCTAAGGATAAGAGTATTCAACTTCTCCTGAGGAAGACTGTCCCATTCTTGAATGGCACCCTCCCACAATTGCACCTTGTTCACAGGAGATTTTCGCGGCAATTGTCCACACAGTTCATGTCTGGTGAATATGCCGGCCACACCATGCGTCGAATGCCATGCACATCAAGGAACTCTTGAAACACTCTGGCTCGATGTGGTCGAGGGTTATCATCCACCAGCGTGAAGCCATCTCCCACAGTTGTAGAGAAACCAGCTACCACGGGATCGAGAATAGCGTTTCTGTACATCAGACCAGTCGCGTGACACTGGAGAGGAATTAGGGGCGTACGTCGACCAAACATAATTCCACTCCAAAACATGGTGGAGCCCCCTGCTGCTGGTGACGTTCCTGGATGAAGGGCTCGTTCAATCTCTCGTCTGATCGTCTCCAAACCCTTATGCTTTTGCATAACGGGTGCAAACTGATGGTGACCTCGTCTGTAAAGAGCGTGTGCTCCCACTGTTCCTGACTCCATGTGCTGTGCATTGTTGCCCACCTTACACGGTCTCTCTTATGGTGTGGTTTCAGAGGAACATTGGGTATGGGTCTTCTTGATGTCAATCCTTCCTCATGAAGTCGATTCCGCACTGTCCGATTGGAAACATTCGCTCCTGAGGCCCTCCGCAGATCTTGGCACAAACTGGTAGCAGTTGCAGTGGGTCTATGACGTGCCGAATTCACCACGTACCGATCTTCCCTGTGTGTTGTTTTGCGTGGTCGCCCTGTCCTTGGTCGATTGGCAACTGATTGTGTCTCCCTGAACTTCTTCCACACTCGAGAAACATCACTTTGGCTCACTCCAACACGGTCAGCGACGTCTACTTGGCGATATCCCTCTTGCAGCAGCGTTACAATTCGAATACGGTCCGTAGCAGAAACGGTTGCTCGAGGCATGTTGCCCTCCGTTTTCCACCCGCTCTCTGAGCAGTTTTCAACTCACAAGTGCGCATAATACACGGACAATGCCTCCCATCGGGCTGCATTCAAATCTGCTCAGGGATCATGTGGCAACTACTGTCCTCTATCTGCTGAATATCGAACTCACTTGGGGCATTATGTCGGTTTCTGTCTCGAGCATTGCTCACATAATGAACATTGTATACCTTTTGGGGATATCGCGACTCAAACCGCATGCAATCATAATATGCAAAACTTTTTTTGAGCACTATAATAGATACAAAGGCACAATTTCCAACCGTCCACACTGTTAGAATTCATCGTGAAATTTACAGTATTTTACCGTTAACATTTAACAATCTGCCTGATAATTTTCAAAAACGGTACAAAACCGTTTTTTATTTATATTTGAATACCTTATCATGCATAAAGATAGGCAGTGAATATAAATTACAGTTCGATACACCATGAATATTTTTTTTAAAACTGAATCATTAAAATTACGTTAATCAGGTGAATTATATAATGGCTGTTAATACCTGAAATACGGTGAATGTAATTTATTTTACGGTAGTGGAATGGCAGGGAAAATTAACGGTTTTATACTCTCATTTCTTCAATCAACTATTTACAGTACAGCAGAAGAAATATAATATTTTATATCCAGAGCGTATCATGTAAACAATATGTTGTATATAAATTGATAAAATGAGTAATATAATAAATAACTCACCTGAAATCCGAAGTCACTTATGTCTATAATTTCATTCAAAAAGTTAAATAAGGTATACATGGAAATAACATTTTTGCTTTCCTCTCCTGTCTTCGTTACACATAATCGCTAAGCGTTTTTCTCTCTTTCTCAAGTTTTCGATTCACCTCTCAGCCACCTCTCAGAGATAAGAGTATGTTTTTTTTTCATAACAGAAAATGATCTCTCTACTTCGAGAGAAGTAATTGGACCATAGCCTACATTTCGTCAAGAAAATAATTTCCATCTTTAAGAATATCACAAATTGTTTTCAATTTTAACCAATTCCACATTTTTACTCATTACACGTTTTCACTTATCGGCAACAGCTTGTTTCTTTCTCCTGGTGCTTCAGTCCTGGTACTATTCCTGGAGGACTTTCATGGATGTTCAACCCTTTTTTCAGCTTTGTAATTGTCTCTGGCTACACCGTAATGTGCTGGTAAAACATGGCTTTGAAAGAAAAATAAGTTATATAAAATTTTAAAAATCTAAAATTGGCAAAAAAAAGGCATTAAAATTAAAAAAAATTGCAGTAGGGTACAAAATAGGTGAAATCATTGATTTGCTTTATTTTACTTCGCTTTTTGTGCCACTTTTGGCTAATAAAGATGTGGATGTGTGATAATATGATGAAATTGATGAATGGACATTCACAAACATACATGCCAAGGTCAGGATTAGAACCCGGAACCAATAGGTGAAATATAAAAGCTACTAAAGCATTAGCAACAACATGAAAAATGTATAGCCTATCAAGAAAAATATTATCAATAAATGCAGCAGGAGAAAAAGCATTATAAGAACCTACACATGCCATAGCATTTCTATTTCTATTTAGTGCGCTTCTAATACTCGTATATTTGTTAAAACTCTAATTGGTTTTCCATGAAAGAGTAGGCCTTGCCATTTCTTCGGAGACTGATACCTGCTCTTCTGATGGAAGTTTAATATTATCTTACTTCATTAAGAAAGTAGTTAATTGTTATTGTATGTGTTTAGAAAGTCATGAGATATGTTTGGAAGATTTTGTACTCACCCCGTTATAATCCAGATCCGCTCCATCTCTCGTCAGCTTTGAAAGCTTTCTGTCTATCAGAGAAATATTTAAGACGCAACCATAACTAGGAAATTTTGCACAGTTAATTGTTGCCATATTCGTTGCTCATTGTTGAGATGCAATTTGTTAGCTCTCATAGCTCCTACTCTATACTGTTTTCTCTCTCTCTCTCTCTCACACACACACACACACACACTTTCCCTCTCTCTCACTCTCTCTCTCTCTCGTACTCTCTTTCACTCTCTCACACACTCTCACTCTCTCTCACTCTCTCTCTCTTACTCTCTCTCTCTCACTTTCTCTCTCTCTCACACTCCCTCTCTCTCACTCTCACCAATTCCCTCTCTCTCACTCTCTCACTCGTACTCTCTCTCTCACTCCCTCTCTCTCTCACACTCAATCACTCTCTCTCTCTCTTACTCCCTCTCTCTCACTCACTCTTACTCTCTCTCACTCCCTCTCTCTCTCACTCTCTCTCTCTCACTCGCTCACACACTCTCACTCTCTCTCACTCCCTCTCTCTCACACACTCTCACTCTCTCTCTCACTCTCTCACACACTCTCACTCTCTCTCTGTTACTCTCTCTCTCACTCTCTCTGTTACTCTCTCTCTCTCACTCTCTCTCTCACTCCCTCTCTCTCACACTCTCTCACTCCCTCTCTCTCACACTCTCTCACACACACTCTCACTCTCTCTCTCTTACTCTCTATCTCACTCTCACTCCCTCTCTCTCACACACTCTCACTCTCTCTCTCTTACTCTCTATCTCACTCTCACTCCCTCTCTCTCACACACTCTCACTCTCACTCCCTCTCTCTCACACACTCTCACTCTCTCACTCTATCTCTTTCAGAGTGTATTCAAGTGATGTTGAATTCTGACTCTTTGTCTCACAAGTTAGTTAAGAGAATTGTTTCATTTTTAAAATTATTTCTGAAATATGTATGCTACCTGAAGCATCAGTCTATGTATTCTTATCAGCATGCATAAAGAAATTCTGCATTAAAACGTGAAATTCGTATCACCAATATGCAAGTAGTTTGAGGGATGCCAATTACTGGAATCAAATAATTGACGAATACCACATTGGCAGACTTCTTTCTTTTTTCTTAACTTGAACAAAATGGTAAGGAGCACACTGAAGAAAGAAGCTAACAGAGAAAAGGAACGGAACGAAGGAAGAAATAAGGAGAAAAGTCATAAAAGCAGAGCAGCAGAAATCTAGAATAGGAATTGACACTACAGAGCTTTTCATATTCGAGTTGGCCATCGAGCGGCGACCAGCGCACCGGGAAGTGAGAGCGCGTCTGCCGGAATTTAGACTCACAGCTGTACGCTGACCTTGGCACTGGACGTGTTAGTGCTCAGTATTCAGATACCTTGTGTCCAGTTTGCACATGTTTGTGAAGTGTTAAGGTGTTAGGAAGTGTTTTAGAGGGTTTTGTTTCAGTTCACGTATTCTTGGTGCTTTTCTGCAGTTTAATAATGCCACGCTACACGTACAATTTGAAATAACGATTTTTTATGTACGAGTCTTACGTCATTACGAATTGTTGTTAGGAAGTTAGAATACGTTTTGCAGCTGAATTCCTAGATGTTCCTGTTCCACACAGAGACAATGTTAGAAAACTTGTGAACAAATTTAGGGAAACATGACCTGTTCCTGATAAGAAGCGAAGGGGGAAACATCGTGTGCTTACTGAGCAGGAACTAGACGATGTTGGAGTACGATTGGAACATACTCTTCAAAAAACCCTCCGGCACTTTGCACAAGAAACAGACATATCCATGACGTCTGCGTAGCTTTTAAATCTGAAGCCACACGTTATAAGAATTAAAAGAAAACATCAGAAAATAAAACTTGAGAAGAGGAACGGACAAGTGTTGGTGAAAATTTCCTTTAAATATGCCGTAAATTTGTGAAAGCAAGAGGACATTTCCAACACCTCTTGTAACGAGATACATGCTTATTTTAATTCTAACTGTCAATGTAATTACACGAGGTTATTTCATTACATACCTAGCGGTTCCCGTTACGCGGATGTTTTATTCAGTTTTTTCAGACGCGCTCTCACTGCCCGGCGCGCTATCAGCTGCTCCACTGCCAACTTGACCGTGAAAGGTACTGTAAAAATACAGCTACAAGCATGCGCAAACAACAGCGCAAAGGTAGCAAGCAGGTCTTTGATATGCGCAACAGGGGACTGTAGAACACCTACTCAAAAAAATCTGGACGTAGTTCAAGGAACTACCAACAGATGGTGCCTACATCTCTCCTTTGTAGAAAGTGTGTCTTAACAAATCGAGCTAGTGTTCGTTGTTTCACTGACATTCGTGTTGTGTTATTCAAGCTGTAGTTTGCCTAGTATACACCAGATGGCAGCAACATTCTGCAAGGATGTGTAACTGTCGTTCATTCCACCACGCCAATGCAGTAGAGACGAGTGAAGTGAAGTGGAAAGGAGTGGGGCGCCTTCATATGAAAATTTCCTGGTGAATTGACCGTCGAAATTTTATGAAAAGTAAGTGTTATAGATCGTAATAGAGCGCACGCTAGTTTCTACGTGACAAATATTTTATAGAATACTTGTTAGACTATTGCGATTACCTTTCGCTCGAGTTTGCACCGAAACTACAAAACCAGTAAAAAGCAACTGGTGCGGCATCTCACCTCGCGAAAAAGGATTGTTGCCGCAGTTACACAAAGGAGAGATGCCGCACATTTTTCTGTTAGGAGAGATGCCGCACTTTTCTCACCCTCATATTATAAGGTGTACAGTGTCATTTATTTCACCTTTTGACACGTTGAATATTTTGAACACAGTGTTACGTGTACTGTAGGCTATGTATTTTAACACAAAATGCAATACAAACACAACAATATACACATGTTATTTATGCTTGTATATAAGTTATGTAAAATAGAGTGTACTTAAATATTAAATTGTCTAAAAGTATCTAAGCACTCGTGTCTTATTCTTTCAGAATTGAAGATGCCCAACGCATACAGAAGAAGATCTGCTAGAGCTTCGTGGTCTCATGAGACCCTGAAAGAGGCATATACCACAGGGAAAAGAGAAGCTGAACGATATTACGGCATTCCAGCGAGAACCATATGTCGAAGGATTGAAAAAGGCGATTTCTCCAAGAAGAGTCTTGGACCTGAAGGGGTTTTCGGTACACATAATGAAAATAAATTAGTTTTCCATATTCAATGTCTAGGTGCAGCAGGTTTCGCTCCAGACAGACAAGAAGTTAGGGTGTTGGCGTAAAAATTTGCTGAAAATTTAAATATTAAACACACGTTCTCGCATGAATCGCATATGGCAGGAAAAGTATGGTTAAATTCCTTCCTGAGGAGAAATCCTGAACTTCCTTTGCGACAAGCTCAAGGCCTCTCTATCAACAGAGCTCAAGGAATGAATCGTGAAGATGTGAAATACTATTTTACGTTGCTAGAAAAGGTTATGGAAGAACATGATCTAATGAATAAACCAGGTAACATTTTTAACGTCGATGAAACTCATTAACATACCTGGAAAGGTTGTGACCTCCAAAGGTTCAAAGACTGTGCACACATTGACTCCAAAAGAAAGGGTAGAAAATTTAACGCTGATAGGGTGTTGCAGTGCAGAAGGAACATTTCTTCCTCCTGTTCTTATTATGAAAGGTGTGAATAAAAAACCTGAATTCGTTGATGGACTTCCTGCAGGATCCGATGTCTACACGAACCCTAAATCGTCGTACATCGATGCTGATCTGTTCATGAAATGGTCCAAAGAACACTTCGTTCCCAGGAAACATCCAGGCAAGACGCTTCTACTCCTAGATGGCCATTCATCACATGTCCATGCATTAGAGCTTCTGGAGTATGCGGCTGAAGTTGGTGCTATCGTTTTGTGTTTGCCAAGTCACACTACACAAGCTCTTCAACCCTTGGACCGATCTGTATTTGGTCCAGTAAAATCATATTACAACAAGGAAGCAACATAATGGATGATAACCTATCAAGACAGAAATATCACAAGATACCAAGCAGGCTCTCTCATTGGTGCGGCGTGGAATAAAGCTGCTTCTGTTGGAAATACCATTTCAGGTTTCCGAGCCTGTGGCATTTACCCTTTGAATTCAAATGCTATTCCCGACTACTTCTTTTCCATTTCTGATGCTTGTCAGTCAGGTCCTAGTCCACTTTCATCCACCCACAACAAAATATCTAACCATAACGATTCGCAGGATCTAGAGTCACCTTCATCGAGTACCTCAGGAAGTCTCTCACCTGTCACAGTTAAACCAACAACCTCGCAAGCAACACGACTGACACCAAAAGGAACTCAACAACCTTTTGTGCCCCAGAATCAATTACCAAGAATAAATTCAAACCCTTCCACATCTACCTGTAGTTCCACACCCACGGAAAGCCTCCGTAGCCTAAGTACCTCAGCCAGCTGAGTCCCATTCCAGAAGTTCCTCACCAAGGTAAAAGGTTCACACAGTCAGCCGAAGTGCTCAATTCCGCTTCCAGACTTGCAAATATGAAACCAAAAAACTCACAATCAACTTCCAGGATCAAGACAGGACAGAAATAAAAAAAATTACCAGCACAAAATGTATAGAATGTTTATTCAGGATCATAAAGAGAACATCACCCCTTTACCAACTTATCAGACATACAGAAAGATATTCAAAAGCATGAACCTTTCTTTTCATTGACCGAAAAAGGATACGTGCGGTCTGCGTAGCAACTTTCTGGAAGGAGATTAGCCGAAGAAAAGCGAACTAGCTGATAAGTATCAAAAACATATCGCCGAGCAGGATGGTGTAAGAAAGAAGAAAAGGGAAGCTAAAGACACGCCGGACTTTCAATGCAGTTGCTGCAGTGTTTCATTTGCAGCAAGTCATTTATCATCCCATTTCAAAGGAAATGAAGTTATTTTATAAAAGAGGATTATAAACATACAATTTTACAGTCTATGATCTGAAGACAAGGGAATGTCAATGTTTTGTTTGGCACGAAGGAGTGACCCACACAGATGCATGCGAAAATCTCCACTTGCCTAAACAATTTTCTTCATCAATTGGATGTAAAACAGGTTGAAGAAGTTTACTTGTTCGCTGAAGGTTGTACAGGGCAAAATAAAAACTCAATAGTTGCAGCCATGATGCTCAACACTGTTACTATGGCTCAGCATGTCAGAGTAATCACTTTAAATTTATTTGAATCGTACCACGGACAGAATGAAGGCACTAAATTCAACTGGAAATGTATTCATTCCAGCTCAGCTGCTACCAATTTTTTGACATCCATGATCTGATAAACCATACACTGAGCATTCCCTTCGATGCATGAATTTCTTAGATTTCCGAGATGTCGCATCAAATCTGAGGATCCTATCTGTAAGGAAGGATGATAATGGTGAAGGAATTGACTGAACAGGCATACGATAACTAATGGTGATCAAGGATCAACCAGATCAAATTTATTTCAAGGACAGCCATTTAAATATGGTTTATCGAAGTATCACGCTGCAAAGGAAAGTTATATTCACCAACACTCCAAAGTGTCTTCACTCACATCCACCAAGGATTTTACCACAGATGTATGCAGATTTGATGTCTTTAAGTGAAGGAGATAAACCTGTAGTGAGAGAACCTGAGTTTGTGTATTTCTACAAAAATCTTCCACACTGAATATCATTAAAAAATATATTAAAAATATGCTATTGTACGAGCCTTCAAAGTCCCATAGTTATTCTTAGTTACAAGTACAACCGGAATTCATATTTTCTTTGTACTGAAGTTTTACTATATCTTGAATTGCATTAAAGATAAACCATTATTAAATTTCTGTATTTTATTCACTTCTTTTAACTACTATTTTCAACAGCAATGGATAAATAGACGTGAATGGATGGATCACTTCTAAATAAAGGTATGAAATCAATACAACTATTATTAAATACTTTATATTAACGGGAAAATTAATAAATGTATCTCTACATACCAAAAAGATCATCTTTGAAAAAAGAATTGTAAGGAGGGCGTAACTTTAATCACAATCTTTGAAAAGAAAAGGCGAAGGGACGTAAGTGATTCAAGCACATTCCAGCATTTTTCTTCCAGCAGAAATGAAAACATGTTCAAAATGTAATTTTCCCCCAGATGTAACAACAATCATACACTTATTGCACAAAATTTGCAATTGATATAATAAATATCAAATTAACACGACGGTATTATGTTGAACGAAAAACTTAAAATCGCTCTCCTGAAAAATCGTCAAAATCAAGATACGCCATTTCGTCCCATCACCGACGATATGTGAAACATATATCGTGCACGAATGTTATACATGTTAATGTAAAAAATAATTATATTTGGAATGCATTTATCAAGCATTTTCTGTCTTTGAAAAATAGTTTCTGTACTTGTTTTCCATATTTAATGTGAAATTGAACGTGTTGAAAAATAATTCAATCGTTTGATCGAACACAAACGCTTTAGCACCAACTTCTACCCCCTTCTTGCATAATTTAAGAGGGTAATAATGTATTTGATACTACTACTACAACTACTGCTACTACTACTACTATTACTATTATTACTACTACTACTAATAATAATAATAATAATGTTGGTCCCGGGTTCGAATTCCGGCCTGGGCATGGATGTTTGTGAGTGTCCATTCATCAATTTCATCAAATCATCACTCATCCCCATCTTGGCAAATAAGCCAAAAGTGGCACAATAAGCGAAGTAAAATAAGGCAAGATCAATAATAATAATGTTATAATAATAACATTATTAACATTATTATTAATAATAATATGGCACGTTTATCGTGGTACTTGACCCCCAAACAAAAATTCGTGGTTGCGGCTCTATTCCAATGTTTTTTTTTGTGAGATCGACCCACGTTCAAGTGTTTCAGATGTTTTTGAATTCAGATATTTAATATTCGTAATATACAATGAGTTTTTTTTCAAAAAACAATTACATTGTCAAAAGGTAAAGTGTTCCCCTGTGCATAGCACCACGCCATGAAGGCGTATAGGGGGTGTGGGGGTAACGCCCAACACTTTCTTGATCCGGTCGTGAGTGGGGGTGATGTGATCAGCATCACGCCCCTGACCGCCTTTACCCCCCAGGGTTTCCCCCAGGTACCCATGTTATTCGACGCTGGGTGGGCGCCGGGGCCGCTTCCACCGTTAGAAAAGTTCCCGGATTTGAACCGGCCGGGAATCGAACCCGGGACCTTGAGCATGGTACTCAGACGCGTTACCGAAATTGTCAATAATGAAAAATATAAGCAGCTCCGCAGCTAGATATTCTGGCGCCTTACCCACGGTTACCCTCCCCCAAGCACCGACATTTTACACACGTCCTTCGATATTTTCTTCTTATGCCACAGCAATGATATCCCCCAGTTAAGAAAATTCTAACAAAGCATCCACGACAAGGATAATTTGCATAGGCATTCCTTCACCTACCGTATTTTCTCAAAATAGATCCATACAACTACCAGCATCCCCATATCTTTTCCCAAACTGGGCAAGGATTTTCACTTCGAGCACTTGGGGGCAGGGTAATATTTCATATCATACCCTTCAGTCATAAAAAATTACCTTGACATTTTATTATTATCATCATTATTGTTGTCGTTGTTTTACAAATCATAAAATTTAAATTGAATTGAAAATACCGTGGCGTTGTTGCTAAGTGCAGACTTGAGTCCACTATTTATATAGAAACTGAATTCGACTTGTTTCCTTTCCATAAACATTATCATTTATTTTATGAACAGTTCAGCGTCTTTTTGTATTTCTTCACGATGTGTATATCAGAGACTAGGGTCAATCCGATGGCGTAGTGGTAATGGCGTGGCCTTGTAATGAAGGGGTTCCGAGTTCGGTAGTCGGCGGAGGCAACCAAAACTTCGGATCCCACTTAAAACTGTCGGTCAAGTCTCGATTAGCCTATCTGTGCATAAAATGGACTTAAAAACAAAAACTCAAATATCAGAGACCACTAAGTCTGATGTCTTTCAAGACACACCTTGTCCATGTTTTCACGCAACAATTTCACTATTCAAATGATATTAGGTGTTCCCAGACATCTCAGGTAGGTCAAGTGCTTCACTGTCCCCCCCCCCCCCCTTTCCCAAGTCGAGCGCGAATGCTAACATCCTACAAATTTTGGAGTAAGCTCATTAAAAATAATATGGGTTATATTTCAAGATTCGTATTTTGCATTTCTTATTTTAACAAAAGTTTTAGCATATTTAAGAATATTTCTGTCAGAGGCCCAAACACGAATTTTTATTTGGGGGCAACCACTAGGATGAACGTAACAATAATAATAATAATAATAACAACAACAACAACACGGTTGTAATTAGTATTACCATTTTATTATTATTAATAGTAGTAGTACCTAACACATTATTATTCACGCAAAAAGGGGGGGGGGGTTAGAAGTCGGCGCCCAAGCAATAGTGTTGGATCAAAATATTTGAAATATTTTTCAACACGTTCAATTTCATTAGCTAATAATGGAAAACAAGCACACAAACTGCATTTTTGAACGACAGAGAATGCATAACGAATATAATTCTTATGGCGAGCGAAGTGAGCAAGAAAATTTTTAGAACCAAAATTGTGAAAACTGAAAATAATATAGATTTAAGAGGGCGCAATGGCATTCTCTTTTACATTTTTTTTTTTCATTTGGATCGTTCGGCTCCTATGGCTGACTCCCGCCGCCCCTCTAGCTACCGACGGCTCTGAACTTGATGAGACTGTAGAAAATTAGGTATTGCGAGCAAGAAAAATACGAAATGTATTTTTATTTGTATAAAATTTGAAATAAAGGGGCGTAGTTGGCCTTCTTCTCCCCCGCTGCAGGTGCCTTGGCCGTCTAGAAGAAAATATGCAAGAAATACGTGAAAACTTATTCCATACTATTGTCCTGTTATTCTTAGAGTCTGCCAGTCTTGCTTTTCTTCTGCTTCAATGTTTGACCCCCCTTTCCCCCCAGAATGGATTTCCGTCCAAGGTTGGGGGCATGCAAGGTGTTCTTTATGTGAAGTTTTGGGGAAAGGCTCAGGATTTATGCCCAGTTTTCCTGCACGTTGATGAAGGGTGCCGTATAAGGACATTTTCATAAAAAAGACGTTGATGTTGTCTGCAAATGTTATCCTTCACCATAACATCCCCACATGGTCAATTTGACAGCAATAACTCTCCGAAAGGGTTTTGCTTCATGTTCTTGCACTCCGGGCTTAGCTCTTAGTGAATATCATATTTATTTGAGCCGCTTAAAGATAATTTCAGAGAGAAGAAATTTTAGACAGATGAAGAACTGACAAAAAAAAAAAAAAAAAAATCAAAATATCCTGCAGTGGATAAGACAGCAGTCTATTTTCTTCAACGCCAAAGAACTCACGGAACTGACACAGTGATAGCAGCTATGCCTGTATGCTCAGGGAGATTCCTTTAAAAAACTCTCGTAGTTTTGTCCTTGTAGGACTTGTAGTCTTGGTCGGTCAACCCTGAATGACCCTTGCAAATGTGCTGTTTGAGAAAATATCAAACTAATTCCATCTGTATTTTTACGTCGCTTTTCTGCCAATTTAGCTAATCGCGACGACAATGATAAAATTGTGAAATAGATGGAAACACATTATGCCTTGACAAAGATTCGAATCCAGGAATTCTGGCGCTACACTCACTTCTCCGCCACAGAAGACGACCAAACTAATTACATTTTTCAAATTATTTAGAGAATATTTTCGTTCACTGTAAATTAATGGAAAGACCAAAAATCATCAAATGAAATAGGTCTACAAGTTAGATAAAACTAAATTAATGCTTACTGGAAGAAAGCAATGTTTCCTTTCTTTTCCTAATGCCTCAGACCTCCCCGATTGCGCAGTGGTAGCGTCGTCGCCTTGTAATAAAGAGGTCCTGAGTTCGATACCCTGTGGAGGCATATAGTGGTTCGGATCCCACTTTAAACTGTAGGTCCAGTCCCGATTAGCCTTAAGTGCATTAAGTGGACTTAAAAAACTGTGTTTTTGACTTTATGGGTGTGAGTGATCGGAGCTTATGGGTCCGGGACGGGATCGATACGGTTTATAAAACTATCCCGATCTTCAGGACAGAAAATTTCACGTATTTCCCGACTAGTTCAGAAAATGTTATGGATGGGTAATGTTCAGAATTTCCAAACACTCCTGAAATTATGGAGTTCCACGCACATTTTATCCCCAAAGAAATTATTTTCGGTATTTTGATGCCATTTCTAGAAGATTTCCCTTCCGATAATTAAGTATATCCAGAATTCTTATTTCGAGATCATTTTAAATTCCTGACCTATCGGAAGTCCGAAAGTAAGGAAATCATTTCCCGAAGTTTCCCGGGACAGGACTTCTGGATCCCGCAAACTGAAGTCTGCTTTCCGTTGCGACTGGTAGTATGTCAGAGGTCCCAGGTTCGAATCCTCGTCATTGTGTTTGTTCAATCAGAATGTTCCTGAGTTCGTCAGTCATCCTCAGCATTATAACTAAACCGCAACTTCGAATGACGTGAAATAACCAGAATACGTAAACTTTAATAAACAAACATCGTATCCAACCCAGAGGCGGGCTGATTAACATCTGTGCATAAATTGAACTTGAATCTAGGGATGTACAATATCGGAAACTTGATATCGCGATATATCGTCCAGAAAATATCGTCGCAGACGATACGATACGATATTATTGATGATATGGGTGATATATCGTCTCCCTCTCCACAATATATATCGCAAAAATATCGTGACGATATATCGTCTCGTTAATATCGCCTGGACGATAGTTTCTCAATATCGCGATTTATCGTCTGGACGATATATCGCCGAACAGTACTTGAAACAATTGAAATGTCGGTTCTGCCAACCGAAGGCTTGGTGTTCTGATGACGTTACTTTGGTCTGAATATGTGTTCCTAGCACGCGCGGTTTTACCACAGAGAGCAATGTCATAAAAACGCACTCTTTTGAACGTTCGTACCGCCGAAAGGACGCACCGAAGTCAAAAATGAAACTCGCATTAAAAAAAAAATCATTATGACCTGCCTGCTTTACCCACTGAATCATTCACTGTGCCTGCACTTCCTTCTTCTTCTTCCATGATATGTGCAGTGGAAGGAACGTTTCAAAGCGAAAAAAAAGAAAAACATATTTGTTCCCCCCCCAAAAGAAATTCACAGTTACCTCCTCCTAAGATATAACACTGACATAGTGGAAACTTGAAGCCAGAATATATGTGAAAAATTGATTGATTGATTGATTGAGTTGGTGTTTCAAGTCCACTTTATGCACAGTAAAGCAAATATGGACTGGACCTACAGTTTAAAGTGGGATCCAAACCACTATGTGCCTCTCCACCGGGTATCGAACCTGGGACCCATTGATTACAAGGCGACGACGCTACCACTGCGCCTTGGGGCAGACCATGTCTATGTGAAAAATGCTACACACAGAAAACTAAATGCATCATATCAATTGATTCACCAGAACGCATCAAGGACATCATACACTTCTTCAACATAAGGTAACAACCTTGTGGGGACACTACTCACTTTTCATCAGAAGTAATAAACCTTCTGAGGACATCATACATTTCTTGAACAGCAGATAGTAACCTTGTTGGGACACTACTCACTTTGCATCAGAAGTAATAAACCTTTTGAGGACATCAAACACGTCTTCATCAGAATATAGTAACCTTGTGGGGACAGTACTCACAATGCACCAGAAGTAATAAACCTTGTGGGGACATCATACACTTCTTCAACAGAATATACGAACCTTGTGGAGACACTACTCACTTTGCATCAGAAGTAATAAACCTTGTGAGGACATCATACACTTCTTCAACAGAAGATAGTAACCTTGTTGGGACACTACTCACTTTGCATCAGAAGTAATAAACCTTTTCAGGACATCAAACACATCTTCAACAGAATATAGTAACCTTGTGGGGACAGTACTCACTTTGTATCAGGAAGTAATAAGCCTTGTGAGGACATCATACACTTCTTCAACAGAATATACGAACCTTGTTGGGACACTACTCACCTTGAGTCAGAAGAAATAAACCTTGTTAGGACATCATACACTTCTTCAACAGAAGATAGTAACCTTGTTGGGACACTACTCACTTTGCATCAGAAGTAATAAACTTTTGAGGACATCAAAAACGTCTTCAACAGAATATAGTAACCTTGTGGGGACAGTACTCACTTTGCATCAGAAGTAATAAACCTTGTGGGGACATTATACAATTCTTCAACAGAATATGCGAACCTTGTGGGAACACTTTTACTTTACATCAGAAGTAATAAACCTTGTGGGGACATCATATACTTCTTCAACAGAATATACGAACCTTATGGGGACACTACTCACTTTGCATAAGAAGTAATAAAACTTGTGAGGACATCATACACTTCTTCAACAGAATATGCGAACCTTGTGGGGACATTTTTCACTTTGCATCAGAAGTAATAAACCTTGTGGGGACATCTATACTTCTTCAACAGAATATGCGAACCTTGTGGGAACACTACTCACTTTGCATCAGAAGTAATAAAACTTGTGGGGACATCATATACTTCTTCAACAGAATATACGAACCTTGTGGGGACACTACTCACTTTTCAGCAAAAGTAATACACCTTGTGAGGACATCATACATTTCTTCAACAGAAGATAGTAACCTTCTTGATACACTATTCACTTTGCATCAGAAGCAATAAAACTTATGAGGATATCAAACACTTCTTCAAAGGAAGATATCGATATCATCCTTGTGGGGACACTACGCACTTTGCATCAGAAGTAATAAACCTTGTGATTACATCAAACACGTCTTCAACAGAAGATAGTAACCTTGTTGTAACAGTACGCACTTTGCATCAGAAGTAATAAACCTTGTGGGGACACCATACACTTCTTCAACAGAATATACGAACCTTGTGGGGACACTACTCACTTTGCATCAGAAGTAATAAACCTTGTCAGGACATCAAACACGTCTTCAAAAGAAGATATCATCCTTTGGGGGGACACTACTCACTTTTCATCAGAAGTAATAAACCTTGTGAGGACATCATACATTTCTTCAACAGAAGATTGTAACCTTGTTGGGACACTACTCACTTTGCATCAGAAGCAATAAACGTTTTGAGGATATCAAACACTTCTTCAAAGGAAGATATCGATATCATCCTTGTGGGGACACTACGCACTTTGCATCAGAAGTAATAAACCTTGTGAGGACATCAAACACGTCTTCAACAGAAGATAGTAACCTTGTTGGGACAGTACTCACTTTGCATCAGAAGTAATAAACCTTGTGGGGACACAATACACATATTCAACAGAATATACGAACCTTGTGGGAACACTACTTACTTTGCATCAGAAGTAATAAACCTTGTCAGGACATCAAACACGTCTTCAAAAGAAAATATCATCCTTTTGGGGACACTACTCACTTTTCATCAGAAATAATAAACCTTGTGAGGACATCATACATTTCTTCAACAGAAGATTGTAACCTTGTTGGGACACTACTCACTTTGCATCAGAAGTAATAAACCTTGTGGGGACACAATACACATATTCAACAGAATATACGAACCTTGTGAGAACACTACTCACTTTGCATCAGATGTAACAAATTTTGTGAGGACATCAAACACGTCTTCAACAGAAGATAGTAACCTCGTTGGGACAGTACTCACTTTGCATCAGAAGTAATAAACCTTTTGAGGACATCAAACACGTCTTCATCAGAATATAGTAACCTTGTGGGGACAGTACTCACTTTGCATCAGAAGTAATAAACCTTGTGGGGACATCATACACTTCTTCAACAGAATATACGAACCTTGTGCAGACACTACTCACTTTGCATCAGAAGTAATAAACCTTGTGAGGACATCATACACTTCTTCAACAGAAGATAGTAACCTTGTGGGGACACTACTCACTTTGCATCAGAAGTAATAAACCTTTTCAGGACATCAAACACATCTTCAACAGAATATAGTAACCTTGTGGGGACAGTACTCACTTTGTATCAGGAAGTAATAAGCCTTGTGAGGACATCATACACTTCTTCAACTGAATATTGTAACCTTGTGGAGACACTACTCACTTTGCATCAGAAGTAATAAACCTTGTGAGGACATCATACACTTCTTCAACAGAATATACGAACCTTGTGGGGACACTACTCACTTTGCATCAGAAGTAATAAACCTTTTCAGGACATCAAACACATCTTCAACAGAATATAGTAACCTTGTGGGGACAGTACGCACTTTGTATCAGGAAGTAATAAGCCTTGTGAGGACATCATACACTTCTTCAACAGAATATACGAACCTTGTAGGGACACTACTCACCTTGCGTCAGAAGAAATAAACCTTGTTAGGACATCATACACTACTTCAACAGAAGATAGTAACCTTGTTGGAACACTACTCACTTTGCATCAGAAGTAATAAACTTTTGAGGACATCAAAAACGTCTTCAACAGAATATAGTAACCTTGTGGGGACAGTACTCACTTTGCATCAGAAGTAATAAATCTTGTGGGGACATTATACAATTCTTCAACAGAATATGCGAACCTTGTGGGGACACTACTCACTTTGCATCAGAAGTAATAAACCTTTTCAGGACATCAAACACATCTTCAACAGAATATAGTAACCTTGTGGGGACAGTACGCACTTTGTATCAGGAAGTAATAAGCCTTGTGAGGACATCATACACTTCTTCAACAGAATATGCGAACCTTGTGGGGACACTTTTCACTTTGCATCAGAAGTAATAAACCTTGTGGGGACATCTATACTTCTTCAACAGAATATGCGAACCTTGTGGGAACACTACTCACTTTGCATCAGAAGTAATAAAACTTGTGGGGACATCATATACTTCTTCAACAGAATATACGAACCTTGTGGGGACACTACTCACTTTTCAGCAAAAGTAATACACCTTGTGAGGACATCATACATTTCTTCAACAGAAGATATCATCCTTTGGGGGGACACTACTCACTTTTCATCAGAAGTAATAAACCTTGTGAGGACATCATACATTTCTTCAACAGAAGATAGTAACCTTGTTGTAACAGTACGCACTTTGCATCAGAAGTAATAAACCTTGTGGGGACACCATACACTTCTTCAACAGAATATACGAACCTTGTGGGGACACTACTCACTTTGCATCAGAAGTAATAAACCTTGTCAGGACATCAAACACGTCTTCAAAAGAAGATATCATCCTTTGGGGGGACACTACTCACTTTTCATCAGAAATAATAAACCTTGTGAGGACATCATACATTTCTTCAACAGAAGATTGTAACCTTGTTGGGACACTACTCACTTTGCATCAGAAGCAATAAACGTTTTGAGGATATCAAACACTTCTTCAAAGGAAGATATCGATATCATCCTTGTGGGGACACTACTCAATTTGCATCAGAAGTAATAAACCTTGTGAGGACATCAAACACGTCTTCAACAGAAGATAGCAACCTTGTTGGGACAGTACTCACTTTGCATCAGAAGTAATAAACCTTGTGGGGACACAATACACATATTCAACAGAATATACGAACCTTGTGGGAACACTACTTACTTTGCATCAGAAGAAATAAACCTTGTCAGGACATCAAACACGTCTTCAAAAGAAGATATCATCCTTTTGGGGACACTACTCACTTTTCATCAGAAGTAATAAACCTTGTGAGGACATCATACATTTCTTCAACAGAAGATTGTAACCTTGTTGGGACACTACTCACCTTGCATCATAAGTAATAAACCTTGTGGGGACACAATACACATATTCAACAGAATATACGAACATTGTGGGGACAGTACTCACTTTGCATCAGAAGTAATAAACCTTGTGGGGACATTATACACTTCTTCAACAGAATATAGTAACCTTGTGGGGACACTACTCACTTTGTATCAGAAGTAATAAAACTTGTTGGGACATCATACACTTCTTCAACAGAATATGCGAACCTTGTGGGGACACTTCTTACTTTGCATCAGAAGTAATAAAACTTATGAGGACATCATACACTTCTTCAACAGAATATAGTAACCTTGTGGGGACACTACTCACTTTGCATCAGAAGTAATAAACTTTGTTGGGACATCATATACTTCTTCAACAGAATATTCGAACCTTGTGGGGACACTACTAACTTTTCATCAGAAGTAATAAAATTTGTGGGGACACCATACACTTCTTCAACAGAATATAGTAACCTTGTGGGGAAACTACTCACTTTGCATCAGAAGTAATAAACTTTGTTGGGACATCATATACTTCTTCAACAGAATATTCGAACCTTGTGGGGACACTACTAACTTTTCATCAGAAGTAATAAAACTTGTGGGGACACCATACACTTCTTCAACAGAATATACGAACCATGTGGGGACACTTCTTACTTTGCATCAGAAGTAATAAACCTTGTGAGGACATCATACATTTCTTCAACAGAATATAGTAACCTTGTGGGGACACTACTCACTTTGCATCAGAAGTAATAAACCTTGTGGGGACATCATACACTTCTTCAACATAATATACACACATTGCGGGACACTACTCACTTTGCGTCAGAAGTAATAAAGCTTGTTTGGACATCATACACTTCTTCAACAGAAGATAGTAACCTTGTTGGGACACTACTCACTTTGCATCAGAAGTAATAAACTTTTTCAGGACATCAAACACATCTTCAACAGAAGATAGTAACCTTGTTGGGACACTACTCACTTTGCATCAGAAGTAATAAACCTTTTAAGGACATCAAACACATCTTCAACAGAATATAGTAACCTTGTGGGGACAGTACTCACTTTGTATCAGGAAGTAATAAGCCTTGTGAGGACATCATACACTTCTTCAACAGAATATACGAACCTTGTGCTGACACTACTCACCTTGCGTCAGAAGAAATAAACCTTGTTAGGACATCATACACTTCTTCAACAGAAGATAGTAACCTTGTTGGGACACTACTCACTTTGCATCAGAAGTAATAAACTTTTGAGGACATCATACACTTCTTCAACAGAATATAGTAACCTTGTGGGGACAGTACTCACTTTGCATCAGAAGTAATAAACCTTGTGGGGACATTATACAATTCTTCAACAGAATATGCGAACCTTGTGGGGACACTTTTCACTTTGCATCAGAAGTAATAAACCTTGTGGGGACATCATATACTTCTTCAACAGAATATGCGAACCTTATGGGGACACTACTCACTTTGCATAAGAAGTAATAAAACTTGTGAGGACATCATACACTTCTTGAACAGAATATGCGAACCTTGTGGGGACACTTTTCACTTTGCATCAGAAGTAATAAACCTTGTGGGGACATCTATACTTCTTCAACAGAATATGCGAACCTTGTGGGAACACTACTCACTTTGCATCAGAAGTAATAAAACTTGTGGGGACATCATATACTTCTTCAACAGAATATACGAACCTTGTGGGGACACTACTCACTTTTCAGCAAAAGTAATACACCTTGTGAGGACATCATACATTTCTTCAACAGAAGATATCATCCTTTGGAGGGACACTACTCACTTTTCATCAGAAGTAATAAACCTTGTGAGGACATCATACATTTCTTCAACAGAAGATAGTAACCTTGTTGTAACAGTACGCACTTTGCATCAGAAGTAATAAACCTTGTGGGGACACCATACATTTCTTCAACAGAATATACGAACCTTGTGGGGACACTACTCACTTTGCATCAGAAGTAATAAACCTTGTCAGGACATCAAACACGTCTTCAAAAGAAGATATCATCCTTTGGGGGGACACTACTCACTTTTCATCAGAAGTAATAAACCTTGTGAGGACATCATACATTTCTTCAACAGAAGATTGTAACCTTGTTGGGACACTACTCACTTTGCATCAGAAGCAATAAACGTTTTGAGGATATCAAACACTTCTTCAAAGGAAGATATCGATATCATCCTTGTGGGGACACTACTCAATTTGCATCAGAAGTAATAAACCTTGTGAGGACATCAAACACGTCTTCAACAGAAGATAGTAACCTTGTTGGGACAGTACTCACTTTGCATCAGAAGTAATAAACCTTGTGGGGACACAATACACATATTCAACAGAATATACGAACCTTGTGGGAACACTACTCACTTTGCATCAGAGGTAATAAACCTTGTCAGGACATCAAACACGTCTTCAAAAGAAAATATCATCCTTTCGGGGACACTACTCACTTTTCATCAGAAGTAATAAACCTTGTGAGGACATCATACATTTCTTCAACAGAAGATTGTAACCTTGTTGGGACAGTACTCACTTTGCATCAGAAGTAATAAACCTTGTGGGGACACAATACACATATTCAACAGAATATACGAAACTTGTGGGAACACTACTCACTTTGCATCAGATGTAATAAATTTTGTGAGGACATCAAACACGTCTTCAACAGAAGATAGTAACCTTGTTGGGACAGTACTCACTTTGCATCAGAAGTAATAAACCTTGTGGTGACATCATACACTTCTTCAACAGAATATACGAACATTGTGGGGACTCTACTCACTTTTCATCAGAAGTATTAAAACTTGTGTGGACACCATACACTTCTTCAACAGAATATACGAACCTTGTGGGGACATTACTCACTTTGCATCAGAAGTAATAAACCTTGTGAGGACATCATACATTTCTTCAATAGAAGATAGTAACCTTGTGGGGACACTACTCACTTTGTATCGGAAATAATAAGCCTTGTGAGGACATCATACACTTCTTCAACAGAATATACGAACATTGTGGGGACACTACTCACTTTGCGTCGGAAGTAATAAACCTTGTTAGGACATCATACACTTCTTCAACAGAAGATAGTAAATTTGTGGTGACAGTACTCACTTTGCATCAGAAGTAATAAACCTTGTGGGGACATTATACACTTCTTCAACAGAATATATTAACCTTGTAGGGACACTACTCACTTTTCATCAGAAGTAATAAACCTTGTGAGGACATCATACACTTCTTCAACAGAATATAGTAACCTTGTGGGGACACTACTCACTTTGTATCAGAAGTAATAAAACTTGTTGGGACATCATACACTTCTTCAACAGAATATGCGAACCTTGTGGGGACACTTCTTACTTTGCATCAGAAGTAATAAACCTTATGAGGACATCATACACTTCTTCAACAGAATATAGTAACCTTGTGGGGACACTACTCACTTTGCATCAGAAGTAATAAACTTTGTGGGGACATCATATACTTCTTCAACAGAATATACGAACCTTGTGGGGACACTACTAACTTTTCATCAGAAGTAATAAAACTTGTGGGGACACCATACACTTCTTCAACAGAATATACGAACCTTGTGGGGACACTTCTTACTTTGCATCAGAAGTAATAAACCTTGTGAGGACATCATACATTTCTTCAACAGTATATAGTAACCTTGTGGGGACACTACTCACTTTGCATCAGAAGTAATAAACCTTGTGGGGACATCATATACTTCTTCAACAGAATATACGAACCTTGTGGGGACAGTACTCACTTTGCATCAGAAGTAATAAACCTTGTGTGGACATCATACACTTTTTCATCATAATATACAAACATTGTGGGGACACTACTCATTTTGCGTCAGAAGTAATAAAGCTTGTTAGGACATCATACACTTCTTCAACAGAAGATAGTAACTTTGTGGGGACAGTACTCACTTTGCATCAGAAGTAATAAACCTTGTGGGGACATTATACACTTCTTCAACATAATATACGAACCTTGTGGGGACTCTACTCACTTTGCATCAGAAGTAATAAAACTTGTGGGGACATCATACACTTCTTCAATAGAATATGCGAACCTTGTGGGGACACTTCTTACTTTGCATCAGAAGTAATAAAACTTGTGGGGACATCATACACTTCTTCAATAGAATATGCGAACCTTGTGGGAAACTACTCACTTTGTATCGGCAGTAATATACCTTGTGAGCTCATAATACACTTCAAGAACAAAGAGGTAAGCTTGTGGAGCGAAAAGTTTCTTAAACGTATATCGAATTTCTATCGCGAATTGAAGCCATGACTTCCTTATTTCAAAGCATTCGGGCACATAAAGTTAATTGATTGAATTTGTGAGATGTAAATAATGCATTAAAGAATAAATCATATCATAAATTAGAAATGTACATAAATCAATAATAATAGTAACAGTTACTGTTACTATTTTCATGACGTGTAAAGTTACATTTTAGCTTCCTTGAAAAATATATTGACTTTGCCCATGATACACCCCTCCCGCTTCCGCTTGGAAAATTTCTACCCTTGAGCGCACTATATATTTCTTCAATGGAAGATAACAACGTTGTAGGGACACTACTCGATTTTCCATCAGAAGTTATATCCCTTGTAAAAGCACTTTTTAAATTATTAACTAATTTAATTTAGTAACACTGTTGATCCTTGTTTCATGCCGTGGTCAGCATTGTAATGTTTAATTGAATTTAGATAAAAATTAACATTTAACTTAAAGCAAAGCATGATTCGAAATGTATATAAATTAAACACAAATAGTTTGTGAGAACAATGAATGATACTTTGCATATATCACATTTTGCATCGTATCTTTCTGGTTTTTGGGTTAATCGTGACGATTAGATAAAATTGATAAAGGGACACTGGAAGAAAATAATCGAACTCGGAACTTTATTGAATCAATTTCAAGTCCTATATCCCTCTGCAAGATTTCCACATCATATCACATGGTGGTATTATTATTATTATTATTATTATTATTATTATTATTATTATTATTATTATTATTATTATTATTATCATCATCATCATCATTATTATTATTATTATTATTATTTCTAATACGCGTGCTATGTAGCTTTTTACTTTTTGTCTTGATGTTAAAACACAGAAGTTTGCATTTCTACCCAAAATAGCACAACACTCGTTATTATAATTATTTTGCTAACTTTATTTGTCAGTCATTTAATTACATCCACCGTCAGATGTCTCCTATTTCATGTAACATCTGTTTCTCTTTTCCAGTGTTTTTTTTCCTCTGCAGGACAAGTATTTACGATTTTCTTTATGAAAAATATCATAAACGACAAAAACTGCAAAAATCGACAGAGACTAAAAGTATTTCCTCTCTTTTATTCTCAAGTACGAACAGGGTAGCATTTTCAAACTTATTTACACATAGGTCCCCACAGCGTCTGTACAGAATCAATCGTGTGTATGGAGTGTATGTGCAAATTTTCATGAATCTAATGGACCTTGTGGGGACCCGAGGCCACCTGATTTCACAGGCCTTGTGGGTAGGATACGTTTTTCTTGTATAATTTGCTCACAATGTAGGTTACTTCTAATTTTCGGGAGTTTATAGTTTTACTCTGTTATTTGTCACATAATTTCAACAAACACATCAGACTACGACTGTGATTTTCCCCGGTCCCCACAGTGTATGTGCACTAACAGAGTCCCCACAAGGTAGCATATGCACGTATGTGTGTGTGTGTGTGTGTGTGTGTGTGAGCAGTAGGTATGGGATGAAGATTAATGTAAACAAGACAAAGGCAATGGTCATAGGACGGAAACCAAGGAATATTAATGTGAGAGCAAACAGTGAAAGAATCCAGCAAGTGGATAGCTTCAAGTACCTCGGATGCACTATAAGCAGTGACATGAGCTGCAACCAAGAAGTGAAAATGAGAATCGCAATAGCAAAAGAAGCTTTCAATAGAAGAAAAAATCTTTTTTGTGGGCCCAAGGACATAGGTCTAAGGAAGAGATTAGTGAAATGTTTTGTGTGGAGTGTAGCACTATATGGTGCAGAAACCTGGACGTTGAGAAGAAATGAAGAGAAACGAAAAGAAAAGCTTTTGAAATGTGGACATGGCGAAAAATGGAGCGTGTAAAATGGACGGACAAGGTAAGAATCGAAGCCGTACTGAAAAGAGTTCGTGAAAAAAGATCTATACTGGAGACGATCAAGAAGAGGAAAAGAAAATTGGTTAGGACACTGTCTACGAAGGAACTGCCTGCTAAGGGATGCCTTGTAGGGAATGGTTGAAGGAGGAAAAGTCCGTGGAAGAAAGAGATATCAGCTTATGGATGATATTAAATTAACTGGGTCGTATTCTATTGCGAAGCGTAAGGCAGAGAATAGGGAAAGATGGAGATTGCAGTGAAAAACCTGCCAATTAGACAGAGAACAATGAATGAATGGATGAATATATATATATATATATAGGGTGTCATTTTAATAGCGCCCACGGACCACAGATTCGTATAGAGGACATCAAAACAAACAACTTTTCTCAGTAACATTTTTCTCGTTGGTGCGTCGATTAGACGCTACAGCCGTTCAAAAATACCCTTTTGCCGCCTGGATGCTGGCAACCCAACACAACAGTTGATCGTATCTGTGACGTCATTTCCTGCGGCGAAACAGTGCACGGCAGGGTTGCAAGGAACACACAAATTTTGTGAAAATTGACAAACTACCAACCACATGATTAGGTGTAAAACGAATCGAGAAACGCCTCTAGTAGACCGAACATCATAGTCTACCAGCCAGAAGGTCAGCAGTCATCTCAGGGCGAAGGGGAAGTGAACCAACGGTATGAGCAATGGTAAAAACGTATTCAAAATGAAGTGTCAATATCGGATTTTGTTTCAGCCTACATGTAAAATATCAACAACAATACATTTTATTAGACTTACAGCTTACATGTGGCTGTTTACGCCCAGCTACATGTCAAATATTTGCAAATTTCGTTGCAAGGTTGATATCTACAGGTTTGTGTCCAGATGCCTTGTGGTACTTTTGTGCTGATAACGGAAGTATCAGAGGTTCACGTTGTTACATTACGGCTAAAACACGTACAACCACAGTAACAATCTAATGATGAATCAGTAGCGAGTATACTGCCCTGTTCAGAGTATTACATGTGTATCCAGTGCATAGATAAACACAGTCCATTTTTGTCACTTGCCTCATAATGCCCTGAATATACATTATATTATTTGTTGCTTACCTTTGGAATTTTGAGTTCTTTAATTTCTATTTTGTCATCTGTTCAGTGTGTCACAGACAACTAGTATCAGAAGGACGAAGTGGATAGACTAAATTGTAGATGCCAAC
Source organism: Lepisma saccharinum (assembly GCF_977018435.1). Taxonomy (NCBI): domain Eukaryota; kingdom Metazoa; phylum Arthropoda; class Insecta; order Zygentoma; family Lepismatidae; genus Lepisma; species Lepisma saccharinum. The sequence continues at coordinate 16,194,989 of NC_139257.1, forward strand.
TTGGTAACTAGATATGCAAATATTTGACATGTAAGCTGAGACAAAATTCGATATGACCACTTCCACTTGAATTCTATTTTCTTTCTACCATTTTTCGTATCGTTTGTTTACTTCCTATTAAGTTAAATAATGTGTTTTATCGTTTTCATTTACGGTACATACTGTGGCTGATTGTAGCTATGTCGTTTTTCACAGAATATGAGTGTTCCTGGAAACCCTGGAACGCATCGCTTCACGACGCGATATGACGTCACAAATGCAATTAAATGTTGTGTGTGGTTGACAGCATTCAGGCGGCAAAACGGACCGTTTTGAACGACTGTAGCGCCGAAATGACGCCCCAACGAGAAAAATGTTACTGAGAAATGTTGTTTGTTTTGATGTCCTCTATACGTTTCCGTGGTCCGTGGGCGCCATTAAAATGCCACAGTCCGTCACAAAAAAATAGCACCAGTTCGTTTGTTCTCTGCCTTGAATGATGTGATCTTCCGGCATCTGTACAATGTAGGAAACAATTTCTTTTGTTTTGAGCCTCTGAATCGGACAAGAACAAGGGTGGATCTATGGTCATATACAGGGTCGATAAATATCATGATTTTTATTCACTCACACTAAACATAAAATTTTTTAAAAGTCGCACAATTTTTTTGTGCCGGACTGTAAATATATATACAGGGTGTCTCATAAGTAATAGCGCAAATTGACGCAGGTGAAAGTACACGATAATAGAAGCAAAAAAGTCTCGGTAAACATGGGTCTGCAAACGAGCCGTTTTCAAGATAATCGCGAATGTGTGATTTCAAGCCGCCACTGACTTCATTGTTTGTAAACGCCTTCCTAGTTGGTAAAATGCTAATAATGTGTGCGAATGTATGGTTACAATCTGTCACTGATTGCATTTTGTAAACACCGAGTGCTTTACTCCTTGCGTGTTCCGAGGTTTGCTATTTCTTTACAAAACAGAACATTTCCGAGAGGTGGCGTTGTAATCAAAGAGGATGGATGCATTCAGTAAGTACGAGGGCATATCATAAAGAATTACACTTTATTGTTTTAATGCAAAATTAAATGGCGTAATTCCACGCACTGCGCAGGATGGGCGCATAGGTACCTTGTCTACAGCCAGGTGGCAGCACAGTGTGACAGTGCGTAGTCTGTGGCCTGTGCAGCCGTCGAAGCACAACGTCACGAGTGCTGTTGCGGACAACATGGAACAAGATGAACGTGGTCAACGATGGACGAGTTGGTTTTTGTGGAAGGAAGGGGAAACAACGGCACGTATCCATAGACGGTTAGTGGCTGTGTGTGGCGAGTATGCAGTGTCACGGAAAACGGTGTATAATTGGGTAACTGGCTGGAAAATCGGTCAAACGTCGACGGAGAAGGGAAAGAGTCCAGGGCGACATGCGAGTGTGAAAACAGACACAAACATCGCGCGTGTGGAAAATGTCATACTGGAGAACAGGCGTGTGACGTTTACGGAACTGGAGAGGATTACGGGATTAAGCAGACGAACCCTGCAACGCATTGTGCACAGTGACTTGAAAATGGGTAAAGTGTCAGCTCGGTGGGTACCGAAATGTCTTAACGCATGCCACAAACAACAACGCGTAGACATTTCCAGGGAGCTTTTGGAACTTTACGACCAGAATCCAGCTGATTTCATGGGGAAACTTGTGGCAGGTGATGAAGTGTGGCTGCATTACCACGAACCGGAAACCAAATCCCAATCCATGCAGTGGAAACATAAAGGTAGCCCCCACCCAAGAAATTCAAAACAGCGCCCACGGCTGGGAAACAAATGGCCACTGTGTTTTGGGATAGTGATGGCATCATCCTCATTGATTGGCTACCGAGGGGAACCACCGTTAACAGTGCAGTCTACGTGGCAACACTGACGCGGTTGCGTCCTGCAATTCAAAAGAAGAGGCAAGGCAAATGGGGCAAAGGTGTGCTTCTCCAACATGACAATGCCCGGCCGCACACCAGTCGTGAAACAACAGCTGCTATTGACCGACTGGGTTTCAAGGTGTTACCACATCCAGCATACTCTCCCGATTTGGCACCTTCCGATTTTCACTTGTTTGGCGCCATGAAGAAGCCCCTGCGTGGTCACCATTTCAACAATTGTGAGGAACTCCATGAGGCTGTCCAGCATGGGTGCACACAACTCCAAAGAACTGGTTTCAAAATGGTCTCGAACGACTTCCACACCGCTGGCGTAAGTGTCTACAGCTCCAGGGGGACTATGTTGAGAAAGTGCATATAGCCGATTAAATGTATCTATGTCTGTATGTATCGAATACAATAAAGTGTAATTCTTTATGATACGCCCCTCGTAGAATGTTCAATAAAAACAATTAGATCTCCAATGACTTTACTACTGTATTATTAGCATTTTTACCAACTTGTACGAAGTTTGCAAACAATGAAGTCAGAGGCGGCTTGTAATCACACATTCGCGATTATCTCGAAAACGTCTCGTTTGCGGACCCATGTTTACTGAGACTTTTTTGCTTCTATTATCGTGTACTTTCACCTGTGTCAGTTTGCGTTATTACTTTTGAGACACCCTGTATATATGTGTGTGATGGTGTGTGTGTGAATGTGAGTGTGGATGGGTGGGTGAGTGGTTGCGTGTATGTGAGAGAGAGAGAGAGCTTGTGCCTGTGCATCAACATTAATTTGACAATTTGAGTTTTCTCTGAGCTTAAGATTACAAAAATGTAAACATAGAATAGAAGAGAGACAAAGAGATGGAGAGAGCAAAAAAGAGAGAGAGAGAGAGAAAACTAAAAATATCCAAGCAGGTATCTTTTCCCTAACGCGTATGAAGCAATCAAAAATGGAAATGTACGGACAACGTACACGAACGGAGAAGAGGAAAAAACAAACGAAAGAAGAGAATTTTTAATCTTTCTGTTCCCAAGTGGGCTCTGGAAAAAAATGAGATCACAAACGCTGACCTCATAAATATGGATGCCACGAATATAAACATTTTCAGTCCACACGCCGTTTAGTGACTCGCGAAAGCAGACGTGGATAAAAATGGGAAATTGTTGGAACATGTGAATGGAAGCAGAAAAGTACTGAACGTGCGTTCTATGCTGAATGTTACGACAGACTTCGCACATTCTCGTCCGGCATCGTTAACGGGAACACTTGTCTCGTTATCAAGATTGAAGAAAAGGTCTCAATTTCATTGTCGCCACGGTCACTAGCATGGTGGAAAGACGTTGCCTTGTAATCAAGGGGTTACGGGCTCGATACGAGGTCTAGGGACATAGTGTTTCGGATCCCAATCTAAACTGTAGCTCCAGTCCCGATTAGCCTATCTGTGCATAAAGTGGACTTAAAAACTAAAACTCGCCTCGATACTTCTTAAGAGAAACTAAAGGGTCGACACAACATGGAACGGATTTAAAATTTTCAAAGGTATTTTTTTTTCTACTCGGGATTAAAGCAAGCAAATGGGCAAATATCATCGAATTGATTTAATGTGTGGTCACCCTTAAGGAGCAATAGCAGACTCACTTGACTCCCCTGAGAGAAGCAAAGATATCCTTCTT